>NC_044381.1:66978272-67284264 GCF_006542625.1 Nomascus leucogenys | reverse complement strand
TTTTTCTGAAAAACTACTGCCAATTTATTCACTGTACAATGAACTACCACTAAAATTAGTTTTCGTTTTGATAACTATCTTTAACATTATTTCATAAACTTCAGAAATGTATCTAGTACTTACTAGTACAGAAAACTTTTGCCATTGCAAATATTAGTTAAGAGATCTAATTTTTACATTGTAATTTTGCTCTAAATGATACACAAATTTTTAGGTTACTGCATATTTATTTTAAATACTTGTTTTAAAAGTTTTTATTTTTATTTTTTTGGTCTGGGAGCGGTGGTTCACACCTGCTGTAGTCTCAGCACTTTGGGAGGCTGAGGTGGGAGGATCTTTTGAGCCCAGGAATTCAAGACCGGCCTGGGCAACGTGGTAAGACCCGTCTCTACAAAGATTTTTAAAAATTAGCAGAGCATGGCAGCCTGCTTCTGTAGTCCCAGCTACTCAGGACACTGAGGCAGGAGGATCACTTGAGCCCAGGAGGTCGAGGCTTCAATGAACCATGTTCACATCACTGCGTTGCACTGTGGGCAACAGAATGAAATCTTGTCTCAAAAAAGAAAGAAAGATACATATATAATATATGTGTGTATATATATAAAATATATATATGTATGTATGTATATATTCATTTAAACATCCAGCTGTAGTGAAATGATTAAATTAGGCTATGCTCACATCATTTTAATATTTTTTAAATTTCAGTAAAAAACACAAACTTTACCATTTAACCATATTTTTTTTTTTTTTTGCTTTTTTTTTTTTTTTTTGAGATGGAGTCTTGCTCTTGGCACCCAAGCTGGAGTGCAGTGGCACAATCTCAGCTCACTGCAACCTCCACCTCCCGGGATCAAGCCATTCTCCTGCCTCAGCCTCCCGAGTACCTGGGATTACAGGCTCCCACCACGACACCCAACTAATTTTTTATATTTTTGGTAGAGACAGGGTTTCACCATGTTGGCCAGGCTGGTCTTGAATTCCTGACCTCAGATGATCCACCTGCCTCGGCCTCCAAAAGTGCTGGGATTACAGACGTAAGCCACCATGCCCAGCTGTCTTTACCATTTTTAAGTGCATCATTTAGTAGTATTAAGTATATTTGCATTGTTGTGAAGCAGTTGTCTAGAATTTTTCATCATGCAAAACTAAAACTCTATATTCATTAAACAACAACTCCTCTTTGCTGCCTCCCCACAGCCACTAGTAACCACCATTCTACTGTTGGTATCTATGAATTTGGCTCCTTTAGATACTTTATATAAGTGGAATCATATAGTGTTTGTCCTTTTCTGACTAGGCTGTTTCACTTAGCATAATGTTCTCAAGGTTCATCTATGTTACAGCATGTGACAGGATTTCCTTCCTTTTTAAGTCTGCATGTTATTCATATACTACAGTTTTATTTATTCATCTGTCAGTAGACATTCTGTCAAACTGCATTTCCTCTACCTTTTGGCTATTGTAAATAGTGCTGCTATGCGCATGGGTGTACAAATCTCTCTTTGAGATCCTATTTTCAGTTCTGTTGGATATAAACCTAAAAGCATGATTATTGGTCATGTGATACTTCCACCTTTAATTTGTTGAGAAACTGTTATACTGTTTTCTGTAGCAGTCTCACCAGTTTGCAATGTCAATAACAGTATACAAGGGTTCTAGCTTCTCCACATCACCTCTAACCAGTTTTATTTTCTGCTTTTTTTTAATTGTAGCCATCCTAATGGATGTGAAGTGATATGTCATTGTGGTTTTGAGTTTCTCTGATTAAAGATGTTGAACATGTTTTCATGTGCTTATTGGCTGTTTGCAGGTCATCTTTAGATAAATGTCTATTCAAGTCCTTTCCCATTTTTAAAATCAGGTCATTTGATTTTTTCTTGTGAGTCGTAGGAGTTCTTTATATATTCTGGATATTAAACCCTTCTTAGATACAGGATTTGAAAATATTTTCTCCTGTTCTGTAGGTTGCCTTTTCAACTCTGCTTTTGTCCTTTGATGACCAAAATTTTTTTTAATTTCATGTGTAGTCTCATCTGTTTTTTGTTACCTGTGCTTTTGGTATCATATACCAGAAATAACTGCCAAATCCAATGTCATGAAGCTTTTCTTCTGTGATTTCTTCTAGGAGTTTGATAGTTTGGGGTCTTATATTTATATCTTTAAATCATTTTAAGTTTTGTGTATGGTTTAAGGCAGGGGTCCAACTTCATTCTTTTGCATGTGAATATCCAGTTTCCCCAACACCATTTGTTGAAGAGACTGCCCTCTCCCCATCAAGTAGTTCTGATACCCTTGTTGAAGATCATTTAACCATATACTACATGAGAGTTTGTTTCTGGTCTGTCTGTTCTATTCCATTGGTCTTTAATATATCCGTCTTTATGCCAGTACCCTACTGTTTTGATTATGGTAGCTTTTAGTAAGTTTTGAAATCAGGAAGCATGAGTCTTCCAACTTTGTTCTTCTTTTTCAAAATTGTTTTGGCTATGGAGAGTCTCTTAAAATTTTATACAAATTTTAGAATGATTCTTTTTTATTTCTGCAAAAAAAAAAATGTTACCAGAATTTTTCATAGGGATTGTGTAGCTATTTATATCACTTTGGGTAGTATTGACATCTTAGTAATATTAAGTTGGGTTGGGCACGGTGGCTCACGCTTGTAATCTCAGCACTTTGGGAGGCTGAGGTGGGCGGATCACGAGGTCAGGAGTTCGAGACCAGCCTGGCCAATATGGTGAAACCCGTCTGTACTAAAAATACAGAAATTAGCCCGGTGTGGTGGCATGTGCCTGTAGTCCCAGCTACTCGGGAGGCTGAGGCAGAAGAATCACTTGAACCCCGGGAGGCAGAGGTTACAGTGAGTTGAGATTGTGCCACTGCACTCCAGCCTGGGTGACAGGCAAGACTCTGTCTCAAAAAAAAATAATAATAATAATATTAAATTTTTCAATCCAGGAGCATGGGATGTCTTTCCACGTATTTGTGTCATCTTTATTATCTTTCAGCAATGTTTTATAGTTTTTAATGCACAAGTCTTTCAGTTCCTTAGTTCAGTTTATTTCTAATTCTTCTTTCTTTCTCTTTTTTTTTTTTTTTTTTTTGAGATGGATTCTCACTCTGTCACCCAGGCTGGAGTGCGGTGGCATGATCTCAGCTCACTGCAACCTCCACCTCCCGGATTCAAGTGATTCTCGTTCTTCAGCCTCCCAAGCAGCTGGGATTACAGGCGCCCGCCACCACGCCCAGCTAATTTTTGTATTTTTAGTAGAGACAGGGTTTCACCGTGTTGGCCAGGCTGGTCTCTAACTCCTGACCTCAGGTGATCTGCCTGTGCTGGAATTACAGGCATGAGCCACTGCACCCGGCCTAATTGTTCTTTTTGATGCTATGGTAAATAAATTGTTTTCTTAATTTCCTTGTCTGATTGTTCACTGTGTACAGAAACATAACTGATTTTTCTGTTTTGATTTTGTATCTTACAATTTTGCTGAATTTGTTTATTTGTTTTAGTAGATTTTTTTAATGGACTTTAGGATTTTCTATATATATGATCATGTCATCTGTGAACAGAGATTTTTTAACTTATTTCTTTCCAGTTTGGGTAACTTTTATGTGATTTTTAATGACATGAGCAATGCTTACAAAATATTGATTAGTGAAAATAGTCTGTGAAACTCTGGAGTATGGTCCAAATTGTGTATGTGATATGCAGAACTTCATAAGTATAGTACTTACAGGACTGGAAAAAAAATCAAAATGCTCATGGTGTCAGCCTGAGCAACATAATGGAGATCATGTCTCTACTAAAAATTTTTGAAAATATTAGCTGGATGTGGCAGCATATACCTGTAGTCCCAGCTACCTGGGAGGCTGAGGCAGAAGGACTGCTTGAGCCCAGGAGTTTGAGGCTGCAGTGAGCAATGATCGTGTCCCTGCATTCCAGCCTGGGTGACAGCAAGACTTTGTCTCTTGAACAAACAGAAAACTAACAGTGGGTGTCTCTGGTACATTTATGGGTGATTTTTATTTCATTCTCTTTTTTTTCTTTTTTTTTTGAGACAGAGTCTCAGGCTGGAGTGCAGTGGTGCAGTCATAGCTCAGTGCAGCCTCAAACTCAGGGGCTCAAGCAGTCCTCCCACCCCAGCCTCCTGAATAGTGGGGATTTCAGGCATGAGCCGCTGTACGTGGCTTACATTCTTTATATTTTCTTACACTGGCTTACTTTTCTAAGATAAGTATATTAATGTGGATATAATAATATGGAATAAAACAATTATTTTTAGTTTAAGAAATGGTAGTTTCCGTTATTGATACCTGTATAGGATAGGCATGAGTCTGATAGTTTTCTTTACATATTCTAGATATTAACTTCTCAACCAGATATATCTTACCAGATACAGGATTTGCAAATATTTTCTCTTATAGGTTGCTCTTTCACTTTGTTGACTGTGTCCTTTCGTGAACATTTTTTTTTTTTTTTTTTTTTTGAGACAGGGTCTTGCTGTGTTACCCAGGCTGGAGTGCAGTGGTGATCATAGCTCACTGCAGCCTTGAACTCCTGGGCTCAAGTGATCCTCCCAGCTCAGCCTCCTGAGTAGGTGGGGCTACAGGCACACGCCACCACACCCGGCTAATTTTTGTGTGTTTTGTGGAGACAGTCTTGCTGTGTTGCCCAGGCTGATCTTGAACTCCTAGGCTCATATGATCTTCCCACTTTGGCCTTCTAAAGTGTGGGATTATGCGTGAGCCTCTGCACCCAGCCACAATTTTGAAATTTGATGCCGTCTCATCTCTCTGTTTTTGCTTTTGTTATCTGTGCTTTTGGTGTTGTATCTAGGAAATCACTACCAAATCCAGTGTCATGGATTTATTAATAATTCTGTGAGATTAATTAAAAATTAGAGGATTAAAATAGGAAATGCAATTCAGAAGCATCATGTTAATAATTTTAACATGAACAATGAAGTAGAAATACAGTAGACATAAAAAGCATAAACCAGTTGATATTTGACGAAATAACAAATGCAAAATGCTCATTAATATACTTTTTGTAGAATTATTATAATGTGCTAACTTTTTGAAAGCTTGGGCCAGGTATGGTGGCTCATACCTGTAATCCTAGCACTTTGGAAGGCTGAGTCAGGCAGATTGCTTGAGCTCAGAAGTTCGAGGCCAGCCTGGGCAACATGGCAAAACCCAGGCTCTACAAAGAATACAAAAAATTAGCTAGGTGTTATGACATGTGCCTGTAATCCCAGCTACTTAGGAGGCTGAGGTGGGAGAATTGCTTGAGCCCAGGAGGTTAAGGCTGCAGTGAGCCAAGATTGTGTCACTGTACTCTAGCCTAGGCAATAGAGTGAAACCCTATCTCGAAAAAAAAAAAAAAAGAGTTCAGTATGTAATGTTGGAGGATAGTTTTTGGTATTAGTTCAAGCTTATAGCTTGGAACACAATATTAGGAGTTTCAGAGATAATAAGCTGGGTGCTGTGGCTCATGCCTGTAATACCAGTGGTTTGGGAGACCAAGGCGGGTGGATCACCTGAAGTCGGGAGTTTGAGACCATCCTGGCCAACATGGTGGAACCTCATCTCTATTAAAAATACAAAAAGTAATCCCAGCTACTCTGGAAGCTGGGGCAGGAGAATCACTTGAACCCAGGAGGTAGAGGTTGCAATGAGCTGAGATCACACCACTGCACTTTAGCCTGGGCGACAGAGCGAGACTCCATCTCAAAAAAAAAAAAAAAAAAAGAGAGAGATAATAGACTTTGTGCTCAGGAAACATAGCTGTCCACATAATTATAGACATTGGTTGAATTAATTACCTCAGTATTAAATCTATGATCTACTGTCATATTTTTGGAGGGAGAGGTGTGATGAATCTTACTGCCTTTTATCTTGCCACAACCAGATTTTAATGCCTAGTACATTTTTTTGAAAAAAATCTGAAGGTCTGCTGCTTTTAATCACTTCCCAGGTACTATTTGTTAGGAATCATTTGATTGTAAGGAAGTTTTAAGAGGGTATTAAATCCAAATGTAATGCAGAGGACCCTTATACACGAGGGGTGCAACCGACTTACTCCAGTTCATCCCCAGAGTATGAAGGCTTAACTGCTTTATGTCAACCTGCAGATAGTATTAGGAAGCTCTAAAATTCTAGTCTTTTGCTTCCCAAGATTTCTACTTTTTTCTTACTATGTTTTTACAAGTGTTTTGATTGTGGCATTAATAATGTCTAACTTGATCCTATTTTGATGCACTGATGGTAGCAGAAGCAAGTGGTAGCTAACACTGTCACTGGCTAATTGTATTCAAAGCTATGAAACTGGGAGCAAAGCCCAGCCCCTCAAGATGACCCCAGATACTAAGGCTGTATCTTCGTAGTGTAACTTGTTTTAGGGGGTTGGCTGCCCACTCTAGTTAAAAATTGTAGTTTAGAGTTGCAGTGTGCCTGTTAGGCAGAAGGTGGCTTAGAAAAAAGGGGCAGAAAACTTGGCCTTCAGGATCTTGTACTTGCTACACTTGTTAGCAAATCTGTCTCTTAATGTCAGCCTTGAAACACTATGTTGGAGGCTGTGATCATTGCTCTAGTAATTACTGAACATGCTTAATTTAAACAGTAATACAGTGGTTTTTCAAAAAACTTTAAAACACAAACCCCCAATGTTAACATCATTTAGAACCCAGCATGCTATAACTAATATCTACATTTCTTAGTTAATTTTTATAGCTATCTCCCAGGGCTTAAGCCAGTTTTAGGAGCTTTTAATAATTTATCATTTTAATTAGGACTAGTTCTAGTGTCTACTGTCTCAGATACAGAACTACCATCCCTTTTGGCTCTACATATTTCCCCTTTCTGGCTGAGGGGGTCATTTTTTTTTTCTAGGAGTATCAGGCTGAGTTCCCTTACACACACACACACACACACTCTCTCTCTCTCTCTCTCTCTCTGTCTATATCTCTCTGTCTCTCTCTCTCTCTCTCTTTCACACAAACACACACCCATGCATTCTTGAGGAGCCCAAGGAAATAAGCATCTGTCTTCAGTGATTCCTGTCTCTGTCTGTGGTTTGGTAGAACCTGCAACTGCCCTTACAGAAAGGAGGAGAAAAAAAACAACCTGTACTTTCAGTCTCTGGTATTTCTCCCTTTCCTGTGTAAGGATGTACTCAGCAGCCAGGTTTTCAGTAGGACATCTCTAGGAATCTTAGCTGTAGTCATTCATGGCCTCTTGTTCTAATATTTCACTTTTATTATGATTCTGCTGGTAAGTGACAACTGACCGAGTCTCCATGGTTCACATTTTCAAGAGATCAAATGTGATTAGCTCTTGCCAGGCTATGGATTAGTTCTTTTCAAGTCCGTTGTTCACCCTGGTTCCTTCGGCTAGTAGAAGGTCACATGACACAAACAGTGCCATGGATAGTGGTAGATTTTGTTAGGAGGGCTATGAACAGACTGGTAGTGATTAATCCTTTAGAATAAAGTATCATTAACACAAACTGTAAAGTCAGGAAGAAAAATTGGTTTTTAAGAGAAGATATTGGTACTTCAGGGCATATATTAAATGTAAGTTACTAGCAAGACATTCAGATGGAAATAATAGGTATATAGCCAAAACTGAAGATAAGATAAGGGGCTCTGTGGTTCTCAACTAGTCTCATCCTTACATTGTCAGGGTGTGAAGAATAAAATTTCTCTTCTTTAAACAAGTACCTTTTTCTTTGGAGACAGACTCTCACTCTGTTCCCCAGTCTGAAGTGCAGTGGCGTGATTATAGCTCACTGCAACCTCAAACTCTTGGGCTCAAGTAGTCCTCCCACCTCAGCCTCCTGAGTAGCTGGGACTACAGGTGCATGCCACCATGCCTAGCTTATTACTTTGTAAAGATGAGATTTCTCTATGTTGCCCAGGCTGGTGAGCAGCAGAGCTGGAACCTACAAGCCTAAGTTCTCTGAACCTAGTGGATTTTATGCCACATCTCAGTGGAAAGTAATATTAATTTGGCGAATCACCCAGTTAAAAGAATAAAATCAACTATCCGAATTTCAGATTATTTTTATGAGGCTGATGTAGGCCATCAAAGAATAGCTACATCTGTGATAACCATATTTAGCTTACTTACCTCTCAGGATAAACTACAAAAACACTAGCTTTATGTAAGTCTCTTCCATGGTACAGTTTCAATTCACAGAAGATTTTACTCTCTTTGCATTAAAGTTTCAAATAATATAATAGTGAAGCAGATATATGAAGAATATATCTGAAGCTGGAGTTCAAACATCTGAGTTATTAATAACCTGTGCTTCGGAATTCCTGCTTCCAGCTACAGCTGTAAAAAGTTGTCACTTACTCCCACCAAGACCTCACCTTGCCTGGTAGAAACCTCACGTAGCTGCTGCTGGAAACAGTTGTAGGGTGGAACCCAGAACTCAAACTGCTACCAAGAGGTAGTAGTTTGTTACTAGTAGTATTAATTCAGCCATATTATTGACTTTTACGGGTCAGTTTAAGAATTTACACACAATTGAGAAGTTAGGCACCATATTATGTGAAGCTACTCTGTGAGAAAATCTGTTCTAAATCCCAGACTTAACTGAAGAATTTTTCAGCACAGCTCAGTATATCTGTGCACATTTAAAAGTGAGTAGGTGGGAATCCAAAGAATAACATATTGATATGGTTAGGCTTTGTGTCCCCACCCAAATCTCATCTTGAATTGTAATTCTCAGGCGTTGAAGGATAGGCCTGGTGGGAGGTGATTGGATCATGGAGGTGGTTTCCCCCATGCTGTTCTCATGATAGTGAGTTCTCATGAGATCTGATGGTTTTATAAGTGTCTGACAGTTCCTCTAACACACACACTCTCTCGCCTGCCACAATGTAAGACTTGCCTGCTTCCCCTTCTGCCATGGTTGTAAGTTTCCTGAGGGCTCCCAAGCCATGTGGAAGTGTAAGTCAATTAAACCTCTTTTCTTTATAAATTACCCAGTCTTGGGCAGTTCCGTATAGCAGTGTGAGAACGGACTAATACACATATATTAACAAAATTATGTGCTGCTTTACTCTTCTTTCCTTTATAATTCATATTTTTTCAAACATGGAAGATGAGCTAGAATTTAGCCAGTTTGAGGGAAATTAGCATGCGTAAAGAAGTTTTAATGCTATGATGGAAAAGGCTCAGATGGAGGAGTGATATAAAAGAAGAAAGTATTCTGGTGCCTGTGAGTGAACACAGAAAGCAGGGCCTTTCCTCTGCACCTAGGTAGGCAGACTTTCTACTGTCACCTTCAGGGCTTACTCACAGCTTCTGCCTAAACTGATAATGAGGAACAGAAGGTCATCTTCTATTTTGGATTATCTCCTTTGATCCTCTTTTATTGTAAAAACCATTAAGAAGTACATTTTCAATTGTAACAAGTGCCATTCGCACACTTATGTTTAAGGTATACGTAACCATTTATGTAATACATGTTTTCCCAGGTTACAAATAAAAGGTAGATTATCTTTAAAGGTTTTCTCTCAGACGTTCATTCAGTTAGAAGATTGTACCCTCGTTTGGCTTCCCTAACCCTTTAAAATTGCTAACATGAAATTCTGTAACTGAACTATCAGTTAATGTTTACATGAATTGACTGTTAAAAAAAGTTCCAATGATTATAAATAAATGTGGCATATTAATAGTTAAACTAAATATATGTATGGGTTTTTGTTTCGGTTTGTTTTTGAGGCAGAGTCTCGCTCTGTCGCCAGGCTGGAGTGCAGTGGCGTGCTCTCAGCTCACTGCGACCTCCGCCTCCCAGGTTCAAGTGATTCTCATGCCTTAGCCTCCCGAGTAGCTGGGACCACAGGCACCTGTCACTATGCTCAGCTAATTTTTGTACGAAACTAAATATATGTTTAAACCACATCAGTAGTGATAGATCTTTAAAAGCTTTTAATGGCATGACAAGAATATTTAAAGCTCTGTTTTGGTTTTGAACTGAAAAAGTTGAAAGTATAAAGGGAAAAAATATCTCTGACTTGTGTGAAGATTTTGTTTATTTATCTAAGACCTAATTGCTGAGTTTTTCCTTCTTGGCCTTGTATGTTTTTCTAAGATGACTTTGAGTTAGAGCCAGAGTCTGTCTGGACACCACTGAATTTTTTTTTAGTGGAGGGAGAGGGAGGCTCACTATGTTGCCCACTGATTTTAAACTTGAAGTTGCATTTCAAGTTTAAAGATTACAGGTGCCACCACCACACCCATCTAATTTTTGTGTTTTTAGTAGAAACGGGGTTTCACCATGTTGGCCAGGCTGGTATTGAACTCCTGACCTCAAGTGATCCGCCTGCCTTGGCCTCCTCCCAAGGTGCTTGAATTAACAGGCGTGAGCCACCCTGCCTGGCCTAATGTAGCTTTTTCTAATTAACTCGTATGGGTTTGATTGTAAAGTACAGACCAAAAAGGAAGAAAGCAAAATTACTTTTGAAATACTTTTTCTATATACTTAAATAGTGTGTAATCTCCTTTTTCACAATATAAACCTATTTTCATGTCACAACACACTGTACACTGTACTGTAATTTATTTCACCATCCTTGCATTATTAAACCATACTGTAGTAAACATCTGTCTTTGTACATATCTCCTTAAGAAAAAAAATTTGTAAGTGAAATTGTGGGTTCAAAGATTCTGTATATTTTAAAGACTTCTGACTTTATAGAAAGATTCTACCAGTTTACATTTTCATTGAAGTATTGAGAATGCCTCATTCCTCATCTCTAATATTTATTGTAAAGTTTTCCTTCCTCCTTTTCATATGTAGAGATTTTGAGTAACATGATAAATAACTTATTTTGTTTTCCAGGAGATGATTTTTCTTTGATTCAACAAGAAATATTTATGGTTAAAGAATGTAAACATTGTAACATCGTCGCCTACTTTGGGAGTTATCTTAGGTAAGAGGAAAAAAAAGCATCATCTCTCTCTGTATTTTATATATTCTTTGCTACTACACTCTCTTCCTTCTATGTAAGTGCTACTATATATGTATGTTTTTAAACACTGCAAAGTTCTAAATTTTTTAGGGTCTTCCTATTTCTACGATTTCCCCCTATTATATATTAATAATGGTACTCCCATTTTTATAGTTATACCTCATCTGGCAATTTTAGTGAAACATTATAAGTGATTACAAATAAGTGTTTTAACTTAGAAAACTGATCATATTCTAAACCACTGAAGATGGGAACAAAGCTGAAATTAATGTGCTTTTCTGTGTATTGTAGCAAGATTGCATAGCAGTTTCCTGTTGCACTTCACAGTCCATTCTGAACCTTGGTGTGCTAAAGAGTGAGAGCCTTGGAGTATTTCAGTGATTGAAAATTACTAGCTAATATAATTTTCTTTCTTTTTCGCATTAGTCGGGAAAAACTATGGATTTGTATGGAATACTGTGGTGGCGGATCACTTCAAGATATTTACCATGGTACTGTTAATTTAACTTTACATTTTAAACAGACTTTAGTTTTAATGATTGTTGTTTGATATTTCCAGTTAACCACGGAAATTAACAGGTAGACTTACTATTTTGCATTCTTCTGTTCCCAGAGCACTGCATAACAGAAATCTATATTTATTTTTTATTGGTTAGTCAATTAAACTTGCCTGAGCCCGAACTGACAAATGCAAAAGTATTTATATAATCCAAATTTTACTCTTTAGATATCTCTAGGAAAGTGTTTTATCTACAAATGAAACTTCCTAAATTTCCTTGTAAAAAAATATTGAAACGCAAGGGGTAACTCACAGAAGGGAAGTTACATGTCTGTCTTAGTAACTTAACCTGCTAACCAGAAAAGCAATTTACTTGTTACTGTAATATTTTTGTATTAATATGTATGTTTTAAAGTTTTGAGTATTTTATTTAGTATTCTATTAATTTAGGCAGTTTTCTGAGTTGAATTTGACATATTCTAATACTGTTTAGAAAGTTTTGTTTTGGCTCTACTGTTTAGCTTTTAATTTGTTTTGTTGCTGCTGGCAATTTCTTGAATTTCTAGAATTTATGAGACTAAACATAGATCCTTATAATTTTTCTTCTCCTTGTTTAACATGGATATGGGATAGTAAAACTCCCATTGCAGCTACTCATTTTATAATTTGTTTTGAAGAATTACGTGAAATATTTTTAAATGTTTCTATGCTGAAATCTTTATATTGGAAACCTTATCAAATTTCAGTCATGCAGTTTACAAATGCAGCCACAGTAGATATAAAAACAGAAGTGCTATTTCACTTCAAATAATAGGTTGTAACTACAGAGCTCAGTTTTAAAATGTCAGTCAATAGAACAGTGGTTAAATAAAGTACTCTTCAACCTGTAAAATGGAATACTGTGTGGCACTTAAAAAGATGAAGTTACTTCATAATTATTGACCTAGGTATATATCCCTAAGGCTTATTTTTAAATGGAAAAAGTGAATTGTGAAAGAATATGTATAACATACTTGGTCATACTTAGGCTTTTAAAAATTATATTTTTATAAGTATAAATATAGAATGTAAATGTATAGCAAAATGAAAGAATACCTACCAGTTGACTAAGTCATTAGTCAAGCAATGAGGAGAGGGAAAGCAAAGCTCAGAAGTAAACTTTTAAATTACAATAAAAACTTATCAATATAGTACTTAATTATCAATTTTAAAATGTCATAATTATCTAATTTTGTCACAACAAATCATAACAACAAAAATTCTGACCGATGTCTAAACACTGATCACTACCGCTTTATTAACAAAAATGTTTTAACATCACATAAATGTTACAAATACACAAATTACTATGATTTAGGCTATCTCTTAGGCATATGGATTTAAAATTCTCTGTGCCACTGGATTTAATTTTTTTCTATGATTTTATAAAGAATTGCTATCTTCTCATGCCTGTAATTCCAGTACTTTGGGAGGCCAAGGTCAGGAGTTTGAGACCAGCCTTGCCAACATGGTAAAACCCCATCTCTACTAAAAATACAAAAATTAGCCAAGCGTGGTGGCAGGCACCTGTAATCCCAGCTACTTGGGAGACTGAGACAAGAGAATCACTTGCACCCAGGAGGCGGTGGTTGCAGTGAACCAAGATCATGCCACTGCACTCTAGCCTGGGTGAGAGAGCAAGACTGTCTCAATAAATACATACATACATACATACATACATACATACATACATACATAAATGGAATTGCTGTCTTTTCTATGAAAAGTTTTTATTCCATAATTGTAATTTTTATCCATTCACATTTTTATAAAATGAGAGCACTCTTAAGATAGCTGGCTTTTTTTTTTTTTTTTTGCAACTTTTAAGTTTAAAGAATAGCTTTGAAACATTAATTTTATTTTTTCATGAAATTCTGACTTTCTCTTATTAAACCTGATATTTGTTGAATTAAATTGAACCTAAGTAGTACCCATCCCGGTAGTTAGTATACTAGATAGCATAATAATCAATAAAATCTACACTTATAATTAGATGTTGTTAATAAAGTGACTTTTTTTCCTTTACTACTATTTGTCATGTTACTAAGAATCAAAAATTTATGTTCCTGAATGGGTAGAGAGAGCCAGTGATTAAAATACGCAGTAGAAATTTCTCTAGATGAAGAATACACATGACTACGTGATTTGGTTTCACTGTCAGCAGATACTACCCCAGAGTTACTCTCATGGTATTGAAAGACATAGTCCCAAAGCCTCTGGTTGAGTTCTTGAAATAAGAATTTTATATTTCATATTAGGGAGAGATCTGGTTGCCAAAAGTGACACGGTTATTTTTTAAATTCTTAGATAAGGTACTGGATCAAGCCTCTCTTTTGATAGGTGTGGTGAAGAGTTATACTAAAGAAATAGCATCTTGATCTTTAAAAAAGTATATGATGCCTTTTAATATATTGGACAGTCAATCTCTATGATTCTCTATTTCTCTGTATAACTAGTTACATGTATTTCTTTATTTTTGAAAAATTGTTAAGGATTGCATTCTATAGACCTACCACTATGCTTTGCACATGAGTGCTTAATATTTTCAAGGACCACAGTTGTTATGGAGTTTAAATCTTTTAAAGTACATTTGAAAAAATTCTCAGTGTTACCTTTTGTTTTTGTTTCTTGATGACAGAAATAATATATGCTCATAATCAGAAGAGAAGTCACTCAATTGTATAAATAGAAGTTGTTTTATAATAGTTCGTCTGTTTTTTGGTTTTTTGTTTGTTTGTTTTTTTCCGAAACCGAGTCTCGTTCTGCCACCAGGCTGGAGTGCAGTGGTATGATCTCAGCTCACTGCAACCCCCGCCTCCCGGGTTCAAGCAATTCTCCTGCCTCAGCCTTCTGAGTAGCTGGGACTACAGGTGCGCACCACCATGCCCAGCCAATTTTGGTATTTTTAGTAGAGACGGGGTTTCACCATGTTGGCCAGGATGGTCTCGAGCTCTTGACCTTGTGATCCGCCTGCCTTGGCCTCCCAAAGTGCTGGGATTACAGGCGTGAGCCACTGCACTTGGCCTAGTTTGTCATTTTTTTAAGTAGACTATTTCTAATCTGTTAGGTTTAAATATATAACAATGTGGTCTCTTTTTCTTTCTAGTTACTGGACCATTATCAGAATTGCAAATAGCCTATGTATGCAGAGAAACCTTACAGGTACTATATTTTCTTAATGTAGTTAGGCAATTGTAGGCAATATTTTCTTAATGTAGTTAGAAAGGCAATTGCCTGACAATTGATAACTATAAAATGATAGTCTACCTTAAAGAGAAAGGGTAAAACAAAATGATTTTTCTGTTAATCTCTTATAATTCTGTAAAACTAGTTATTTTTCTTTCATGAATGAATCACATGAATTCATTTAAGCTGATGCCGGCATATACAGTGATCATATGTGGAATTCCACTTTGATGCTGATGCACACCATGGTCATGTGAGGTATTCTACTTTGTAGCACTTGGCCCTCAGTTGTGTAAATTGGTTTTCAAGAATGAATCACCAAACCTCTCAATTGTAACATGTTGTCTAAGCGTTCCCTTCAAGTTTATGGCAGTAAAAGGAATCTCTTCCATGAGACATGGGGGCTTTTACTATTTCTCTTGAAATAAAATAAATCAGCACAGCATTAACTCAAGGCGTTATCTGAAAACCCTAGTTCTATGTGATATTAAGTGTTATTGATAGCAGAATCTCTTTTTGTAAGTTTGGTTAACATTGCATTAAACAGGTTTCTTTACTTCAGAGCCTGTGAGAACTTTTAGTATGCTAAAATGGGTTATGAATATTCAATAAAGATACAGAGTATGTGGTATTTCTCCCAATTTATTAATTTTTTTCAGTGCGCTGAAAGATACTCACTGAGAAAATTAGGAATTAACAATTTTGTTCATATACATTAAGGCATTTAAATTTGGAGGAGGGAATAAGTAGTAGTGATTGTGGTTTGTATTTTTGTAATTTACAACTGATAATTGTTAATTAATGCTTCTATCCCTAAATTTCCTAGATTGTGTAGTTTCAATTTAGAAAGAAATTGATACTCTATGTGTTGTTCTCTAATATTTTCGAAAATGGGAGATTTGGCTGATCTAGGAAAAAGTTCTAGTCAGTTTTGAAGAGTTGGTTCCCACATGCTTTAAAAGACATAACCACTGCCAAATCTTACTGAGAGATAAATCAGATTAATTTATCTAATATATATATATTTTTATATAGAGAGAGAGACGTGTAATATATATGTATGTATGTATGTGTGTGTATATTCCTGTAACATTTACATAACATAGAAACCTACTTTATTGTATCTACATAAAATACAAACTTAATCATACATTCACAGCAGAGAATTATTGACAAATTCATTTTCTTTGTATTTTAATATCCAAAGTTCATTGTTTCCCTAAGTATTAAAGTACTGAGTAGAGGTGAAAAAAAAAAAAAAAAACAAAGTTGGATTTGCACTCTGGCACTGGTATATGACCGTAACCTTTTATATAGTTCTAGTTCCCAAAATACAATCCTGTACTGCATAACATTTCAGTCAAAAATGGGCTACATATACAACAGTGGTCCCATAAGGTTATAATACTGTATTTTTACTGTACCTTTTCTATGCTTAGATATGTTTAGATATGCAGTAATTGCCATTGTGTTACAGTTCCTACAATATCAGTACAGTAATGTGCTGTGCAGGTTTGTAGCTTAGGAGCAATAGGGCTATACATATACCCTAGGTGTTTAGTAGGCTATATGTATATACCATCCATGTTTATGCAAGTACCCTCTATGATACTTGCACAACAAAATTGCCTAACAATGCATTTCTCAGAATGTATGCATCCCTATTGTTTTGTGATGCATGAGTATATAAAATGAGGCTTATTTGCAGGAACAAGGATGGAGCTGGAGATCCTTATGTTAAGTGAAATAAGCCAGAGATAGAAAGACAAACATCACATGTTCTTACTTATTTGTGGGATCTAAAAATCAAAACAGTTAACTCACAGACATAGAAAGTAGAAGGATGGTTACCAGAGGCTGAGAAGGGATTTGATATGGTCGGGGGGGAGTGGGGATGGTTAATGGGTACCAAAAAAAAAAAAAAAAGAAAAGAAAGAATTAGTTCTAGTATTTGATAACACAACAGGGTGACTATAGTCAGTAATAACTGAATTTTATATTTTCATATAACAGAGTGTCATTGAATTGCTTGTAACTCAAAGGATAAATGCTTGAGGGGATGGATACCACTTTGTCCATGATGTGCTTGTTTCACATTGCCGCCTGTACCAAGTAAATTCTCCATAAATATATACCTACTATGTACCCACAAAAATTAAAATTAAAAAAAAAACAATATGAAGCTTAGGAAGGGAATACCTCCAATATTATTTCCAATTTTAAAATTCTATTATGCAGATAAACTTCCACATCTGGTCAAAATCAAGTAACAAGAAGTAGATTTACCATGCTACCCAAAACAATCAAATGAAGTAGGCAAAATATATGAAACAGTGATTTTCAAGAAACTGAACATCAGGTAATGAAGGACAATGAGGCCTGAAAAATAGGAAACAAACCAAAGAAGCCATATAATTGCCCCAGCTTATGGCCTTGGGAAAGTTTTCAGGCCACAGTATAGGGAGAAGGAACCCAGGTGGGGTCCCAAGCCAGTTAAGAGTATTTAAGGTAGAGTATTGGAGAGTACTTCAGAGTATTGGAGTATTTTTGAAAATTCAAAAATATACAGCACCCAACAAAGTAAAATTCACAATGTTGGGCATCTACTCAGATTACCAGACAAGCAAAGAAGCATAATAAGATGAAAATGAGTAAAGGCAACCCACATTGACAGAGATGCTAGAATTAGCAGACAAAAACGTTAAAGCAGTTATAATAACTGTTTAAGATGCTTAAGAAGTTGAGATATGGAAGATATAAAAAAGGCCCACGTCAAACTTCTAGAGATGAAAACCACAGTGTCTGATGGAATTAACAAAGGATGAAATTAACAGATGATTAAATATTGCAAAAAACGTATATTTGAATTTGAGGGCATAGAGATGGAAAATATTCAAAATGAAACATGGAAAGAAAAAATAGTTTTTTATAAATGAAGAGTATCATTAAGCTGTAGGACAATTTCAAGTGACCTAATATGGATTGGTGTCCTTGAAGGGACAACAGAAGAAAAAGGGACAAAAATGAGAAGAAAAAAAAAAGAACGAAGAGACAAAGAGAAAAAAAGGAAACGAAAGAGAAAAGGGAGACAAACTGAGAAGGGGAGATGGCTGAAAATTGTCCATATTTGATGATAACTATTAATATGAACCCACAGATCCAAAGTGCTCAACAAATCCTGAGCACAAAAAAAAAACCATGAAAAAAAAAACTACACTAAGACACATGAATCAAATTGCTTATTTGATTAGAACATCTTAGAAGCATTCAAAACAGGACTCATGATATACAAAAGAACAGAGACAAGGAAGATTTATTGTTAGAATAAGTGAGAAGACAGTGGAAAATCTTTAAAGTACTGAAAAGAAATTGTCAACCTAAAATTCTATTCCTAGAGAAAATCCCTTTCAAAAACAAAGGCAAAATAGAGTTTTTCAGACTTATAAACACTGAAAGAACAAGTCACCAGCAGACCTATCCTACAAGAAATGTTTAAGAAAGTCCAACATTATGCTCAAAGAAAATGCTCATTGGAGCATTTTGCATTTTCTATTTTCTGATTAGGGATGTTTAATCAGTATATATTCTGCAAGTACTAAAAAATCTGAAATCTGAAATAGTTCTGGTCCCAAGCATTTTAGATAGGGATATTCAGCCTGTACTTATAGGGAAATTTATAGCACTAAACAGAAGCTCTCAAATCAGTATCCTCAGCTTCCACCTAAGAAGCTAGAAAAATATGAGCAAATATAATACAAAGTAAGCAGAGAAAGGAAATAAAGATCAGAACAGAAATAAATGAAATGGAATGGAGAAAAACAGTAATAGAGAATGTCAGTGAAATAAATCTGATTCTTTGAGATGAGCAATAAAAATGATAAACATCTAGACAGATTGATCAGGAAAAAAAGTAAAAAGAGAAGAAACAAGTGATAAGCATCAGAAATGAATGATGGGATGTCAAGACAGAATTTACAAATACTGGATAACAAGACAGTATTATGAACAGTATTATGCCAATAAAATGGGCAGTTTCAACAAGAGATACAAACTACCAAAGCTCACTCAATTATAAATAACCTGAATAATCCTATATGTATTCTCACAAAGAAAACTCCAGGCCAGATGATGCCATACAGTAAATTCTACCAAACATATAAGAAAGAAATAATGCCAATCCTATATATACCTATCTAGAAAATTGAAGAATGAGGAATAACTGCCGAATCATTTTGAGTCAGCATTTTTCTGACACCAAAATTAGACAACAATCTTACAAGAGAACAAAACTACAGACTAATGTTCTTCATAAACCTAGGTGCAAACATTAAAAATAAAAGGTTTAGCAAAGGTAATCCAGTAATATATTTTAAAAGTTAATACATCATAAACAAGTGGAGTTTATTCTAGAATGCAGTGTTGGTTTAATATCCAAAAATCATTTCATCTTAACAACTAAAAAAGAAAAACCACATTATCATCTAAATACACACAGAAAGGGCATTTAGCAAAATCCAACATTCATTCCTGATAAAAAATTCTGAACGTGCTAGGAATAGAAAGGAACTTGGTCAGCCTGATAAAGGGTACCTGTGAAAAACCTATGACTAAATCATACTTAATGGTAAAAGACAGGATGTTTTTTCCTCCAAGCTCACCCAAACAGGGTGATGAAGTCTGCCTTTACTACTACTTTTCAACATTGTCCTAGAGGTTTCAGCCAGTGCAAAAAGAGAAAATAATGAAATAAAAGGCATCTGGATTAGAAAGTAGGAAGTACAACTCTCTTTATTCACAGACCACATCATCATCTATATCGAAAATGGAATAAAATGCTTTAACGTTTTTGTCTGCTAATTCTAGCATCTCTGTCAGTGTGGGTTGCCTTTACTCATTTTCATCTTATTATGTTTCTTTGCTTGTCTGGTAATCTGAGTAGATGCCCAACATTGTGAATTTTACTTTGTTGGGTGCTGTATATTTTTGAATTTTCAAAAATTACTCCAATACTCTGAAGTACTCTCCAATACTCTACCTTAAATACTCTTAAAAACAAAGTAGCTATTAGAACTAATAAATTAGGCTAGAATGATTGTAATATTCACTATCAATATACAAAAATCAATCAGATTTATATATACTAGCAACAGACAATCAGAAGTTAAAATAATACAACATATAATAACATAAAAAATATGACATTCTTAGGGATAAATATGACAAAAGATGCATAAACACCTGCATACAGAAAACTACAAAACTGCTGAGAGAAACTAAAAACCCAAATAAATGGAGAACTATACCATGTTCACAAACCAGAAGACTCAATACTGTTGAGATGATAATTCTTCAAAAATTGATCTATAGATTCAGTGCAACCCTAATCACAATTTGAGGAGGCTTTTTATTAAAGAAGTTGACATGCTGATTCTAAAATTGCTGTGGAAATGTAAAACACCTAGAACAGTCAGATAACTTTGAAAACCTGATCTATATTGCCAGAAAGCACATCAGTGTTTGTGAGGGTTGTGGGGAAGAATGGGAAAATTATAAAGGAGCACCACATAAGGAAACTTCTAGGTGTAATGAGTGTGTTCGATATCTTGATTGTGTTTAGTGAAATATTTCTGATTTTTATCAGAAAATAAATTAGAAATCTTCAGGCCAGGTGTGGTGGCTCACGCCTGTAATCCCAGCACTTTGGGAGGCCAAGGCAGGTGGATCACTTGAGGTCAGGAGTTCAAGACCAGTCTTGCCAACATGGTGAAACCCCGTCTCTACTAAAAAATACAAAAATTAGCTGGGCATAGTGGTGCATGCCTGTAATCCCAGCTACTTGAGAGGCTGAGGCAAGTGAATCACTTGAACCCAGGAGATGGAGGCTGCAGTGAGCCAAAATCACTGCCACTGCACTCCAGCCTGGGCAGTGAGACTCTATCTCAAAAACAAAAACAAATCTTTAAAATATAGTGAACATTGATTTACTTATCTAGGTTTTTTTCTCCCCAAAAAAGACATTCTAGTTTTTCTTATTCAATAAGAATTTAAGTAGAAAATTTAGGAGTCACATTTACAGTTTTGCTGATACATTCTTTTTTTTTAAACTTTTAGGGTCTTGCCTATTTGCATACTAAAGGCAAAATGCATAGAGATATCAAAGTAAGTTCGTTTAATACATTTAAATTGCCAATTCTATTGGAAGAAATTTTATGATGCTAATTTAATTGTATTTGTATTTTTGTTCTAGGGTGCTAATATTTTATTGACAGACCATGGCGATGTAAAATTAGGTATGTTATTTCAAATTCCTAAAATTTTTTCTAAAAATTTAATGACATTTTAATAAAATTTTTATAAAATTTTAAATGCGAATTAACATTATACAGATTTCATTTTCATATCAAGAGTCACAGTAATGTTTAACTTTTGATCCAGTAATTTTACTCCCAAAACTCATTTTAAGGAAATTAAACCTAAAGATGGAAAATCCATATTCACTGAAGCATTAACCATAATATTACTTGTGGTAGAAAAAATGCAAACGTAAGTCTAGCAATAGAAAAACTGTTAAACTGTGATAAATCTATTCAATCATTGATATCTATAAATGTGTAAGAGTAACATCTGGTGTGTTATATGACAAAAATGGACTGTGTATTTATTTAGTATTTTACAACCACGTGTTTTTGTGTGTTATTTTGTTTGTTTTGAAGTAGATGGTCTCACTCTGTCATCCAGGCTGGAGTGCAGTGATTCAGTCATAGCTCACTGTGTACTTGGACTCCTGGCCTCAGGCGATCCTCCCACCTAATCCTCCCAAGTAGCAGGGATTACAATACAATCATGTTTAACTACAACACTTAAACAGTTTATACATAGAAGAAAATGACTGTAAAAAAAAATAGTACCAGAATGCTATCCTTGATATATTAGGATAAAAGGAATACAGGTGTGTGTTTTTCCCATGTGTTTTATTTTTTGTGCTTTTTTTTCTCTTTTTCCCAAATTAACTTCATTGTGTATATAATAAAAATATTTGTTAACTTTGTTCTTAATAAAGTACATTTTCATTCTAGTAAAGTGCCAATAAATTTTTTTAATAAGTATGTTGTGAACTAAGCAAGAAGAGACTTAGGTATTCAATTTATGCACATTTTTCTAATGTTAATATTTGAATTATTAATACTGCCATGCCTAAGCGTGAAAGTAAAAATGTTGTTTGGTGTATTGTAAAGAACTGAAATTTTCTATTTTTTTCCTCATTAGCTGACTTTGGTGTGGCTGCAAAAATAACAGCTACCATTGCAAAACGAAAATCTTTCATTGGCACCCCTTACTGGTAAGACATTACTGTGATTGAATTTGATCCATTTTCATTTCTTCATGGTTTTGTGATCAACCTCGATACTTGGTAATAGAAGTGATAATTAAAAGTAGGGAGATTTGCGTGCTCCTTGATACTATCATAAGTTCTGGTTGGATTAGGGAACTTTGATGCTAATATTCATGGTTCAGCCTTCCCTCTGTTGAAGTGCTAATAATTTTTACTATCCCTGTGATTTTATATTGAGAGGACTCTTAGGTATGAAATTTTCCAAAGATTTGCCTCCTGTAATTTTCTTACGCTTTCTTCTGGCATTCTATTTTAATCTAGGACTCTTCCACTTTAAGTTCCGGGGTACATATGCAGGATGTCCAGGTTTGTTACATAGGTGAACATGTGCCATGGTGGGTTTGCTGCACCTATTGACCCATCACCTAAGTTTAATCTAGGATTCTTCTTCCTGGTTGTTAAAACTCCTACATCCTACCTACCATTAGTCTCACCAGCCACCTCACTCTTAGTGCATTCCACTGATTAGTGACAAAATAATCTTTCTAAAACACTGCTTTCATTATTGACAGATGATAGAAATAAAAAGCCTCATAACAAAACGTTATGTTTAAAATAGTGAATGTTATAAAAGGTGACATTTGCAGTTTGTGTGAAAGGTTGGATTCTTTTTTTTTTTTTTTTTTCTGAGACAGAGTTTCATTCTGTCACCCTGGCTGGAGTGCCGTGGCACAATCACAGCTCACTGCATCATTGACCTCGCGGAGCCAGATGATCTTCCCGTTTCAGCCCCCGAAATAGCTGAGACTACAGGCATGCAACATCATAGCCAGCTAATTTTTTGTAATTTTTTTTTGTAGAGACAGGGTTTCATCTAAAACTCCTGGGCTGGTCTAAAACTCAAGTGATCTACCTCCCAAAGTGCTGAGATTACAGACTTGAGCCACCGTGCTTAGCCAATTTGGATTCTTTAATGTGCAGTGTTTGGATAATTTATTATTTGAAAAGAAATTTAAGTAGTTCCGTACCTCATACCTGATGTCAAAAAATCGTAGGTGGAAATAGTCAAGTTCACACCCGTAATCCCAGCACTTTGAGAGGCTGAGACGGGCGGATCAAGAGGTCAGGAGATCGAGACCATCCTGGCTAACATGGTGAAACCCCGTCTCTAATAAAAATACAAAAAAATTAGCCGGGCGTCGTGGCAGGCACCTGTAGTCCCAGCTCCTCGGGAGGCTGAGGCAGGAGAAGGGCGTGAACCCAGGAGTCGGAGCTTACTCCAGCCTGGGCCACAGAGCGAGACTCCATCTCAAAAAAAAAAAAAAAGTGAAACCAAAAGAGCCATCAGTAACTATCTGCTTTAAGAGCTGAGGAAGGCTTTCTGAACATCAAGAATAAAACCTTAAAAGGAAATGTTGATAGATTTAACTGCATGAAAATTTAAAACTTATGTATGTCCACCAGCTTAAACAAAATTAAAAGGCAAGTAAAAAAAACAGGAAATATTGTCTAAAATATGCCAAACTAGGTTTAATATTTTTCATATGTAAGTTCTTATAAGTCGATAAAAAGAATGTCTCATTAGAAGCAGTTAGTAAAATAGTACATATTAGGTATCATAAAGTATGATAATGGATCACAAGAAGTTACAGATTTCTTTTTTTTCTAATACCAACTCTATTAGCAAAAAAAATGACATAGACTTACTTGTGCCAAAGAGAATACTTTTTCCATAAAAAAGAAAAGTAGAATATATCTAATAGGTGAGGGGTAACCAAAACTTTTTACATGAGACCAGTAAGAAAACCCCCAAAATTAACAAAGACTCAGTTTTCAATGACACATTAATCACAGACCAATTAAAAAACTACATAAAAATCTTACCTACATATTAGAAATACATTTTTAATTCATCCATAGATCCAACAACCTTTTAGACATATAAAGAAAAATTATTAACTGACAAACACTACGTATTGAATTCATTTACTATCACTTAAAGAGTGTCTACAGAATTCTCACCTCAATATTTTCATGGAAAATAAGTGGAAATAATAGTCCAGAGATCCTCATTAAGAATGAGCCACTGATAAACACAATATATTTATAATTTGTATAGTATTTCATTCATGTGCATGTTTTGAGCATTAATCAATGTTTAATTTGCATCAGGCTTTTCAAATTAAATTTATAAGATTTCTTTTCAATAGGCATTCTCAGATGACTTTTGAAATAATTATTAAAATGGAAACTTACCTGTTTTGCCAAGTACTAGGATTTAGATACAGAATACATTCTTATAAAATTCATCTCCAATGTGCACATGTCATGTGTCTTTGAATGTACCTGAGAGAAACAAAGGCATCCCCACATTCCGTATGTTTGCAGGGATTTTCAGAAATGACTTCTTTCATGTCTTCAACTAGAACTGGAAACACTGAGGACATTACCACATTGTTTACATGCATTATTTTCCCCCCAGTATGAGTTTTATATTTTCAAAGGGAAGTGGCAAAATTACATGCCTTCCCATATTCCTTACATTCATAAGTTTTTCTTCAGTATGAGTTTTTTTTATGTGTTCAAAGGGAACTGGAACATACAAAGGCTTTACAACGTTTCTCATATACATATGGTTATTCTCCAGTATAATTTTTTTCATGTTTTCAAAGATAACTCAGATAATTGAATGTTTTCCCACATTCCTTACATTCCTAGGATTTCTATGAAGTATAAGTTATTTCATGTTTATGTACAGAACTGGAATATCTGAAGGCGTTATCCCATGTCTTACAATCATAAGGTTTCTCTCCAGTATGAATTCTGTCATGTGTTTCAAGGTAATTGAAACGACTAAAGGCTTTACCACATTTTTGTTTTTACCTTCATAGAGTTTGTCTCCAGTATGAGTTTTTTCATGTGTTCGAAGGGAACTGAAATGTCTGAAGATTTTACCACATTTTTCACATTCATAAAGTTTATCACCAGTATGAGTTCTCTCATGTGTTTGAAGGTAACTGAAACAACTGGAGGATTTACCACATTTTTGACATTCATAGGGTTTCTCTCCAGTATGAGCTTTCATGTCTTCTAAGGGAACTGTATTGATTGAAGGCTTTACCACATTTTTTATAGTCACAGGATTTCTCTCTCTGTTGTTCTTTCATGTCTTCACATGGGGCAGAAATGACGGAAGACATTACCACATTTCTTACATTTATAGGGTTTCTGTCTAGTATTATTTCTTTCATGTTTCTGAAGGGAACTAGAAAGAATAACTCCCTTACCATATTTCTTACATGTAAAAGATTTTTCACCAGTATAAGCCCTTTGAAAGTAACTAAGACAACTTAATTCTTTCGCATATTCCCTACATTCATAGCGTTTCTCTCCAGTGTGAGCACTTTTGTGGTTACGAAGGTAACTGGAATATCCAAGGGCTTTATCACATTTCTTACGTTTATGAGGTTTTTCTCCACTGTTAGTTATGTTTTTGAAAAGAACTACAGAATCTCAAGGATTTACCAGATTTCTTCCATTCATGGAGTTTTTCTCCAGTGTGAATTACTTTATGTCTTTGAAGTAAATAGGGAAATTTAAATGTTTTCTCATGTTTCTTACATTATGTAGTGGCCTGCAGGTCATGGCTAGGGGCATGCAACCCCTACAGACTTCTTTGTTCCTTCTTTACTCTCACTGCTTCACTTGACTAACCTAAAAAAAATATGTATTCTGAATAATGTTTCCCTTGATGAACAAATTAAATGACTTTTTTCTATCAAATTGGAAATTTGAAATTATGGGCATACTTCCTATCACTAAATATTTGGCAGTGAGAGTAGAAATTGGTAGAACGGGGGTTAGGGAGGGAGAGCATCAGGGAGAACAGCTAATGGATTCTGGGCTTAATATTAATACCAAGGTGATGGGTTGATCTGTGCAGCAAACCACCATGGCACACATTTACCTGTGTGAAAAACCTGTACATCCTGCACGTATACCCTGGAACTTAAAATAAAATTTGAAGGAAAAAAAAAAGAAATTGGTAGAACAATTTTGAAGCATAATTTGTTGGTAATGTTTATCAAAAACTTTAAGCAATATTTATCTTCTTTATTCTCAGTAATTCCACATCTAGTAATTTATTAGAGAGGCATACAGATTTATATATGATAAGCTTTATCACACTATTTTAATGATAAAAATTGAGGGAAAATAATACACAACAGGAAGGGAATTACATTTATTCAATTCAGTGGAATAATATGCTACTGTTCATGATATGTTGGTAATTTTAAAAAGCAAGATTCCAAGTAGTATATGCAGTATGATACCATTTTATAAAAGGTGTGTGTGTGTGTAAAAATGGATGAAAATATGTGAAACAGGAACTCTCTTTGAGTGGGATCATGCTTAACTTGTTTTCTTCCATATTTTTTCATATATTCCAAATTGTTTTCAGTCAACACATATCACTTTAACAGAAAAAAGCCTCAATAAGTATCAGTTAAATAAAAGTTAAATGAAGATATAGGTGAGTTAGATAACCTATAGGATTGCCTTCGTCACATCAGAGTCCCTCACTCTCTCTGACTGTCCTTTTTGTGAATACTCTTCTAGTCTAAATTGTCTATTTTTTGTGTCCTGACTATATTAGGTGAAATACTACTACTTTAGCTTTGTTTACTACTTCCCTAAGATACCCTTTTTCTGTGTTTATCTTAAGCCCTCCCCATTCTTAAGAGGGCCACACTCTCTACCTTTCTATACCTATGGCCAACTGATTGAATACAGTTTCCCACTGAGCCAGGAAGTGCAACAGTCGTAGTCAACTTGACATTCCAGTTAGCCACCACTAACTGATTCCAGTGGGTAGAGGAGATGAATCCTATTTGCTTTCTCTGGGCTCCACCTCAGCCTCTTTCCTCTGTGAAACTTGCCTTCAATTATCTTGCTCCATGGTGATTGTTTACTTCTCCTTACTCCTATATCCATTGTTATGTATGTAGCACTTGCATATAGTACACATCTACATGTTCACATTTTTAGTATACATACTTTATATCCTAACCACACTTGAGAGACAGTGTGTTAATATAACTTCTTGTAGCCTAAGTACATATAAAAGCAACTTGTACCTTGTGGATATTCAATTCAAATTAATTGAAGTTAAGTTAGTAAACATTTGAAAAGATAAAAGAATATTGCCCCTGAACAGTATCATCTATACTTTATAACTTCAGAGGCCTTCTACAGTACTTATTCCCAAACATGTAACTCCAACTTCAGTCTTCTGTATATTCAACAGTTGTTCAATAATAGCTCTATTTCAGTATCCACAAGCATTTCCTCCTCAGATCTATATCTTAAGTTAACCCCTTTCATTCTGTTCCCTCTGCTACTGCCTTTGAAAAGTTCTCTAACATATCTGCCTGACTGATTTCACCTGATTTCACACTATCTTTCATCTTGCCATGCAGTTTTAGATTGTTTGCCCTCGTAATTAAATCTTTCGTTGGGTCCCCATCATTTTCATGATAAAGTCTAACCTTTTTTGTATAATCAGTAGATCATTTATAATCTAGCCTCTACTTCTGAGGTTGATTTCCCAAACGCTTTCTAGACTTTCTCAAACCGTGTGTTATTTCCTGTCCATTACAGACTTGTAAAATAAGATAAAAATGAATTTATGCATTTGGACAAGCATAAATGCTTACTCTCCATTTCTGTATTTATCACAGACTGGTAGCCAGCAATGTATGGCCCCTTACCAGTTTGCAGGTGATACATTGAGCACTGTCCTGTCAGCTTTCCTGGTCTCCCTGAATTTGTACTCGTTTCCTCTCACTGAAATGTCCAGGCTCCCCACCCTACTTAGAAGTCTCACCTCCTTTGGGAACTTTTCTTTGGCCTTCACAGGGATTTAGGTATTCTTTTTCTTTTTGCATATTATATAACAAGATTCACAAAAATAGAAACTAAACTAAAACAAGATTTTTCCTTAGAGCATAAACATTCAGAGGAGGGCATTCAAGATTCTTAATTAATTTTAAAAGTGTGTATGTGTGTGAAATAGAGATTTAAGCCTTTACTTAGTAATGTTTCTTCTTTCCTAGTAAACACCTCTCAGCTTCCTTCCCTCCAACAAGTGATTATAATAGGAAGTAACAGATTCAGATCAATATTTAACAACAAAAATGTTGTATTCATTGATTCCTTCTAGGATGGCCCCAGAAGTTGCAGCAGTAGAGAAGAATGGTGGCTACAACCAACTCTGTGATATCTGGGCAGTAGGAATAACAGCAATTGAACTTGGAGAGCTTCAACCACCTATGTTTGATCTCCACCCAATGAGGTGTTCTCATTATTTATAATTATCCAGTTATTGATCAAATCTATGGGGAAAGTGAAATGCTGATAACTCAGCATCAAGCTCATTTTTTAAGAATGAAAAATAGTAAAGGTATTGTAAGGGATTTAGGGGTAATCTCATCCAAAACCTGTTGTGGGCTAGTCCGAAGGTAGTTACCTCAATTCATTTTTCACAATTACAGATCAAGCTCCTTGTTCTGCTCTTCTTCTCCTTCTCACTACTGTATTTGACTAGTCTTTAAAATAAATAAATAAAACCTGTCTTGTATTGCTGCTCCTAAAACAACATAAGAGTAAATTGTCCGTACTGTTTGAAGCTTTTCCATAAAACAAATTTCCCTTCATAATCACACTAAGATATGACAGTTAACATTATTTTAAGACTTTTTGAGTCTTCACGTTCATTCTTTTATCAATTGATCTTTTTTTTTTTTGTCCTATGTGGAATTATAAGTAAATGATAGAACACAGGTGAAACTTTTCTAGTTATATTTGATTTTGTTTCTTTTTATTTTGTCCAGGAATAGTGAAGAGGTATCTATGCTGAATATAATTATCATTTACATTCTAGGATGTATTATCTCAGAAAAAAATATTCGAGGGCATCTGAAAAGTTTTTTGATACTTTGAAGGAAAAGATGCATTAGGCTAAAACTGACACTTTAAATGGTATGAAGCTAAAAAGAAAACAGAATGGTGAAAGTGTTTTGCTAACATGATTGGCAACAGATTAATATATACTGAATAAGGAAATCATTCAAAGACTACAAGCAAAAGATAGATTAAGGTTTATGAGCAAGTACCAGCTATGGGAATCTATTTGACCTCATAAGCAGCTAAAGATAATATATATTAAAAGATACCTACTTTTAGCTAGAATGCTGATAAATAAGTACAGACCTTTTGGAAAAATACTTTGATGTTATTTGTTAAAGGCAATACAAATGTTTCAGTGATTCCACCGTTTAGGGGATTATACTTCAGAAATAATCTAAGGATAGAAAATGCTAAGAACTATGCATTTCAGGATAACAAGGGACAAAATCTAAATTTGTAGTAGTTGGTGAATTGTTAAGCAAATTATTTAGCAGTTAAGGGCAGCCATTGCGTATCTATGAACCAAAGCAAAATGGAAAATTGATTATTAGTGAAAAAAATTATAAATACTGATGTAAATATAATGTAACTGGTAAGCATTTAGATAAAAACTAAAAAGATTAGAAAAATTTTTTAAAAAGATTAGAAAATTTTAAATAATAGAATGGTGGGAATATAGTTTTTTTTATTTTTCCTTTGAATCATTTAATTTTTAAAAAGGAAAAATGTATTTGTTATGCTAAAAAAGAATAAGGAATTTGCTTAGAAACCTGGGATTTTTGTAGGAAATGCTGAAATAGAGCATTTTAGAACTTCCTTCTTAAATCCTCTATCATACTACCCCCATAGCCCACAAGAAAATGGGTCACACGTGAGTTTATAGACAAAGTTCTCTTGTAGATTGTTTTATGTATTTAATACAACCAGAGAATATGGGAAATCATTGTCCAAAAAAGGAAAACAATCGGGAAATGGATGTAATTTGCCTATACACCCAAAATAAATATGGAGGCCAGTCTTTGGTTAAATATGCAACCTAATGTTAGAGTAACATGTCATCTCTATGTATTAGAGAATTATATACAATTATATAGACATGTGCTTACGATATAATACTAGTTACATATGTAATAGTGTAGTAAGAAAACTCTTCCAATATTTGGTAGATTTGCTTTATGAATAAGGGCTTGTTGGAAATTTAAAAATCTCTGTAGTCGAGAATTTTTTGTAGGCTATCTAAAATATTAAAAATTTAATTTCTATATCCCATAGTAGTTTTCATCATTGCCCACTTATGTGGTAGTCTTGTATAAATTCATTACAGAATATTCATTCTAATTGTTAGACATAGTAATTTTGATATTGTTCTTTAACTATAATTTTTATTTCAGGGCTCTCTTCTTAATGTCAAAAAGTAATTTTCAGCCTCCAAAACTAAAGGACAAAACAAAATGGTGAGTCAAAGAATATATAGTTTTATAGAATTTTACAATCGAAAGGGGTATAGATTCAGTTCCCATATTTTATAGATGATTAAACAGAAGTCCATAGACATTAAGCAGTTTTCTCAAAGTTACACAGATGATTTGCATGCGGACCTATGATGAGGATCTAGATTTATTTTCTGGTATTTCTTTTTTTTTTTTTTTTTTTTTTGAGACAGGATTTTGCTGTGTTATCCAGGCTGGAGTGCAGTGTCATGATCATAGCTCACTGCAACCTCAAACTCCTGGGCTCAAGAGATCCTCCCTCCTCAGCCTCCTGAGTAGCTGGGGCTATTCAGGAGTAGTAGGTGGGATGTGCCACCACACCTGGCTAAGTTTTGTTTGTTTGTTTGTTTGTTGTAGAGACAGGGTCTCACTATGTTGCCCAGGCTGGTCTCAAACTTCTGGCCTCAAGGGATCCTCCCACTTCAGCCTTCCAAAGTACTGGGATTACAGGTGTAAGCTACTGTGCCCAGCCCAGTGCCTCTTTCTTTTTTTTGGTGACGGAGTCTTGCTCTGTTGCCAGGCTGTAGTACAGTGGCACAATCTCGGCTCAATGCATCCTCCACCTCCCGGGTTCAAGTGATTCTCCTGTCTCGGCCTCCCGAGAAGCTGGGACTACAGGCACATGCCACCACACTCTGCTAATTTTTGTATTTTTAGTAGAGATGGGGTTTCACCATGTTGGCCAGGATGGTCTCAATCTCTTGACCCCGTAATCCACCCACTTCAGCCTCCCAAAGTGCTGGGATTACAGGCATGAGCCACCTCACCCAGCCCAGTGTTCTTTATAATCCAGTGTTCTCATAAAACTCAGTAATTTTCTTAGGTCTTTGGCAGATTGGGTAAGAAGTGTGGTGAGGGAAGAATTAGAAGTGAATACATGAAGATTTTGAAGAATCATCTATTTTTGCCCTGTATTCCTTTACTTCCATTAATTACACATTGACTTTCATGGAAGGTGATATGAAAAGGGTTCCCAGATACCATGACACTTAAAATCATTCTCTGTTGATTTTTCCCTCTCTACCTTCTGTAATACTCAAAAAGATTATTACTTATTTTCATCTTGATCCCTTCTTTCTTTTACAAAGTAAAGCAGTTTACCTATCTTTATAGTCCAAAAAGATGCCATCAATTGGTTAATAAAAATTAAAGATTATTTTTCTGGTAATATCTTCCCCATACATTTAATAAAAGAAGCTGTGCAAATAAGTTTCTGAGTTCTTAAATTCTGGAATTCCTTATCTAGATTACATGGATCTTTGAGGATCTGTGAGCCCCCATTCTGTATGTATATCCATTTTTCTGAGAAGACAGTCCATTGCTTGTTTCAGGTTCTAAGAGGCCCCTCCCCACAAACAGGTTCTCAACCACTGCTTTATGTTTCATAGTCTGTCTTAGCATAGTTTTATTTAGGACTCAAGCCATTCTGGGGATGATGACAGGAAAGAACGGCAAATCACACTGTGGAAAGAAAGGAGTTTATATTCTGCTGCTAACTATATTCCTTTGTATTGACACTGGGTCCTTCCTATTCCCTGTTGCTCTAAGTTCCTAGACATCTGGAACTGAACGGTTTTACCGCAGGAATGACTGATATTCATTCAGGAATGAAAGACTGTTAGCTATAAATGCTAAATTCAGTCAGATTTCAGAGCAGTTATTACCATTGGAGAACCTTTGCCTGTCCCAATACTGTCTGACTCCATGTTATCTCTATCACAAGCCACCAAATGTGGTGCAGTGATTTGATTTCTCTGCAGAGAACTGCTGTCTGGTGGTTGTCATTGCTGATAAATACGGTTATTTCATCCCTTTAGTTCTTGTCCATTCTCTCCAGTGGAATACTGGCAATGGTAGAAATACCTTTTTGTGTCATTTATTAATAATCAAAATGTGATACCTTTAATTTATGTCTTCTGTCTTTCCCCACTTCATCAGTGAAGGTGGCATAAAACCCTTCTGGTTGCTAAAATTGCTCCCTCCTCTTTGCCTTTTTTTCTAATAAATTCATTAGCCTCTTTGGGATTTAAATAGTCTCTTATATTAACCCATGCTTACCTTTTGTGCCGTCCAACTCTTTTGGTATAGCACAACATTTACATACTAAGTAAATTATGCAATGAGAAAAGGACATTTTGACTCCTAAGTAGTATCTAGAGAAGGTCATATATAAATGACACAGCCTGTCTATTTTTGATTGTTAGTGGAATTTTTGTGGTTGTATATTACTGTTCTGTTACTTAATTGTATTTTATTTAAAAGACAAAACTGACACAGATGTTTCCAAGGAATATATTGTACTTTAAGTGGCCCAATAAAAAATCATGGTATTTTAGACTAACTGTTCCTAAGTTAATGTTATTTACTAACACCGAAACGTAATAGTAGTTAAATATTTTTGTACGTCTCTTTTTATTTGAAGGTCATCAACATTCCATAATTTTGTCAAAATAGCACTAACCAAAAACCCAAAAAAAAGACCAACTGCTGAAAGACTTCTGATTGTAAGTCATTGAAATTACAAGGGGTTTTCCTATAGTCATAAATTAGACATATCAGTAGAACAAAAGTATATATGTTTTTAATATAAAAATGTTAGTGATCTCTTACAGCAGGGGTCAGCAAACTTTCTTTTTTTTTTTTTGAAACAAGGTCTCACTCTGTCGCCCAGACTGGAGTGCAGTGGTGTGATCTCAGCTCACTGCAACCTCCGCCCCCGCCCCCCAGGATCAAGCCATTCTCCTGCCTCAGCCTCCCGAGTAGCAGGGATTGCAGGCACGTGCCACTACCACCTGGCTAATTTTTGTATTTTTAGTAGAGACAGGGTTTCACCATGTTGGCCAAGCTGGTCTTGAACTCCTGACCTCAAATGATCCACCCGCCTCAGCCTCCCAAAGTGCTGTGATAACAGGCATAAGCCACCATGCCTGGCCAGCAAATTTTCTGTAGGCAGGTCACATAGTAAATATTTTAAACTTTGTGGGCCATACATCATCTGCCACAACTACTGAGTTCTGCCATTATGGCCCAGAAGCAGTCATAAACAGTGTATACATGTGGGTATAGTTTTAATACTCAATAAAACTTTATTTACAAAAAGAGGCAGTTAGTGCACTAGATTTTCCCCATGGGCTGTAGTTTGCTGACCCCTGCCTTAGAGAAAACTTTAAAATGTTGCTGTCAGCTAAAACAAATTGCTTTTCTTGGCTTCTAATGTAAATTTATAGAATACTTTGTGTATGTGTGTGTATAAAACACTTTTATATTAGAAACAGTCAATGAGTACAACAACCTAAGAAGCTTTACTGACATGCCAATATTTAATTATATCTCTTTGTACATTAACATAATTTTACAGAATTAAATTTATGCAGATATAGGATATACATGCTTTTTTCTTATTGTGATTATGGACCATACCACAGTATTCATTTGCATCAGCATAGTGATATGAGTAATGAATGTCATTGGTATAGCCATATCTAATCTATATTAATTTTAGAACTTAATATAGATTAGATAACTTTACAAAAAGAAATTGCTTTCTAAATTTACCCTACAAAGGCTCTTCAGTTTTATATAATATGTAATTATGGATTCTCTGATTAATATTTTTACTAACAGTTTATTTGTATTAGTAGACTCCCATATGCTTGTCTCTGCTAGTTACTGAATGAAAAAATGAAGATACCATTTTCTTTAAGCCATAGATGTAAAGGCATTCTCATGAAATTTCATTTTGTTTTCTTTTAGCACACTTTTGTTGCGCAGCCAGGTCTCTCTAGAGCCCTAGCAGTTGAACTGTTAGACAAAGTGAACAATCCAGATAACCATGCACATTACACTGAAGCAGACGACGATGACTTTGAGGTAAGGAAGTGTTTGCAGTCTCAGAGTTGAAAATAAATGTTTTATTAGGCCTTAAAGTTTGCTTTTTTTTCTTTGTTTTCTGAGTCTATCTTTAACTTAGTTAAAACAGGTTTAGCTACAGAGATTAGTAGTGTAAACTACACTTTTCCTGCACATAATTATCAGTTGATACTTTCTTATTGTGGTAAACCAGTTGATACTTAGTTCTTAACACTGTCTCTTTTTATGTTCTTAGTTTGGTTAGCCTAAAGTTTTCGTAACTGAGATTGAAATTAGGTGTCCCTCTGCAGAAATGCAGAGGTGCTTTCCCTTTTAGTGATTGCCCTTCTCTCTAGACCTCAGCTTCTGTAGTGGGTTTGATCATTCTGTGGGATATATATAAAGAACATCTGTTTCCAAGGAAATAAAGGTTTTAAGAGCCTTGCTTTCAACTATGTGTATGTAGCCACAACACATATGCATATTATTTTTCATGAAAAGGACTTCTTAGAAATCCAGCTGCTCATTTTTGTAGTTGAATCTGTATTAACAGAATACAAATAATTTTAAAGAATGAAGCTGAAGTTCCTGTTGGAAAATGTTATCCTTTTCAGTATTTCAAAACTATTATTTCTTATATAATTAGTTGTAGGGCTATTCATAACTATGCTTGCCTTCTCTGAAAACATTATAGAATTATTTTTAATGTATTTTCCGGTTTTTTTTTTTTTTTTTTTTGTGATGGAGTCTCGCTCTGTCGCCAGGTTGGAGTGCAGTAGCGCAATCTCGGCTCACTGCAACCTCTGCTTCCTGGGTTCAAGTGATTCTCCTGCCTCAGCCTCCTGAGTAGCTGGGACTGCAGGCACCTGCCACCACGCTCGGCTAATTTTTGTATTTTTAGTAGAGACAGGGTTTTACCATGTTGGCCAAGGATGGTCTCGATCTGTTGACATCATGATCCACCCGCCTCAGCCTCCCAAAGTGTTGGGATTACAGGCGTGAGCCACCGTGCCTGGCCTGTAATGTATTTTCTATAACAACACAACTTATCAGGAATGAGAGACTTCCTCTTCATTGATAGGTATCTATTTATGACTATATATAGCACAGCTATATTTTTTCACCAGTCTCTTTCTCTCCTTATGTTCCTTCTTCTCCTTTTATGATTCCATTTTATTTCTAAGTTTTTCTGAATCTGTCTCTTCATGTCCTTTTTAGCTTTTATTTCCCTTATATCTCTACCTTCACTAAAGGGAATTTTCTGTTTCCTGTTTTTCAGCTTTAAATTATTTCCTATAAATATTATACTATGGGCCAGACACGGTGGCTCACACCTGTAATCCCAGCACTTTGGGAGGCCAAGATGGGCAGGTCACTTGAGGTCAGGAGTTCAAGACCAGCTGGCCAACATGGTGAAACCCTTTCTCTACTTGAAAAAAATACAAAAATTAGCTGGGGGTGGTGGCAGGCGCCTGTAGTCCCAGCTACTTGGGAGGCTGAGGCAGGAGGATTTCTTGAACCCAGGAGGCAGAGGTTGCCATGAGCTGAGATTGTGCCACTGCACTCCAACCCAGGCAACAGAGTAAGACTTTGTCTTTAAATAAATAAATAAATATTATAGTTAACTACTAGCACTCATTGGGTACTCAGTATGTGCCAAGTATTAAGCCAAATAATTTCTATGTTAACTCATCTCATATCAAAACAGTCCTTTATACTGTTTTATAAATGAGGAAACGAGGGACAAAAAATGAAAGTAATTTGCCCAGCATCATATGGCCAATAGGAAATGGAACCAGGATTTAGATCCAGGCAAACTCCACAGCCTGCTCTGTTAGTTAATACACCATCATGTCTGTGTATGTATTTAATAGAAATAGTCAGTAAACAAACTTTAAACTCCAGTCTTTATTTCCCCATTGCCTGGTATATAGCATAATCCTGTCATGTTGTGAGTACCCAGTGAATATTTAGTTGAACGTTAAATGAACTTGAAGTGGAAATATTAAATAAACCAGCCATACATAAAATTGTTTTCTACTCGAACCACTGTTTGCAACTTGGGATTAGTAAATATTTTAATTGTTTAAAGATCCAAAACTTAGTAAAGTTATTCTTGCATAAGTGTAGAATTAGATATTACTGAATTCTCCAATTTGCCTTTCACTGGTTATGTAAATAACCAAACACCTCTTATTTTTTACCTCATTTTGCTGGGCTTCCCAAATCCACTCTACTTTCTGAATTCTCTATTTCTGTTTAATGATGTCACCATACTTTTCAGTTCTTGAAATGCAAAACCACGTGCCAGGCAGTTGGGGGCACAATGGTGTATGAGACTAACATTATCCCTGTTTTTATAGCACTCATAGTATAGTCTCAAAGGAAATTCAGAAATACCAACAAATAATTTACACATGTGATGGAATGGGAGGTAAAAGGTGCTATGAAGGGATATTATAAGGGCAGGAAAAAACTCACTACTGTAGAAGTGACGTTTAAGCTGAAAACCTGAAGGATCAATCAGAATTAGAGGAAGAGAATAAATGTAAGTGGCCTGAGCAGAGGTGTTAATAACATGTTTGAAAGCCTAGTGATAAGGGAAAAGGCAGTGTACATAAGGAACTAAAGAAAAGTCAGTCTGGGTCGGACGCGGTGGCTCACGTCTGTAATCCCAGCACTGTGGGAGGCTGAGGCGGCTGGATCACTTTGAACTCAGGAGTTCAAGACCACCCTGGGCAACATAGCGAAACTCCATTTCTACAGAAAATACCAAAAAAATTAGCTGGGCATGGTGGCACAACGCCTGTAGTCCCAGCTACTCAGGAGGCTGAGTCTGGGAAGCAAAGGTTACAGTGAGTTGAGATTGCGCCACTGCACTCCAACCTCGGTGACAGAATGAGACCCTGTCTCAGGAAAAAAAAAAAAAAAGAGAGAGAGAAAGAAAAGTCAGTCTGACTAGAGCAGAAAACAAGGAAGAAGGAAGTGGTAGAAGATAACGATACAGAGCTAGATACCGTCTGTCAAACCATATTTAAAATATTGGGCTTTAGTCTAAGGGTAGTAGAAAGCCATTAAAGGGTAAGGGAGTGACGTAATCAAAATGTGCATTTTTTAAAGATCTCAGTGACTTCAGAATGGTGAGTTCATTACTGAAAACCTGTTAAAAGACTGTTGAAATTATACAAGATAAAAATAATGGTAAACTAGGAAGGTAGAGCAAGGATGGAGAAAAGTGGATTAATTTAAGAATTAGAGAGTTAATGATTGGATGAAGACATGAAGGTAAGGAATAAGAAAAGAATTACTACCAGATTTTGACTTGAGCAGTTGGATGGATATATTTACTATTTACTAAGATAGGAACACTATGGTAAAATCAGGTTTGGAAAGAAAGATGAGTTAAGTTTTATACTGAAGAAGATGTTGCATAGAACTTCCAAATGGAAAAGTCTAGTAAGGAGCTAGATATGTCATTGTAGTTTGGAGAGAAAAGTTTGGACTAAAAATACAGGTTTGATGCTGGGTATGATGGCTAATGCCTGTAATCCCAGAAGTTTAGGAGGGGCCACGGTGGGAGGATCACTTGAGCCAAGGAGTTGGAGACCAACCTGGGCAACATAGTGAGACCCTGTCTCTACAAAAAATGTTTTAAAATTAGCAAGGCTTGGTGGCGGGTGCCTGTAGTCCCAACTACCTGGGAGACCAAGGTGGGAAGATCACTTTAGTGCAGGAGGTTGAGGCTGCAGTGAGCCATGATTGTGCCACTGCACTCCAGCCTGGGTGACAGAGCAAGACCCTGTCTCAAAAAAATAAATAAAAGTAAATAAAATAATAAAAATATAAATTTGAGAGTCATTAGATACACATGTAGTTGATGCCTTAGGAGTAAATGTGATCGATCACCCAAGGGAAGCATGTAGAATGAGAAGAGAGCCTAGCACAAAACCTGAGATTTCTCCCAAAATTTAAGGATCAGGTAGGCAAAGAGCAATAGCAAAGGAGATTGATAAGGAACATTGAAAGAAGAAAGGAGAGTTTCAATGAGAACATAGAAATTAAGTTAAACTAGTTTTTGGTTTTAGGTGGTTAGCGTTTGATGAGTTTAACAGGGATAATTTTCTAATAGAGGAAGGGGAGCTAGATTGAGTGGTTTGAAAGATATGTATTGCAATTCATTTATGAAATTGAGTTGTGAAGGGAGGGATAGGATAGAGCAGTAGCTGGAAGAGAATAAGCTGGAGAAGGATTTTTTTGTGTCGGGGGGAGCATTGCTTGAACAGTATTAAATGCTCATGAATACTGTCCAATAGATAGAAGAGTCAAGGGAAGCAAGATGGAAAGGCAGAGTCCATGAGAAGGAAGCAGGGAGAAGCAACACTACTCTTCCATTAGAGAAAGGGATGGTTGATAATGCAATGTAGCTGGTGATTTCTGTTTTCTCTGTGAAGTAAGTGGTGAGGTCATCTGTACGGGTGAAGGAAAATGGGTAGGTTTAAAGAATGTGAAGAAGGTACAGAATAGTAATTGAGGGGAATGGAGGGTTAGATGACTAGAGAAGTGTTTGTGGGCAAAGTCGGAGCTCAGATTAGATGAATTTTCAGTGTGTTCTGCTGTGTAATTTTCCTCCAGCATGACTGATACCCCAGATGTATAAACGCAAAGGTAACCAGTTGAGTTTATCCAAGATTGGCATTTTGCTGTCCCAGTGTACTAAAAGACAGTGGGGCAAAGGGAATTTAGATTTTTGCAAGAAATTACTTGAAATTATGTGCTACCAGACATAAACTGGATAAGGAGAGATGTTGATGGAGAGTGAGAAAGTAATGGATCAATGGACTTGATATTCCAGTGGGAACATTGAACAAGTGTAATGGGAGTAAGTGAGAGAGTAAGCTCAAAAGATCAGAGATTTGTAATATAGAGGAAATTCATGCGTCAGAGTTGATGACAGAGTCCAAGATGTGATTTTTAGGAGTTGAGAGTACATTGAAATATAAGAGAGTGTCTTTAAAGATGGGGTCAGAAAATAAGTCTGGAACAATGGATCCTCCTGGGGCTTTGAATTTATTTGATGTGTTGGTGGGTATTGAAGTAAGGGGCGAACAAATGAGCCACTTTCAGAGTCATCAGTGAATGAGAGTGAGTCATCAGAAATTTGGTAAATGGGGGTTGAGCTGAAGGCCTAACTTCGAAGAAACAGGAGGTTCTGCGCAGTGGGTGGAAGTAGTATGCTTCTCACTTGGCTGACTACAATATTCTTACTCAATCTCCCTGTATCCAATATTTCTCCCCTCCATAGCCTCATACATACGTAATAGATAACTGTTAAAGCTGACACTGGCAATGCCACTTCCTTGCTGTAAAGTCTCCAAAAAATTCCTTTTGCCAAGAAACTGAGGTGAAGAGCGCCAGGCTGACATTCAGAGCCTTTGATGATCGGGCTCACCCTCGTGGTCTGTCTTTCCATCTTTGTCATCTTATCACCTAATCTTCACTGCAAATAAATAATAATCAACCACCACTGCCTACAAACACTCCACAATTTCCTGTTATTTCTTACATCACTTTGTTCTTATTCTTTCTGCTGTCTAAAATGCTTTTCCCACATTGCTGCACATTCAGTGCATACTGGTACTTCAGAGCCCCAGATGAGATTACAGCTTTCATGAAGAACTATACCCCTTCAGGTCAAAGTCATTTCTCCCTCCACTGGGCTTTAATAGTAGTCCATTTATCCTGTTAATGAAAGGCACTTGCCATTTTCTTATCTGTGAGTATTTGTGTGTCTTATCTTCCTAGACTGTAAGCTCTTTGAGGACAAGATTTGTGTCTGTCTTTGAATCTCTTCAGTATTTTATACAGTATAAACATGGAACAAGTGAAAAAACTTCCAAAGTATTTTAGCGTTCATTATATTTGTTTTATGTTTATCCTATAATTTACTAGTAGATATTCATATTTATCAATAAATGATAAGAAAGTTTGACCTTTTAACTTTCTCATTGAAATTTGTTAAAGTATATATATTATGCTTATATTCACAGCCCCATGCAATCATTCGTCATACCATTAGATCTACAAACAGGAATGCCAGAGCTGAACGGACAGCTTCAGAAATAAATTGTATGTGTTTGGTTTACATTTTCCATTGGTGGTTTTGGAGGGTTGTGCTGGGTGTTCTTGTATGTTTTGTAGAATAATAAAATTTCAGACTAAGGCTACATACTTCAACATATCAGAATACTTTTAAAATAGGGGTTGCTTTTCTGGTTTCGTTGGAATTCCCTTGGTTTGTAATTTTTGAATAATTTTTATTTTCCAATTATGAACAAAATCGTGCCCATTGCTGAAAATCTGCAAGAAAAAAAATAGAAAATTAACATTGCATACAATCACATCACCCAGAGCCAACCCATAGTTGATATTTTGCCACATTTCTTTCATTTTCCATGTGCATTTTTACATGCATGAATTTATGCTATGCATAAAATTTCACTTAATAATAGAATTAATTTCCATATATTAGCATAGACTTTATAACCATTCTGTTTAGCAATTGCATTCTGTTTCATTAATTGATATATTGTACTTAGCCAGTTTACTCTCACTGTACATTTGGGTTGGTTTCAGGTTTTAAAAATCAGATTAGCACTAAGATGAATCTTTTCTAAAGGAAATATTTCAAAAGAGAGATTGGTTTTTAATTTAATAATCATTGACAGATGAAAATTTCCTATCAATATTTGTCACCTTAGCTAAATTAATTTAGAACCACAGATTCGTAAAGAAGTTTTAGTTCTTCTGTGGTTTATTGCCTTAAATGAATACTTGTTCTGAGAGATTTAAAGTGGTTTACATTAAAATAAGGTTTATGACTAACAAAATCAAATAAAATTGTAAACCATACTAGAGGAAGATAATTCATTAAATATTTGAGCTAATTAGAGTTATTGCCAGTGTGCATTTTGTTTAAGTCTGAGTTTTCATAAACCCAAACATTTCTAGCTTTCTGGACACAGCTTTAAAACTCTTAGTCACTAGAGAGTTAGAGTATCTTTCCCTTCTCAGTTGTTTCAATCAGGCCTTTGCATAATTAAGCCAGTAATTCAAGATTTAGTGTCTTGGTTAGTGCCTAGATTAATGATATCTTCTTATGCTGTTCTCTCCTTTTATAATCTGAGATGAAGTCTATGGGCCTGGAATACTAAAGAGAAAAGTAGCAAAGTTGATATTCCATTGTAACATCATATTCGTTATTTTATGCAGTTCTGTAGTATTCCATTAATGTAGTCTATTTAATCTATCTTTTCTCATATAGTTTTGGGGTTTTGTGTCATATTTAGAAGGCTTTCTCGATTCCAAAGCTATAAAATAATTTCCCTATTGTTTCTTCTTGTGTTTTTAGTTTTTTTTAATATTTAAAAATCCGATATAAATTATTTGGTAGAAGGTATGAAGCATGGATTCAACTTGAGTTTCTTTCTAGATGACTACTCATTTGTTTCATTATTTATTGAAAATGCAATCTTTCTTCTCATGGATTTGATATGCCATCTTTATTATATACCGAATTGGCATACATATTTTAGGGTTGTTTCTGGAAATTCTATTCTGTTGCATAAATGTCTGTTTTTGTGCCAGTAGCTTACTTTTTATTATTATATCTTGATAATATCTGTTAGAACTAATCCTACTCCTACTCTCTGCCCCTCCCCACAACACACATGTATGTACCTTGTCACACTTCTTTTTCATTATGACATTTGGCTATTGTGCCTTCTTCCCCACATAAACTTAAGAATTAGCTTATGTGGTTAAAAAAAAAAAAAAAAAAAAAAAAAAACTCATTGTTTTTACAGAGATCTTATTACTTTGGGAGAGTTGACATATTTGTGGTATTCAGTCTTCTTAATCAAAATGGGCTTTTTCAGAGATAAGATCAAAATTTAGTTCTTTTATATTCCATGATATTAGCCCAAAATACTAATATCCTCATAGAGTAAGTTCTATGTGCTTAAAGCACCAGACAGAAAGTGGTAGAGTAGAAGGTCACTTTATTAATGACTTGTCTTTAAATTTTTGTGAAACTTCTTTTGTATTTATCAGGAAAAATTTGCTTTTGTTTGTTCGATAGATTTTATACTATTTATTTCTACTCTGTTTTTTGTTTCAGTGTTTTAAATTGAAGTGGTAACTTATATACAGTAAAATGCTCAAATCTTAAGAATACTCCAGGATAAATTTTTAAATATATACACTCATATAACTGCCACCCGAGTTAGAACTGCCACTACGAGTTAGAACATTATCAGAATCTCAGAAGGTTCCCTCACGAGAGCCTTCGCAATCAGTATTCTTAAATGCTATACTCGCCTGCCCTCCCTCTGCCCAGGGAAATTACTGTTCTGATCTCTGTCACATAAACTGGCTTTTACCTGATCTTGACCCTCAGGTAAATGGAATTATACAAAAAGCACCTTTTGTTCCTGGCTTCTTTTACTCAACATTATGTCTGTTAGAGTCGTGTAGTAATAGTTCAGTTTTCACTATACTGTAATATTCCACTGTATGACCATACCACAATTTATCCATTCTTCTGTTGATGAGCATTTGATTTATTTCTGGTTTTGGGCTATTATGACTACTGTAAGCATTTTTACGATGTATTTTTAGTGGACATAAATGATTATTATGAATCACACCCAATCAGTCTAAGACCACGAGGGACAAATGTGTAGTCCAACAAAGTCAGGTTTACTGACTCCTTGCAATGAGAGAGAACACACACCAGAGGAACCAGACCACTCAAGATTTCATCAAACAAGGGAAAAGAAATACAGGATTTTGGAAAGAGTAGAGTTCAGGTGAATTTTAAATGATGACTTAATGCAAAGTAGGGATGTATATGAAAGGGTGAACGTCGGGTCTCTGCTGTTAAAGTAAACCCAGGAGTATGTTTCCTCAGAAACTTTTTGAAGTGTTGTGTTCAGAAATGCCTTTATTTGAAGCTCTGCATCTGGATTGGAAATTGAGTCTGTTTCTCTGTGTCAGTGATTTAGTCCAGGCAAGAATAGGATGATTCATTCTAAATGTGATTTCATATAGCAATGTTTCCGGCAGTCAGTGATTTTAGAGAGAGAGATTTCTCAGTTAGAAAGCAGAATAACTCAGAGGGGTCATTATATGAAACTTTACATGTACAAAATATCCTTGGGAGAAACATTGTTTCTTGTTTACTTTGCATTTGGATTTGTGTCTGTCCTTTCAGCCTCATGAATGGCAAGACAGATTTCCTACTTTCTCAGTCTGATTCAGATATGAGTGTATTAGCTAAATTACCTAATTTTTTTTTTTTTTTTTTGGTTTGTCATCTGAAGATTGTATTGGTGGTTGAGCCGTTACCTAGGAAACCAACTGATTACAAGGAATTGGCACCAAGGGAAGATAGGAGGTATTCACAAAGAGTATAATGCTTAACAGTTAGTTTAATTGTATAGTTTTAGCTGACTCACGAGTAAATTTCAGCCAAGTGTTGGACTCATACTCCAGACTGACTAAGGCTGCAAAGGGCAATAGTAAGAATAGGGACTCTACAGGTATCATAATAAAGAAGTAACAAGCATCTGTCAACAGTCCAAAACCTCCAGCTAGCAGAAAGTGGGGGGAAATGTGACTAAGAAAATAAAGTACTGTTGTTGCAGGTTAAAGTAAAACAACCATTGGCTCCAGTTATCTTTCCATGGGTCTTGGGCAGACTTTCTGCTTCATGTAGTTATCAGTTTGGTACAACTGACTTGGATGGAAGCCCTATTCTTTTTGTAGTCATCTGCTTCGGAAGGATTCCTTGTCACCTCTTTTTGAGATGTCCTCTGGGACAGTCTTCCAGCAGTTTAAGAGTGGCATATGTCTGTATGTTTGAGAGACATGAATACAGGGATCAACACCCTATTTTACTGTTGTATTAGTTATTAACAGTACCTGGCAAAATTCTATTTATTGAGTTTAGAGGGCAGTTTTCCAGAAGACAGTCTCTGAAGTTTAATGTAAAGGTTGTTTCAGAGGAAATGCTTCCTGGACCTGTTTGAATGGAAAACTGTGTGTACTCTGAGTTCCAGTTAATAACTGGAAATGTAATAAACATAGTAACTTGAGTTGATGGCAGTATTCCCAGATGTATAGGATGCCCAGATTTTGGTTCATAGAGTTAATGAACTCCAGGGGAACTGCCGTCACTTGTCATTCAGGCAAAGGAGAAAAACAACAACAACAAAAAACCCTTTAGGCTAAGGAAGTCTCAGGATTTCTGAAAGTTTAACCAACTTCAGTTTGAGATTTCTATTTGTCCTTTTTATCTTACCTGAAGGCTAAGAGTGATAAAGGCAATAGAGATTTTGAGTAAGATGTACAGATGCTCCCCGATTTACGATGGGGTTACATCCTAATAAACCCATTTAAGTTGAAAATATCATAAGTCAAAAAAAAAACATTTAACATACCTAACCTACCAAACATCATAACTTAGGCCCAGCCAGCTTAAACATGCTCAGAATACTTAATGTTAGGGTAGCTGACTGGGAGCTGCGGCTTGCTGTCGCTGTCCAGCATCTCAAGAGAGTATCATACCGTATATCCCTAGTCTGGGAAAAGATCAAAATTGAAAGTACAGTTTCTACTGAATGCATATCACTTTTGTACCACCAGAAAGTCAGAAAACTTGTAAGTCAAGCCTTGGTCAGTTAGGAAGCATCTATATTGTCTTACAAATCTCTTTAGTAACAGTTCTAGGGAGGTAAGTGTTTCTGTCTCCAGAGAAGTAATCACAGATTTCCCAAGTAGGAAGCACAAACTCAAGACACTTTTTTTTTTTAACCATTGGTATAGTTGAGGCTTTTTGACAAGCTATATTCATCCTAAAAATAGACACATAATTACCAAATAAAAGCCTATATTGACAGAATAACTGTTTTTGAAAAAAAAAACTGAACTGTAACATACCTGTATGTTCTTCTACATGAGTATTTTTTAAAGCTGCCAGTCATAACCCAATTCATGACATCAACTCAGTTTTTAAAAAAAGATATGAGGTACTGCAATATGAAACTTTTGTGGGTTTTGTTTTGTTTTTAAGCAATTTGTGATGTGTCTGACTGCATTTTTTCTTTGTATTCTATCTTGAGCTCATTGAGCCTCTTAGATCTGTAGGTTAATATTTTTCATCAAATTTGGAAAGTGCTTGGCCACTATTTATTCAAAATTTCTGCCCCAGTCTCTCTCCTCTGCTTCCGGGACTCCAGTTATATATGTAAGAATGCTGAATGTTGTCTACAGGTCATGGAGGCTTTGTACTCCCACTCCACTCTTCTCCATGTATCCACACATAAGTTTTTTTTTTTTTTCCTTCGCTGTACTTCAGTTTTCTTTCTGTTGCCCTGACTTGAAGCTTATTGATCTTTTTTACAGTATTGAGTCTACTGTTAAGCCCATTCAGTGAATTTTATTTCAGGCAAGCATTTTTTGGATCTAGACTTTCAGTCATATATGTAATATACCTGTATATACACACACATCCATATATATAATTTCTGTTTTTCTACTGAGCTATTCCATCTGCTCACTTACTGTGTCTATCTTTTCTCTTAAATCCTTGAACATATTTATAGCTGTTTTGAAATTCTTGTCTGCTGATTTTAACATCTGTGTCACCTCTGGGTCTATTTTTACTAATTTGTTTTCAACTGGTTATGGTTCCTGTTTTCTAGCTTCTTTGGTTGTCTTTTTTATTGTATCTTGGACAATGTAATACAATGTTGAGCATCTGGATTTTTATCCTCTTTCTTTAAAGAGTTAATTACCTGGTATGTCTACTTAATCCTTTCAAGGCTTGTGTCAGGTTTTAGTAGAGTATTCAGCAAGGTCTTTCCTCTGGTAGAAAGCCAAATTTTTCCTGGTACGGTGGGATCTCCAGAAGCTTACAGCGCTCTGTTAGCTGTTTTCTGAGATAACTTGCATACTCTTGCTTTGCTCTTAGTATTCAGCCAAAGACTTAAGAAAACTTCTTTGCATATTTTTGGAGTTCATCCTTCATACAGCTTATTTTTGGGACTGTGCCCTCTACCTAAGCAGCACTAAATTCAAATCCTTGTTCCCTTCACCTGTCGAAACTGTTACTTTCTCTTTGGGCTCCATTTTCTTGTGTCCTAGTTTGGAAAGTGCCCCCAGGCAGAAAGGGTAAATATGGCTCTTACCAACATGTATTTTCCTTCTTTTAAGAATCACAGACTTATGGTGTATGTGGTGCATTGCCTCCAAACAGTTGATTTAGTCTGTATATACACAAACATGCAGACATATATATGTTTACATGTAGATAGTTGTTTATACAGAAGGGTAAGTCCAATTTCTGTTATTTAAAAATGGCCAGGTCTGGTGGCTCACACCTGTAATCCCAGCACCTTGGGAGGCTTAGGCGGGCAGATCACCTGGGGTCAGGAACTCCTGAGGTCAGGAAACCTCATGAGATGGTGAAACCCCATCTCTACTGAAAATAGAAAAATTAGCCAGGTATGGTGGCATACACCTGTAGTCGCAGCTACTCTGGAGGCTGAGACAAGAGAATAGCTTGAACTCGGGAGGCGGAGGTTGTAGTGAGCTGAGATTGCGCCACTGCACTCCACCTGGGCAACAGAGTGTGAGACTCCATCTCAAAATAATAATAATAATAATAATAATAATATATTATTATTTTCACATTTTATATAATGTGAAATGCAGCTCTAGACCTGCTTGCCAGTGTTTCTGGTTGTCACAAAAACAAACTTTAGCTTATCTCTGTTTCAAAAGACTAAAGAGGTTCTTTATGAATTATAGTAGTAGTTCTTGAATTCAGGTGTTTTTTAATTATGTTAAATAAGTCATTAATGACCAAGGACTTTTTATTTTAGATTATTTTTTAAAGTAGATACTATATTTTATGGAATGTCTTCCAAACTTTCATTGAAAAATTTATGACATACTGTTTTTGTTTAATGTGATGAATTATGTCAGTACTTTGTATTTGCTTTTTACTAATCTCGTTTTTAGGAATAAGGACAACTGGATCCTATTTGAAAGTGCTTTTTAAAAATATTTTGTTTGCTAAGATTGTATTTAGGAATTTTGCATCTCTATGATGCAAGTATGAGTGTTTAAAAAATTTGGGGGGCTTTTAGTCACATTAGATTTTAGAATTTTTTTAATTTTAAATACTTTATGAGGAAGTAATAAACCCTCCTTTTCTCTGTTTTAGAATATTTTATAGAAAAGAAGTTACTCTTTGAATATTCTGAATAACTGTGAAATCAGTATGACTAGGCCAAATAAAATACATATTTAACAAAATATATCAGATTCCTGAATGCCATTGTGACATTTAATTGAACAGAAGTCATTTGTTCTTTTAGATAATTTTTAGGTAGTTTTTCTTAATTCATTTCTGCCATGAAGCTATAGCTTAAACTGTCTCAAATCAGAGTCTACAGCATAGAGAAAATCCTTAAAGTTTTTACTTAGTCATTTACTTTTGATGAATTTTTGAAAATCTCTTTTATACAAAAAGAACTGTTTGTTTATTTTCCTGATTCCAACCAAGAATTAAGTAGAAATGTTAGGAAGATCCCAGTTTGTTATTTACTTTTGGTAAGCATAACAAAGTGGTATTCTTATAGTCAAAAAATAAGATATTTTTTGTCTTTCTCCCTCCCTTACCCCGTATACAAACTTGTCATTACATTTCTGAGATCAACCCTTTGAGATGCTGAGTTTGTACATACCTGTTATATATTTTGCAGTTGACAAATTACAATTTGAACCTCCTCTGAGAAAAGAAACAGAAGCACGAGATGAAATGGTAAGAATTAATTTTTAAAGCATTATTTTCACATTAAGATTTGAGAAAACTTTTTTTTTTAGTTGTACTTTGATTAGAAAACAAAGTAATATACTCTTTTAAGCATTAATTTTGACAATTTTTCCCATATTAAAGTTTTTAAAAGTTTATAGTTAGTTGTATTTTTACTAGAGTACAATGTAATACACTATTTCAATCATTTCATTTTAACCTTCTTAGTCTTTTGAAGGTTTTACATGATGTTATTAAATACACAGAATTTGATTCTCAGCTTTAAGCTCTTAGGACCTTTTTTTTTTTTTAACTGATTGTGTTTGGTTTATAGTAAATTCTACATTCTGTATTGCCTTACTATTTTTTAAATGTATTTTATTTGTTAATATAGTTTCTATTTTAACCATTGCTCCTATTTTGAATTTACTGTTTAGTTACCTCTTTCCTTATCTAAAACGAAAAAAGTGGCCGGGCACAGTGGCCAACTCCGGTAATCTCAGCACTATGGGAGGCTGAGGCAGACAGATCACCTGAGGTCAGGAGTTCCAGACCAGCCTGGCCATCATGGCAGAACTCTGTCTTTACTAAAAATACAAAAATCAGCCAGGCATGGTGGCATGTGCCTATAATCCCAGCTACTCAGGAGGCTGAGGCAGGGAGAATTGCTTGAACCCAGGAGGCAGAGGTTGCAGTGAGCCAAGATCAAGCTACTGCACTCCAGCCTGGGCGACAGAGTGAGACTCCGTCTCAAAAATAAATAAATAAATAAATAAATAAATAAATAAATAAATAAATAAAAAGAAAAAAGTAATGAAGCAAGATATTATTAGAGTTAGCCTAACCTAGCCTATTGAGTTCATCCTTAATGTTTGGAAGTAGTGCTTTTCTTACTGTAAATGTTGCTGTATGATAAAACCCCAGTTTCCATGCTAATAGGAAAAAGTAGTAGCACCAATAAATTCATGACAGTTTAGTAATACGGTATTTAGTTTTCCATGCTAATGGAGTGATGATGTGGATAATTCAGTTTTCTTTTGTTGTTTTCTTTGGAATATACTCACATACTGATAAAGAAGGTTTGTCACATTTGAAGCTACGTTTAGTATGTTTATGGAATTTCTTAAGTTCAGGTCAACTGATAATGAGTCATTGACCTAAATATGTCAAATGACAAAGCAAATCTAGCTAGAGATTGAAAAATTGATTGAATGCCAAGATGATTAATAATCATGACACTGGAATGTTTTCTTGAATCAAATAAAATGGTTAATACCTGTTACAAAGTAACATTTTAAACTATATTTTTATCTTTACAGGGATTGTCATCAGACCCAAATTTCATGTTACAGTGGAATCCTTTTGTTGATGGTGCAAATACTGGCAAGTAAGTTGTTTTCTAATTTAGTAACTAATTTTATTTGATTACATAAGAACAGTATGGGGCGTGTGATTTATTCTAATAAGCTTTAATTTGCGTTCTTGAAAAAGTTATGCCATTAATTAAGGTAAAGCTTTTGACTTTTACCAGAAAGCATCATGTATTGATCATTAAGGTTTTTTATTTGTTTTTGTTTTTAATCAGAATATACTATGTAATGATAATATACTGAAAGGTGAGTCACATGATGTCATGGGAAAAAATGCTATAACACAGTTAAAAAGCCCCGGTTTCATCTCTCCAATATAGTTACCTCTACAATTAAGTGAGGGGCTGGCCTTCATGAGTTGTTCCTAACCTGTCTGTGCACTGCAGTTGCCTACAGAGCTCTTTAGAAATGCAGATGCCTAGGTTCCCACGTTAGGCCTATACATTTGGGGTTAACAAACTATGGCAGCCCACAAACTAAGAATAGTAAGTACATTTTTAATGGCTGAAAAGAAATCAAAAGAATAATATTTTATTACACATGAAAATTACATGAAATTCAAATTTCAGTGTCCGTAAATAAGTTTGTTAGAATATAACTATGCTCATTAGTTTATGTATCGTACATGGCTGCTTTCACACTGTAACAGCAGAGTTCCATAGTTACAACCACTGTATGCCTTGCAAAACCTGCAATATTTACTCTCTGCCCCTTCATAGAAAAAGTTTGCCAACCTCTGGTATAGAATACAGTCTTTGGGACTGGATCTAAGAATCCTGAAAGCCACCTAATTGATTGCAGTGACTGTGGATAAGCGTGTGGGACCAGTGGACTAGATAAGTGCTTCTCAAACTTATTGACCTGGAGAGCTTATTAAAAGGAAGATTCTGTGCATTTAGAAAAGTTCCCAGATGATGCCAATTCTGCTGGTTTGAGGACCTACTTTGAGTGACAAAAGGTTTGATGATATACCCACTTGAATCTATGGGTCCCAACTCTAAAATTCTGAATCAGTTCTTTAACCAGGAAGCTAATTTAGTTTTTATTACATATGAAATATAGCAAAGCATAACCATAAGAGTAAAATAAGACTTTGTGTCCACTTTTTTAAATCTTTATTTTATAGACATACTAATAGAATTTGACAATATGAGTGAGGTCTTAGGTCTTCCTAAAGATTTTATACTCTGCATCGTGATCTGTCTTTTACATCCTCTGTACAGAAACTGATTTTAATACATATTTAATAGTATGTATGTTTTCGGTTATGGTCATTTATCATCATCTAAATTGCATTTCTTCTTTGTATTAGATCAACCTCAAAACGTGCAATACCACCTCCCCTACCTCCTAAGGTGAGCTACTTAATGATTTTGAACACTAAATCCTTATTTAAATAATATAGTTAAATTTTTATAATAATTTTGAGTTTTTTCAAAATTTTCTTAAATGTAATTTAGATGAATAGAGTTTTCTTCAAAAGAAGTGTATGATGGTGTAAAATATATAGTAAAGAAGATTTCATGAGGAATACAATATTTTTAATAGCTATTAGAAAAAGACAGCCAGGCGTGGTTGGTGGCTCACGCATGTAATCCCAGCACTTCGGGAGGTCAAGGCAAGTGGATCATTTCAGATCAGGAGTTCGAGACCAGCCTGGCCAACATGGTGAAACCCTGTCTCTACTAAAAATACAAAAATTAGCTTGGCATGGTGGTGTGTGCTTGTAATCCCAGCTACTTGGGAAGCTGAGGCATGAGAATCGCTTGAACCCAGGAGGTGGAGGTTGCAGTGAGCTGAGATGGTGCCACTGCACTCCAGCCTGGGCGACGGAGCAAGACTCCATCTCAGTAAAAAATAAAAAGAAAAAGGCAAAAATAGGTTATTGCTTATTGAAGAAAATACTTGACTACATGGAGGGGAAACAGAGTTCATCGTTTATCATTCTTATGACTACAATTTGACATGTTAGTGGAGTCATTTTTCTTGATTGTTTCTAGTTGTTTTATGGATTTTTATATAATTATATTATAAAAATTTTATCAGTTTTGAGTTAAGGCTGATTAAAAATCACATGGCAAGTTGATAGTTGTGTTGGGCAGTAACTCACCTCTTACTTTGCTCCCTTAGCCCAGTGAATTGAACTGTATAGAAGAAAGAAAAAAGGTGCATTTCCCTTTCCCTAAAGACTCTGATGCCTAATGATAACTGTTACAGTACTTTTTTGTCTTTGTACCACTAGCCAAGGATAAGCAGTTACCCTGAAGACAACTTTCCGGATGAAGAAAAAGCATCAACCATAAAACATTGTCCTGATTCAGAGAACAGAGCTCCCCAAATTCTCAGAAGACAGAGTAGCCCAAGTTGTGGGCCTGTGGCAGAGACTTCCTCTATTGGTATGGCTAGCATTATCAGCAGCCATGGAGTACATATGGCTAGATACTGTTATCTGGGTGAATAAATCAAAGTGAAAACTGAAATAAGAGTCATTTGTTCCTATTTCAAAAAATATCTTTTTTATTTAGTCAATCCTATTATAGCTTAAAGCTTTGTAAAGGCTCTTTAATTCCGCATGGATGGGCTATAAGTAGATTTCAGTTCACTTCAATCCTAATTTGAATCCTTACTAAATATCTATTATAGGATCTAGAAGGGTGAATGCATGTTTCTGCCCCCCAGAACTTCAGGGTCTATAGCAGAAGGTATACCCACATACACATAACATTAGGAAAGACAGCTTATGTAAGTGTCTTCTGAAATAATTACCTGGATGTAACAGAAGACCAGAGATGTCTGAGGGAGATAAAGATGGGGAATAAAGAAAGTAAGCTCTTGCAGGATTTTTTTTTTCTGTAGAAACGGGGTTTCGCCATGTTGCCCAGGCTGATCTCAAACCCCTGGGCTCAAGTGATCTGCCTGCCCTGGCCTCCCAAAGTGCTAGGATTACAGGCATGAGTGACTGCACCTGGTCCTTCCTGCAGGATGTTAAAGGGTTGGTGAGCCTTCAGTAGGTAGATCAAATGCACTGAAGCTGGGAAATCTGAATTATGCAGTCTATTATAATAGAAATGTGAGCTTTTAAAGGGTATATACTGGAAGATACAACTGAAAAGGTGGATTGAAGTTCAATTATAAAAAGCCTTGCATGTCAGAGTCAGTAGGTCAGATTTTTTTTCTTCATGATACGGAAAAACATGGATTAAGACCACTGCTAAAGATGCAATGCTACCTCTATAGAATCTAAAGAAAGGCACCAAAGATAAATTAACTTACCTGAGAGTAGAGAATGTTCCCCAATAAAGGATCATCCAAGTGAGAGACAAATAGTGGGAGAAAGGGAAAATAATTTTTCAAGGAAAGTGCTTATTTGTGTGGTCATTCAACTTTTAACATGATTCTCTTTAGGAAATGGTGATGGTATTTCAAAACTGATGAGTGAAAACACAGAAGGATCAGCACAAGCACCACAGTTACCACGAAAAAAGGACAAACGAGACTTCCCTGTAGGTATAACAGGCATTTAGCAATTAGTTGTAAATGATACTGTATTTATCATGCAAGGGGCATAGTCTGTTTAATTCAGTAATTCAAGTAACAGAAGTTCTAAATGTCTCAAGTTTTTTTTTTAAGACTTAGGAGGTCTTACACTAGTAAATTTTATTTTTCCCATAGAAACCAGCCATCAATGGCCTTCCACCCACCCCAAAAGTTCTGGTAAGAAATATTTTTATGTGAACTATTTGCCGTTTTTTCTCTCTTTAGAAGCAGCAGTATATTGGCTATCAATATACTTGAGCCTTTGAAAGTTAAGATATCATAAAACACAAAGATATTGAATGCATTTGGATATCTCAAATCTTAGATCATGTATTCTAATTTGAGTGCGTGAATTGGAATTGGCAGTGTTTCACTTTTTGTTAAATACGGGCAGTTGAGTCATCAGATTAGCCTACAAAGGCCTATTTAATTTTAATGTGATGATATTAATAGTACTGTGTCCTCTTCTTGATGTGGATTAAATATCTTTCTACCTCTAAAGTGATTTTCACATTGGACTATATACAATTAAAAGGAACCAGGGAAGCATTTTTCCTGGCCAGTCAGTGGAACTTATCTGTGAATGGGAACCCCATGATCCCATGAATGGGATGGGAACCAATCGTATGAATGGGATGCTTTATACATTGTCCTTTTTTATTCAGTGAAAGTCTAATGTATAATATAAATATCAACCTTTTTGTCCCTTGTGACTATTAAAGAGTTATACTGCAATTGTAATCACTATAATGTTACTGAATAAAATTATCCATTGTTTCACATTAATAATTGTCAGTCCTAAAAAATAGTAGTAACTTAAAATTCCTAGACTATATTATTGATGTATATAGATCTTTTGGTAAATTTGATACTTTTGCCATGAAATAGTGGATTACAAAAGGAAAGAATATGAGACTGTCTTGGTAGTACGGGTTTAATGATGTGAAAATATGAATTTTGTTTTGGAATGAAACAACAAGCGTACGTAAATAAGAGTAAATTTGGTATTTCAATGATGTTAGTTATTTTCCAAGAATATATAAAATTTTCTAATCAAATAAGTCAACATTTCTTTCTTTATAAATAAGATGGGAGCATGCTTTTCAAAAGTTTTTGATGGCTGTCCTTTGAAAATTAATTGTGCAACATCCTGGATACATCCTGATACAAAAGGTAAAATGTTTGAATTTTATATACATCTCCAATAAAATATTTATTATGGGAAAGATCTTTATGATCAGTGACTTGAAGTTGTTTATTTTAAAAATACGACTTTAGAGACCTAATGGTGTAGGAACCTGCAACAACCTAAATAGGTCAATAGGGTTTTGGTTTAAAGGCATTAAAATTTAGGAGTGTATAGGAGCTATTCTTGATTAAAGGACTAAAGAGAAATCACAACTGATTGCATCCTTGATTTAGAATTTTCTTTTACTGTAAAAGGACATTATTGGGACAATTTATAATCTCAGTAAGGATTATAGATAACATTGTTTAAGTATTAATGTCTTGTGGCCATATGACTTTTTTTCCTTAATGTACACAAATATTTCAAAGTAAAGAGGCATCATGCTCATAAGTTATCTTAAACAGCTCAGAAAACAAACATTTACATAAGGAAGAGAGAAGGATCAAGCAGAAGTAGTAAATGTTCAGCATTTGTGGAATTTGTGTTACAGGTATTTGGGAATTATTTGTACTATTACAACTTTTCTGTACATCTGAAATGATGTTAAAATAACTTTTTTAAAATTTAGACTGTTTCTGAAGTGAGGAAACATTTTTAGAGGCAAAAATTTGGAACCAAATAGATCTGGGCTTGGATTCCCACTCTGTCATTAACATGTGACTTTGAAAACAAACATAACACCTCTGCTTTTCAGTGTGATTGTTTGAAACATGAATCACTCCCGATATTTACTTTATTTCAAGGAAGGAACAAGCGTACCCCAGTGTCTAGCAATTAGCAAACAGAAGCTATTAGGCAGTAGAGGATTTCAGGAAATGTGTGTTTCTACTTAAACACAATAATAAAGACAGGTTATAATGATTGCCTTTAAATGCCACTATTAAAAAGTATAACAGAAGGGGTGTATATATATATATATAAAATAATTTTTTATTAGGGACAGAGTCTTGTTCTGTTGCCCAGGCTGGACTGCAGTGGTGCAGTCATAGTTCACTGCAGCTCAAACTCCTGGGCTTGGGCATTCCTCCTGCCTCAGCCTCCCAAATAGCTGTGACCACAGGTGTATATCACCTCTCCCAGCTGATTTTTTATTTTATTTATTTATTTATTTATTTTTGTAGAGACAAGGTCTCAGTATGTTGCCCAGGCTGGGCTCAAGCAATCCTCCTGCCTTGGCTTCCCAAAGTGCTGGGATTACAGGCATGAGCCTGTGCCTAGCCTGAAAAAAAATATTTTTATTAAGGAATTTTTTGTTCTTGTTGTTCATAACCTTTTAATTGATATAATTTCAAACTTACGAAAAATTATAAAAATAGCATAAGAAACTCCTATATATTCAATCATCAGGCAAAAATCATCAAATTTTGCCCCATTTGTTTTGCCACTTTCTATCTATATATACTTTTAATACTTGAGAATAAGTTGGAAATATGTTCCTCTCCTCTACTCTTTATACTTCAATGTGTATTTTCTAGGAACAAGAATCATATAACTGCAGTACAATTATAAATATCAGGAAATTTATCATTGATATACTACTTTCTAATCCAAAGTCCATAGTTGGATTTTATTAATTGTCCCAATAATATTTTTTATGGTCTCCATCCCATTTGTATTTTTCCAGTCTAACATCCAATTCAAGATCATATGTTGCATTTAGCTTCCATATCTCTTTAGTCTCTTTTAGTGTAAAACAGTTCCTCAACTTCTGATCTCAACTTTGTTGAGGCCACTTATTTTGTACAATGTCCCTTAATTGGGGTTTGTATAATGAGTCCTCATGCTTGAATCAGGTTATGCATTTTTGATGGGAATAACACAGAAATGTTACTGTGCATCTTCTCAGCACATCATATCAGGAGATACATGATATCAGCTTGTCCAAATACTAGTGATGTTAATATTGACCTGTTGGTTAAGGCAGTGTTCACTAGCTTTCTCCGTTCTCAGGTTACTATTTTTTCCTTTCTGATTTATAGGTAATTAATATGGAGATGCACTGAGATTATGTTTATAAATAAACTATTGCCATTCAGAATTTCACTCACTCAGTTTAGCATCCATTGACAATCCGTTGATAACCATTGACAGTTTATCTTCTTTCCCACTTACTCATTTGTTTATTTATATCAGTTTAAACTTACGAATTCTTATTTTATTCCATGAGATATGATCTATCTCTATTATTTATTTTCACACTTAAATCATCCCAGAATTTTTGAGCAGTGGGAATGCCTGTGTTCTTTTGTTTGAAATGTCCTCATCATTTTTTAGCACTTCTTTACTTTCTGGCACAGCAAGATTTCTAGGCTCAGCATCTACTTTTATTGCCCCAGAATTGGAAGCAGTCTTTCTCTAAGAAGCCCTGGTTCTTTTTAGTGGAAAGTAATATTTAGAAACCAAGATCTGGATACTAGGTGTGCTCATTATTTCTGATGTGTCGTGATTTATAATTTATATTAATTTTTTGTTTCCTTGGTCAAAAGAATATTTGAGGTGTCTTGAAAAAATGTGTAACTATAATTTAAAAATCTTAAAATACAGAAATTATGTTGAAAGGCAGGGTTATATAGTAAGATAAAGTCAGAGTGAGTTAGTCTAACATAGAATATATCTGCTTTTAAAAAATAAGAAGGAATTGGGGAAAGAGATAAAGAAGGTGATACAAATTTAAGAAAATAATTTTATTTTAGATGGATAGGTGGCTAATTCTTAATGCCATTACAATGTAAAGTCATTATTTTAGTGAATGATTTCAGAAGATGATGGTAAATTCTGGTGATTTATCTCAACTATTTTAGATCAATACATTATTTTTGGAACTGAAGATGGTATTTACACACTGAATCTCAATGAGCTACATGAGGCAACAATGGAACAGGTAATTAGGCATTTTAACTCAAGAAATTAAACAAATTGAATAAAGAAGTGTCTTAATTTTAAATCAATCTGTGTAGGCCCCAATTTTAATTTTTATGATTTAAATATTTAAAGGGATAAAATTGTACTCTTTACGTGTTCATGTTGAAAGATTTTTTTTCCTAAGGGTTTGGTAATTACCTGAAAGTTAGAAAATAGTTATTTTTATACGATTTCAGAATGTTGGAATTTAAAAGATTAAAGTAATGACAATGAGAGAATCTTAATTATCTTCTTTTTCTTAGTTATTTCCACGGAAGTGTACTTGGCTGTATGTTATCAATAATACTTTAATGTCATTATCAGGTATGTATGTGATGATGAAAAATAAACCATAGATAAGCAGAGAAATTAATTTTAATATACACCATTTTTAAATGTTATTAGTAATTCTGGATGACTATAATCTAATATAGTAACTCTGGGACTTGTGGACATTTGCTACCCACCTAGAATGGGAAGAAACTTTGGAAAGGGATCCTGTCTTCAGTTAGGGCTGCGCTTTCCAAACCCACCCAGCATCTAAACACCTGAAGGATAGCACAGTGCTTATCGCTAGAGGCCATTCCCTTCCACTCAGCCTCCTCCACTATCACTGTCACCACTCCTGGCCTCCTTTCGGAATTAACAGGAAAGAAGCAGAGGATCACACTATTTTCTTTCTCTGCGATCCTGAGCAAGTCACTCTCTCTCAGCCTCATTTATCTTAATTATAAAATGAGGATGATGGGGTAACACTACAGCCTTATGAGGTTGTGAGAGTTAAATGAGATAATATCCAGAGTGCTTAGTAAACTGTAGAGTCTTATACAGGTGTTTGCTGGTGAAATTCATGTTGTTCTGGACACATATTAACTATCTTGGACTGATTCTTTAAGGTCTTCTGAACAAGATTCCAGAGTAACCTAATTTTATTCTTTCTTGGTTATTATTAGGGGTGAATGGGTGGGTAGGTGGTGTTTTAGGCTTTTTTTTTTTTTAATTCTTACCTATGAAAAAAATATTTTCTTGTATTTTAGATTTAAATGACTACCAAGAAGTTTGCTGATTGCTTTCATTTTGGTAGTAGAGTACTAGAGAGAAATTATTATTTCTCTCTAGTAGAGATTTTTTAAGAATCTGTATATTTGAGCTAATAACACTGTTTATGGAGAGCATATTATTTGATTGTGTGTTAAATGGCTTCTAAAAAGCTGGAGTCCTCAAGAGAATATTTAATATCATTTAATTATGCTTCCCCAAAATCTTTTTTACTTTTGTTTGGTAAAATATTAATATGTTAATATTTTATATTACTGTTATGAAAATTTAGCCAATTCTGTTTAACAATTATGAATTGTATATATATAAACTTACTTTTCTCTAACTCTCTTACTGCTTATCCCTACTCATACTTGTCTTTGGAAATAAGCTTAAAAATTACACAGGGTACATCTTAGTTAGCAATGCCCAATAGGAGGCATGTACATGTGTGTTTAGCTGCCTGGCTAGCTGGGTAGCAAACTATATAGATTGGGGAAATGGAGAAAGGAAGGGTGTTTAATGTTTAGGCAGAATATTCCTGTTCTGAGAAAATACAGATAATCTTGTTGAGGATAAAACTGTGTATATGTGTGTGTGTATATGTATGTTTTCTAATAGTAAAAAGATAAATATTGTTTTATATTGTTATATTATCATACCATGTATAATGAGAAATCAGAAGATGTTTACCATATCCATCCCTCTTACTTAATACAGCCATATTTTTTATTATATGGAATTGTAGCCCTGTTATCCTTGTATCATGGCTTATAATATTGGTTGGTTTTACTTTTTTAAGTATTTTAATCTGTTATATTTAAGACTTCATTCACAATGATTTTTAATCCAAGGTAATTTGCTAAGTTATTGATAAATAGGTCTGTCCCAGAGAAATAATAATATAGCTTTATAGAATTTTCCATCTTGTATTAAAATAATCACATGTAACATCATTGTAACTCAGTCCATAAGATTTTGTACAACAGTTTCTTTTTATGTGCTGGCATCATTAAGGTTTAGTCTGCCCAGATCACCTATTAGTACCTAATTTATATATTCTGAAATAAAATTATCTGTTAATTTAAAAAACATTTTATCTATTGTCTTTCAAAATAGTATTAACCGAGAGTTTTTTTGTATGTGTTTTTCTATTTTGCTTGGCTGTTTGAACATTACTGGACTCCTCATTTTAGAAGGTAATTATGTTTTCTTTTTCTTGAAAATTGTATTTCTCTGCTGTAAATGATTCTTAAAAAGGTAACATGTTTTTCTTTTATAGGAAAAACCTTTCAGCTGTACTCTCACAATCTTATAGCTTTGTTTGAACATGCCAAAAAACCAGGATTAGCTGCCCATATTCAAACTCACAGGTTTCCAGACCGCATACTACCAAGGTACAAAATATCATTTTTATTCTACTGAATGAGGGGAATTAGTGTTTATTTTAAAAATAGCCGTATTTCTTGCCCAGTAAAAAACTTTGTCTTAATTTTCAAAGGTAGTTTACACTAAAGTGTATTATATCTGGAAAAGCTGAATGTTTTCTGAACTTGACCATGAGAATCAACTGTGGAAGTTTTATAATACAGACTATCAGGCCCTTCCTCAGTCCTATAAGATGAGATAGTGTGGAGTTAGGATCCAAGACAGTTTTTTAAGCTCCTTTCTGTCTGATTCTGATGCAACTGATTTATAAATCATTGTGTTGTAACCACTACTGTAGAGTGCATTTATATTGTCTTATGTTTTCAGAAAATTCGCTTTAACAACAAAGATTCCTGATACAAAAGGCTGCCACAAATGTTGCATAGGTGAGTAAATGGTATTTCTCAAACTGAATGGTTAGAACATTTAACATCTTTAAAATTATCTGAAGAGTCATATGGAATCAAATAGGAAGGAGGGTAGGTTTTTAAAATTTGTTTTTAGTAAGAAGTTAAGCTGCCATTGAAGTACAAGAATATAGACAGACATGGCATAGAAATGCTTAGAGATAATAACCTTAGCATTTTCTCAGAGCATAGTTTTCCTAGAGTTTTTTTAACCATAGTCCCTGAGGCTGTATCTTTGCTAATATTCTAACTTTCATTTATTTAATATTTGCCATCTACCAGTTACCACCCATGTTTTATGAACGTGTTTACAGGAGTTGAGCCAGCTATGCAGTTAGAGGGAACAGTTCACGCAAGAACACCTTCACTTATGATACCAATTGCAAGTTAGGGGATTCCCAAAACTACCCCCAGAATAAAAAAATTCACTAGAAGGTATCACAGAACTGGAAGCAGTTATATTCATAGTTACGATTACAGTTTAGAACAGAGAAAGAATATAGATTAAAATCATTACCGTTTAGAACAGGGAAAGAATATAGATTAAAATCATCCAAGGGAAGAAGTACATAGGGCAGAGTCCAGGAAAAGTACCAAACATGGAGCTTCTGTTGTCCTCTCCCTATGGTTAATGGATGGCATTACTTTTCCAGCATTGGTATGTGGCAATACACACAACCATTGCCAACCACAAGTTTATTCGAGCCTCAATGTCCAGAGTTTTTATTGAGGCTTCATCACAAAGGCATGATTGATTGACCACCTTGCTGATCTCAGTATGCAGCCCCGTTAGAGGTCATCTGATGTTACATGACCCAAAGCCCCCCACCCAGAATCACATTTTTTGTATTTCTGGCGTGACCAGCCCTCACATTAAGACTATCCAGTGCGGCCAGTCCCCACCCTGAATCATTAATGTTATATTATCCAGTGACCAGAGTCCCCCAGACAAAGACAGTCCTGTCAAGCATGACATTCCAAAGGCTTAGCAATTACCTCCCAGAAGCAGGACAGAGATCAGACCTCTTTTTGGGTGACGTTAAGTTCTTTACTACATAATTATCTCGTTTAACCCTTAAACAACTCCATAATACTGATTATGTCACTAGTAAGTAACAGAACTTAGGAATCAGATTCAGGTTCAATAACTTCAAATCCTGAGTTCCTAACTTCCTATTTATTCTTTTGTTTGATCAGTGAATTTACAATTGATCTTTGTGCCACATAATAGTTTCACAGCATAGTCTATACTGTAAAACAAAAATGTTTAACCACAAATGTGCTATAAATATAAGCATACTGTATGATTATTTTTCTAGGGAGAATCATGTCAATATCTATTATCAGGTTCCCAAGATCTGTGATGCACAAAAGGCCTAGAAGCTTACAATCTAAGATAAAAACTCATAAATAATACTTTAGAGTTTAATGCAAATAACTATTCTTATAATCAGTGATTATAATTATTAATGGAAATCAAGTTTGGAAGAAGGAAAGAGCAATATGAATTTTTATAGATTTGAGTCAAGGACATTACATCATGATGAATTAATACATACAAGATGAATTATTTTCATCTTAAGTAGACATCTGTACACTACTATACCAAAACGAGGTGCATTTTAGTTGCCTCCTAGACCTTGTCAGAACTCATTCTTTAATTGAGTTTACTAAGAAACAGCTTTTTGGGGAGGCCAAGATGGGAAGAATGGTTGAGTCCAGGAGTTCAAGACCAGCCTGGGCAACATAGTGAGACCCCATCTCTTAAAAAAAAAAATTGAAAAATTAGCTGGGCGTGGTGGCATACACCTATAGTCTCTGCTACTCAGGAGGCTGATGTGGGGGGATTGCTTGAGCCCGGGAGGTTGAGGCTGCAGTTAGCTATTACTGTGCCACTGCATTCTAGCCTGAATGATAGAGCAAGACCCTGTCTCTTTAAAAAGAAAGAAGGAGGACGGGAGGGAGTGAGGAAGGGAAAAAAACAGCTTTTTAGGTTGCATATTAGGTTGTTATTGTGCTTGTAAAAAGTTCTTATGTTTAAGAACCTAGTATATGAAAGTTGTTTAGAAGTAAACGTATATAATTTAAAATTGAGATAAGAAAGTAAAACGGAAAAGGCAATGAAGCCAAAAGAAAAGACACAGTCTTTTTTTATTTTCCGCCCACTCTTGTCATCCTAGTTAACAGATATAATGAAAGTATTCAGTATTTTGAGTGTGTCTGGGTTTTTTGTTCACTTATTTCTTTCCAGTCAGAAACCCTTACACGGGACATAAATACCTCTGTGGAGCTTTACAGTCTGGAATTGTTTTACTTCAGTGGTATGAGCCAATGCAGAAATTCATGTTGATAAAGGTATATATTATTTTGTTCACATTTTTCTCCTTTAGAAAACACTAGTGTATAACTGAAGCTAAAATTAGAAGATCCCAATACTACTATCTAGGGTCAGAACATTTATAGTTATTTGTAGTTGTTTATTTGATTTAGGGGTTTTTGTGTTCTTAGGATTTACTCTTTAACTGATATTAATAAACTTCCAGAACCATCAGTCATAAAGATTAATATGGCTAATTCTCTAAAACACATTTTTATAGAACATTCATCCTTCTTATCATCTTAGAGGTAATCCTTTTTAGAACTAGATAAATGAAGAAGATGGGAGTCTTTCTGTTGACTTAATTCAACAGTGGTATGAATGGGAGATTGTTTCTGAATTATGGCTCTATCGTTTATTTTTTTGCAGCACTTTGATTTTCCTTTGCCAAGTCCTTTGAATGTTTTTGAAATGCTGGTGATACCAGAACAGGAATACCCTATGGTCTGTGTAGCTATTAGCAAAGGCACTGAATCGAATCAAGTAGTTCAGTTTGAGACAATCAATTTGAACTCTGCATCTTCATGGTTTACAGAAATTGGTGCAGGTAAGTATTTTTTACCTTATGTTAGAATATTGATACTTTTGCCTATAAAAGAAGCAAAACACCAGTGTGGGCTCTTTTAAATATTCAAAATATAGTTTCCCAAGTAAGCCCATAGAATCGTGTACATATATTTATGATCTCTATTTGCCAGAGGTAGTTTGATACAAATTATTTAAACAAAGGAAATTTTTAATGATTCCTGACAGTGAAAAGTCTTAGTTCTTACCAGTGAATCTTTGGACTTGCTAAGTAAATACATTTTCTAAGCAGTTCTTAAAATTTTATCAACTTCTCAAGCAAAGAGCTTCACTTAACCCTGTTTTATCCTGTCTTCCCCACTCACTTCTTAGAATCAGTGAATGTGGCTTTCAGACTTGAATAGAAGCTTCTTAGGTGTTGCTTCCGAGCCTTTCCATTTAAATCAGACATATCTCAGTGAAAGATCTGAAAAAAATGGGAAGTTTATTCCTAGACTTTAAAATTAGAACAAATCATTCAATAAATCATTTTTTAAATCTGCATAATAATGGGAAGTGGGTGGGATGGGGCCTCCATTTTGCTAGTTTCCTGTTTGTTGTGCTGGTGTATTTGGTCATTTATAATCCAGGTTTATTAGGCCATTTTTACATATGCCAAGCAAGCTTTAGTTATGGCTATTTCATTACTCACCACTGTTGTATTCTTTACCACCTTTTGAAGAAGTCTGTTACATATAAGTTTGATGCTTAATGCTTCTTATTAAATAACCTTTGGCTTTTGATCATTTATAGGCTGAGTTACAAGAACTCACTATAATATAGAACCTACACTAAATTCACTTTCAACATAAGAATCAGTGTGAACCAGTGATACCCTGGTAAATGTCTAACAACAGGCTCTTGAGGTGCAACCATTTATTAGAGTTGCCTATTTTTGTGGTACAAATACTCCACCCATGGCCAATTTCAAACTACCAACCTGATGTCATTTGGCTCACAAAATTCCTGAAAGTTTAACTCAGTACAAGCCAGCTCCAGCATGCACTGGTCTATAAAACATACTCTTTATGGAAGAGGTCACATTGTGTACCCTTTTACCTCCACCTGCACTCTGCCTTTTAAGTCTATTTATCAATGCTTTAGGTTGAGTTGGATGTATGCCTGCTGTTACAGCTAACAGAAAGGTACAAATGCATTGCTTTATTATCGTGAGATATAAACTGCCCAAATAGAAATATTTCCCCAGGCTGGGCACAGTGGCTCACACCTATAATCCCAGCACTTTGGGAGGCCAAAGTGGGTGGATCACCTGAGGTCAGGAGTTCGAGACCAGCCTGACCAACATGGTAAAACCCCATCTCTACTAAAAATACAAACTTAGCCGGGTGTGGTGGTGCATGTCTGTAATCCCAGCTACTCGGGAGGCTGAGGCAGGAGAATCGCATGAACCTGGAAGGCAGAGGTTGCAGTGAGCTGAGATCGCACCATTGCACTCCAGCCTGGGCAACAAGAATGAAACTCCATCTCAAAAAAAAAAGAAAGAAGGAAATATTTCCCTGTTCTTATTGCTCAAAGGAAAGGTTATGGATCAATTTATTTAAAGACAAGTTTTGGCTGACAGCCCAACTTTTTTTTTTTTTTGCTCATTAGCATGGTATAAAGCAGGTCATTTAATACAACTATCTAATGTATATTTGCGACCACTTTCTTCTGGATGATATATTAGAAGGTTATATTGTTCAAGGCAAGAGTTCAGTGAGTCCTGTTTTTGAGTTTTGAGGTATGTTTGAGTTTGCTTTTTTTTTTTTTTTTTTTTTGAGAGTTTTGTTGTTCGCTTTGTTTTTTAATGCCTGAGGCATACTATTCTACCTACTTTTAACATTGTCTTGGCTAAAATTAAAGCAGACCCCCAACTACTGTCTGGCCTGGGGTCAAGGCTGATTAAAGACCCAAATTACTTCCTGAGGGAGGGACAGGACTTTGCCTGAGGGTAATCATTGAGGTCACCTTCAGGCAGAGGTGAGGCAATCTTTCTAGTCCAGCATTTTGTCCTCATTAGGTTTCCCCATTTTGACAAGTGATTTGTTAATCCAACTCCCAGCTGTGTTCATTGTTGAACAAACAGGCTATGCCTTGAACTGGCAAGTTATAACATTAAAATAAACTCCTATTCAAGACTCTTTTAGGCTCACTCTGATTTATTATTGCTATATCCGTATCTCCAAGGATGGTGCTTAGCATATGGTCAGCACTCAGTAAATGTCTGTTGAATGAATGCCTGAACATAGAGTAGCTAAGAAAAACTATTTTTGAAGTGTTACCTGAGGGACAGTTTATCGATTCTGTAGATCTGGATTCTTCACCATGTGTAAGCTTTAGAAGGTCCACAAACACCCCAAAATATATAAAATTCTGTGTTTATGTTTGAATGTGCAGTTTTCAAGGGAAACAATGCATAGGCTTCCCAAAGAGGTATAGTTAAGAACTGCTCTAAATAATCTAAAATCTTTTCTTAGATTCAGCTAGACCATTCAAACAATCTGAGTGCTTAAAATGCATTGTTTTATCAAAACTTTTTTAATGTTATTACATCTATCGGATGTTAGAAGCAGCCCTTTAAATATCAGCAAAATGATGAGAGTTGTATCCTGCAAAGATATTCTTGACAATATTGTTCATTATGTAACTCAGTGTCCTCTTTGTAAAAGAACTCCCACCCACCTATAAACACATACCTATACCAGGAAAATTTCTGTCTTATTATAGATTAATTAATCCTGTGCCCTTTTGAATCACTGGCTTATTTTTAATTAAGGTTTGCTGTGATTCACCCAACTGATCTTGTTTCTATCTCCCATTGGCTATATAAAATGCAGAGCAAAATCTAGCCATTGTATATAGCATGCATGTTACTTTTCCTCCTCATATTTTACCTTTGCTTCATTTTATTTTTGTAACTCACCTTTGTAGATCTAGCTGAGGCACTAATTAAAGGCAATACTGAGGTTTTTTTCAGCTGAGTTAGCCATGCTTAGGACATATTTGTCCTCTTAAATTGATTTACATGCATTTTTTGAAAGATAACATCACAAAATACAAATTCTGTGTTAAATTTCAAAGATCAATTTTAAGTCACAGCAAAAGTCAGAATTTATGTTTATTTTCTAGGCTCTAGGTTTTAAAAGTATAATTGTAACCTTGTTTTTTACTCCCTAAGGCAGCCAGCAGTTAGATTCCATTCATGTAACACAGTTGGAGAGAGATACCGTTTTAGTGTGTTTAGACAGTAAGTACTATTTTTAATTTTGAGTATACTACTTGATAAAGCAATTTTTTTATTCTGTTAAACCATAATTCAAGATTTTCACTATTTGTACTAAAAATGTTACTTATCATGTGTAATTTGTAAGGGAAAAAAATCACCTCTTATGGCTAAATAGTTGAGCACCAAGGTAGCCATTTTTAAAGAAGTATACATTTTTAAAAATGAGAGTGTAAATATTCAATATATACTGTATAAAAAAATAAAATAATAGCAGAATTGCCATTTACCGATGGAGGCACTCTTACAATATTTTTTGCCATTTGGCATACTTGACTCAAGATAAATAGTTGAACTTTATTAAGAATATTATTTGATATCCATGTAAAATCCACATATATCAAGTTATATTTATTTTAGCAGATTTGCATGTCCAGTCTTGACTTGTTTTTTTTTTTTTTAAGAATTTGTAAAAATTGTAAATCTACAAGGAAAATTAAAATCAAGTAAGAAACTGGCCTCTGAGTTAAGTTTTGATTTTCGCATTGAATCTGTAGGTAAGTCTCCTTTTTTTCATAAATCAGTTTGAGATACTTATGATTATTAAAATTCATTCTGTACTTAGGGTTGTCTAGACCAGCACTGTCTCACAGTAATTTCTGCAAAGGTAGAAATGTTCTACGCGTGTAATCCCAGCACTTTGGGAGGCCAAGGTGGGCGGATCACAAGGTCAGGAGTTCGAGACCAGCCTGGCCAACATGGAGAAACCCCGTCTCTACTAAAAATACTAAAATTAGCTGGGCGTGCTGGCGGGTGCCTGTAATCCCACCTACTTGGGAGGCTGAGGCAGGAGAATCTCTTGAACCCGGGAGGCAGAGGTTGCAGTGAGCCAAGATCATGCCATTGCACTCCAGCCTGGGCAACAAGAGCAAGACTCCGTCTAAAAAAAAAAAAAAAAAAAAAAAAGATAGAAATGTTCTCTATCTGTGCTCTTAAATACAGTAGTGATTAAACACATATGGCTATTAAGCACCTGAAACATGATTAGTGCTACATTTTCATTTTTTAGATTTTAATTCAAATTTTAATGTAAATAACAACATGTGGCTTCTTGCTCTCATATTGCACAGTGCAGGTTCAGACCATCATAAATCTTTTATTGTTTCCTGAATATTTAAAACTTGTAATCACTTTTAACATTTCTGTTCATTATTCCCTTTGCTGCATTAAGTGAATTATACTTCCCCCAATTCTTTCCCAATCAGGAAGGTATTTGTGTGACGCGATAACAGTGTTAGATATGCCATAATTCTTTGCCATGTAAGATTCTGGGTGGTATGTGTTGATATTACTGCTTTTGGATCTATTTTTATATAAATAGCTAGTCCTCACAGGACTTGTAAACTTTTATGCCATTTAATTTGCTTCCTTGTCAATGAATGTTTTACTCTCTAATACTCATTGGTTTTATGATGAAAATTATTACAGTTTATTATTGTTTGCATGCTTATTGATCATATGTCAGTATTTTCTCCAGGAGTGACAGAACTTGTGAAAAAAATGATGAGTGGAAACATTTTTAAACATTTCATGATATGATTCTACCATAAATCAAAGGCACTAAAATGAAGTTGGCAATTTTTATTTGGGCCATAAAAAATAACATGTACTTTATAATTACATATTTTTAAAAACACAATTTTCATTACTTAGACAGTTTTTTATTTTTAAAAAACATTTTAATATGTATTTCTCAATTGGAGTTTTACCCTATCACAAAATATGTTTGTGCCTCTGTGTGACATTTTACATGAAAATAGTTTGCTTATGATTGGGAAATTTAATTTATTAAAGCAGAAAACCTAAACTTTCTGTAAATGTCAGGACAAAAGAAATTTTGGAAACTAGTTTGTTCTTTTACTCCTTATATTACATGCCAATTTGGATTTAATATTTTTGAGAGAGATTCTGACATAGGAATCCTTAACTCCTCTTCACTTTCACTGAAACACACTGATACCTCAACTTTTTCAGATGTGCCAAATTATCTTGGTAATTTTAATTGTTACACAAAAGTTTGTTCCTCCTAGGCTACCATCTTTTCTTGCCAGTAAACCTTGGAATAATTACAAGAATCCTCCTCGGGAAAAAAAATGCCTTTACAACACCTCTTAAAAATAAAATCAGTAACTGGGTTATTTGTCACAGTTAGTGAAACACATGTGATTTGTCATTGTCAAATACTTTTATTTTTATTGAGCTTATGTTCCCAGAACATTCTTACATTAACTTTTTACAAAAAGTTAATAGTCTAATAAAAACAATTAATTTTCAATTACTTTCCTCCATCACTTTTAATTATGCTTTTCTAACTCTATCTCTAATACTTACTTATAATGGTTAAATACTAAGAATTTTACATAAGAATTGACTCACAGATCCTAAATATTCAGTGCGTGGTTAAATGTTGGAATGTAGGGCAGCTTTATTTTATTTTATTTTTTATTTATTTATTTTGTTTGAGACGGAGTCTCGCTCTGTCACCCAAGCTGGAGTGAAGTGGTATGATCTCGGCTCACTGCAGCCTCCACCTCTGGGGTTCAAGCAATTCTCCTGTTTCAGCCTCCTGAGTAGCTAGGGCTACAGGCGCAGGCCACCACACCTGGCTAATTTTTGTATTTTTGTAGAGACGGGGTTTCACCATACTGGTCAGGCTGATCTCCATCTCCTGACCTCAGGTGATCCACCCACCTCGGCCTCCCAAAGTGCTGAGATTACAGGGATGAGCCACTGCGCCTGGCCAGGTTTATTTTTTAAAATTTCTTTTGTTACAGGGAAAATGTGAACATAAATAAAAAATGCTTGTTTAAAGCTACTTCTGAATATGTAAAGTATTTAAACAACAATGCTTTTAATGCAAAAACTCAGTTATATATGTTTTTATGATTTTATTCATTTAAGACAAAAGATACACTGTATGAAAGAAACGAATATGCCAACATCCACCTTAATCAGAAGTTAGTTCATGTTTAAATGAACGGCTTTTATATGTATCTTCGAAGACTTGCATAACCCTACCCCAGTAAATTACTTGAACTTAGGCATGTCTTAGCCACAAAAATGTTGAGAAATCATGGTCTAGACAGTGGAATTTTGCACTAGACACTTGAATAGGCTTATATTATTTATTAAAAGTAGAGAAAATTTATAGTGAAATGCTCTCTGCTTTATATTAGTTTCACTTCTCCCTTATCATTTTTAGTATGCCTTCAAGACAGTGTGTTGGCTTTCTGGAAACATGGGATGCAGGGTAAAAGCTTCAAGTCAGATGAGGTAAGCCTTCTCAGATTACCTCCACTGACTCCCACTAACAATTTTAAATGTCGAAGCACTCATTTTATGCATTTCCTCTCTGAACCTACATTACTGTGTTTAGTGCTTTTAATGCTATGAACTGGTAGAACAAAAAAGCCAGTATTTTCCCTTCAACTATGTTCACTTTTGTATCATAGTTCAAAATTCTCAGTGGCCACCAGGAATTGCAAAATATAAGTTCACACAATTTCATTTATCTAATTTGTAATTTGTAAATATGGTTGCTAAGCTTGTAAAACTTTTCTAAATTTAATAAGTGTTTTCCATAATCTATAAATATGTAAGCTTCTTTTTAAATATATTTTAAAATCTAAATTAATACATAGTGGAGCATAAGAATAAGGGAAATCTAAGAAAATTGACTCATTTAGTAACTATCGAGTACCAACTATGTTCAAGACACTATTATTGTAAATAATATCGAACTCTAAATAATACCTACTGTGTTCCAGGCACTTTACAAATATTTGTTTATTTCAGGCTCAAAATAATCCAGTAGAGGTAGATACTATTCATATTGCCATTTTTACAGCTACAGAGTGGTTAAGTAACTTGCCCAGAGTTACATAACTAGTGAAATGGAAGAGTCTGGATTTGAAGGGTCTCTTTAAATCACTTCTAGCTGAGATAATTACATTTCATGCAGGAGATGGGATTTGGGCCTCCAACTTGAGGAATGAGTCCTACTAGCTAAGATAATACTAACAGAGACATTTCACATTTACGTGAATACTTGTGTGATTCTTCTAACTATGGCCTAACAAGTTTGTGAACTTACTTAAAGCTCAAAAACTTCTTCTGTTTGCATTTACCTTTAGTTTTATCCACACTCTTACTTATATATAAATGAATATTCCTACCTCTTATGTGAATGCAGAATTAGAATGCTTCCAGGAGGAAATGACATAAATCAGCTGTCTTTGAATATATAAGTTTATCTAGTTACTGATACATGTCACTAAATGTCACCAAGTCCCTGCACTTGATGAAACCTGCAGTCCTACTTATCATATGGTTATTCTTAAATGCTATTTTCATTTTGTCACTCCTATGGTTAGAAATCTACAGAAGGTTCTTGTTTCTTATGTATCAAATATTGATTCCATTTCCTAAATATCTATTTTTAACTCTTTTTTTTTTTTTTTTTTTTTTTTGAGATGGAGTCTCACTCTGTCACCCAGGCTGGAGTGCAGTGGCACAATCTCAGCTCACTGCAACCTCCACCTCCTGAGTTCAAGCGATTCTTCTGCCTCAGCCTCCTGAGTAGCTGGGATTACAGGTGTGCACCAACACACCCAGCTAATTTTTGTGTTTTTAGTAGAGATGGGATTTCACCGTGTTGGCCAGGCTGGTCTCGAACTTCTGACCTCACGTGATCCACCTGCCTTGGCCTCCCAAAGTGCCGGGATTACAGGTGTGAGCCCCACACCCGGCCTATTTTTAACTCATCTTGATTACCTTTTTTTCAGCTTATGTTCTCATCCTTCAACTTGGGCCTAGCTAAAGTCTTGACCTCTTTCATAAAGTAATACTCAGTCATTCTAGGCACAATGATTAGAACATCTCTGAACTTAATACTCTGAAAAATCAGCTCTAACTAGTATAACACCTAATTTATTTTCTAATTCAAGCTTATTAATTCTATTTTCCCAGGTAGACTGCAAACTCCTTGATACCAGACTTTTTTTTTTTTAACTTACTTTATATCTACACTATCTTAGTGTGGGTTCCTCTAAAAGTAGACCCTAAGACAAGGACTCAAATACAGATAGTGTATTTGGGAATAGATTCCAGAAGACAAGTGATGGAATGAGGAATGGAGAATAAAGAGGGGCAAAAAGCCAATAAAGAGCACATTAATAAGCTAGTTCCCACTAAGAGCAACCGGGGCTTAATCCAGTAGGGACCACTGAGGAATGAGGTAAAATACACCTCAGAATTGACTCATTTGTAGGTGAGGAGGCTTGAGCATGTATGCAGCAACTGCTATCCCATGTTGGTTAAGGCCTGCCCCCAGGTATACAAACTTCGGGCACTTTGGGATAGTACCTGCACATGGCTGAGCACCCTCTGCAGCTTTGTAGAAAACAGAGTATACAGGGTCTTGCTCTGTTGCCCAAGCTGGAATGCAGTGGTGCAATCATAGTTCACTGTATCCTTGAACTCCTGGGCTCAAGCGATCCTCCTACTTCAGCCTTCTGAGCAGCTAGGACTACAGGCATGTGCCACTGTGCCCAGCTAAAATTTTTAAATATTTTTGTAGAGACAGGGTCTCACTGTGTTGCCCAGGCTGGTGTCAACTCCTGACCTCAAGCCTTGGCCCCCGAAGGAGCTCCGCAGTCCAACAAACCTGTATTCAAGTCTTGAGTCTACCCATTATATGAGATTGAACAACTTATTTAACCTCTTGGAGTCTTAGTTTCTTCTTCAATGATATGAGAATTATAATGCATATCACAAAGAGTTCTTCTAAGTAGAGTGCCTGACCCATACTGGATGTTCCATAAATGTGGGTTGATTTCTAATAATATGCAATCAAAAAACTTACTATAATTTCTTTTATTTGAGGAATTAAGTCTACCAAAAAATATTTATTGTGTTAATAATTGTTCTAAATTAATTTTAAATTATTGTTAAGGCAATATGGGGAGTAAGATGTTACTGATAGGTATTTTTCTTTCCTAGGTTACCCAGGAGATTTCAGATGAAACAAGAGTTTTCCGCTTATTAGGATCAGACAGGTAATAGTTTGGTTGTATTAATTTAATTACCAAAGGAGTTCAAAGATCGTACTCTTAATTATACTGTCAGTCTGTAATTGTTTCAAACAAAACTCTTAGAAGCTCATTGACTTAGATAAATTTATCTGTGTCTTTACTGAGAGAATTAGTAATATTTTAATAAGTTAATTAAGCAATCTTTTGTCAGTGTGAGGATTGTTATTCTAGAGACAGTTATATTCAACCAAGACAAAATGTGTTGATACAGATGTCGATGTCCCTAGTACCATGAGAGCTGTCTCGGGCCCGTTTGTCTTCATTTCTTCATGGTGTGCTGTCTTCCATTAACTATTAGGAATATGTACCTCTTGATGATATTTGCTTTTATATTAGAAAATGCCTGATTCGGTTTCTAAAGTTAATCTAAGTTAAAAAGAATTATGTGGTCTCTTTATATCCCAAATAAAAGACAAGTTGCAAAACTGTCATCTTATGAAAAAAATGTAGTAGCTGTAGCTTTTGATTTCCAAAATCTACTGCCTACTTCTTTTTTTCTTTTTTAAGACGGTCTCACTCTGTTGCTCAACTGCCTACTTCTATAACTAATAAAATACCCATTCCTTCCTCTTTTCCCACCAAAAGTTGTTACTAAAGCAAAATTGGCTATAGTGGTATGCATTAGTCCTGAGACAAGGATTGGGAACCTCTGGTCTTCAGGTTCACATTGCTTAAGTTTTAGATACTTGAGGAAGAAGGGGTAAATGGAGTTATAACTCCATAAAAATTTTGAAGAAAGTTTTATAGGAGAACAGGAATTTTCAAAAAATGATGACTACCTTAGTGAATAGAAAAGGTAAGCCCACAAAGCATGGCAACTTTGTGGGCTTACCAGCCCACACAAACACAAAGTTGTCCAGCCAACAAAAAGAGAATTTGAGGATCATCTGGTAAATGACTCTAGAACTAGAATGAGAGGCTCTTTGCTTCTCCAGGAAGGGCTGAGAAAAGAATTGTGCGCCGGGCGCGGTGGCTCACGCCTGTACTTCCAGCACTTTGGGAGGCCGAGGCAGGTGAATCAGCTGTCTCTACTAAAAATACAAAAAGTAGCCAGGTGTGGTGGCGTGTCCCTGTAATCCCAGCTACTCGGAAGGTTGAAGCAGGAGAATTGCTTGAACCTAGGAGGTGGAGGTTGCAGTGAGCCAAGATCGCACCACTGCACTTCAGCCTGGGCAACAGAGCAAGACTCTGTCTAAAAAAAAAAAAAAGAATTGTGGATCATCCATTGATCCTGGTGTAGATAATCCTTTAATGAGACCAAGCGTGAGAGAATTCAGCTTGGTAGAGGGTTGGCATCAGAGGCCGTTTCTCTCAGTTCCTTGTTTCCTTCTACCTACTCTGCCCAGAGCTTTGTCCATCACTTTTCCCTTCCCTGTTTGTATTCTCTGTCCACTCTATCACTGTTTGCTCTAAAAAACTACTTCCTTCAGACTGTTGCCTTGCTCTGCTTGTCTTCTTACATGGGCATCTCCTTGATTTTAAGATACATATCTAAACAGAGTTTTTGTTTTATCTTCACAAGTGGTTAAAAATTTCTTTTGTTGCCGGGCGCGGTGACTCATGCCTGTAATCCCAGCACTTCGGGAGGCCGAGGCAGGTGGATCACCTGAGGTCAGGAGTTCGAGACCAGCCTGACCAACATGCAGAAACCCCGTCTCTGCTAAAAATACAAAAAAATAAGCCGGGCTTGGTGGTGCATGCCTTTAATCCCAGCTACTCGGGAGGCTGAGGCAGGAGAATCACTTGAACCCAGGTTGCAGAGGTTGCAGTGTGCCGAGATCACACCATTGCACTCCAGCCTGGGTGACAAGAGCGAAACTCAATCTAAAAATAAAAATAATAAAAAAATTATTTTGTTGCTTAAGTATAGATATTTGTGTCTAGGAAAAAAAAAACTAAGCATGTCAAAATTTTAATAGCGGTTAACTCTGGGCAGTTGGATTATATTTTCTACTTTTCTGTAATGCCTAATATAAAGTATCTATGACTTTTAAAAAATGTTTTCATTATTAAAGTAATAACATGCTAATTATAGAAAATTGATACACTAGAAAAAGTGTTATGTGCAGTTTTTTTTCTCCTATTCCTCTTCTAGAAACTTTTGTCTCTGCGTGGGTATATTATTTTTTATTTTGTTCTCAAACTCTTCCCCACAATTAAAATGTTTGGAATAGCACTTAATTTTTTTTTTTTTCCTATCAGTCCTTTGATTGAACTCTTTCTCCACTTTTGTTCCAGCAGCTAGGGAAAGGGGCCCCATTTCATACTATTTTTAAAAAGCTATTTCAAATACCTTGAAGAACAGTTTGGACGAGTGTCTCTTAGAGTCCTATTTTATTCTCTTGGCTCTTCTTCCACCCTCTTCCTGTTAGTGTAAATCCCTAAAGTATTATATATTATACCTTTTGTTGGCATAAATGAGTAAGCAAATTTTGTTCGTTGTTTTTTGTTTGAGAAGGGGTCTCACTCTCTCACCCAGGCTGAAGTGCAGTGGCACAATCACAGTTTCCTGCATCCTCAAACTCCTGGGCTCAAGGAATCCTCCCGCCTCAGCATCCCAAGTAGCTGGGACTACAGGCGCAGGCTTCCACACCCAGCTAATTATTTTATTTTTTTGTAGAGTTGGGGTCTTGCCATCTTGCTCAGGCTGGTCTCAAACTCCTGGGCTCAAGTGATCCCCCTGCCTCAGCCTCCCAAAGTTCTGGGATTACAGGTGTGAGCCACCACACCTAACCCAGATTTTTTAGTTGGAATAAGATAATGAGACTATCCCAAAATGTCTTCAATATTTTATATTCATCAATTCTTATTGTGTTTTAAAGCTGTAAAATGTAAAGCTGGATTGTGCATCTGTGATCCTTATGTAATCTTACTGAAATGTGAACAATGATATTCTTTCCTAGTTTGATGTTAGTATTTGATGTATGAAATCTGTAGTTACTCTTAAGCCGTTTGTTTTGGTTTAATTACAGGGTTGTCGTTTTGGAAAGTAGGCCAACAGAAAATCCTACTGCACACAGCAATCTCTACATCTTGGCTGGACATGAAAATAGTTACTAAGCAACAGAAACTGATCTCAAATGACAGGAAAATGAATATACTCCATTGAAAGGAAAAATAAGGAAATTCAATACAAACTGCACTATGATTTGCTTTAACTGTTATGGGTTATATTGCAAATGATCTGTACTTTAGGGTAGAATTCAATATTTTCTGCAGCTGGAAACAGCTAGTCTATCTCTTGCCACTGTGTGGTGGTTATATCAAGTTTGCTTAATAAAAGCTATGAGAGAAATAGTCCTCAGTTCCAGGAAACACAGTCTTTTTTTAAAAAAAACAATAATGTTTGTAACAAGGGTGCCATGGTATTTTTAGATAACTCGTGATTATCTTAAGAGAGATAAATTTTGTGATCATTTTATACCATGTCTTATTCCTTCTTAATGAACATAATTTGATAAATTCTCAAGCAAGGTTTTCACTTTTGTATTGGCCATTCTGTATGTTTTTGTAAAATAGAATATTTAATCCTTATTTATTAATCTCTTGCTGGAGTGGTGTAATGTATCTAACTTTTAGCAAAGGAGGATTGCAGAGCAGCTTAAATTTTTTTATAATGTATAAGAATTTTGTTTATCTTTTAAGAGTAGTAAAGTACTTTGAGTGTTTGGGGGTTCGACACACACATGCAATTTTGCTTAACAAAAGTATTTCATAATACAGTTTCATACAGAATTACCTTAAAAGGGAGTCTTAGGTTTTCAACTACAGATAGTTGTAAGGGATCATACAGAAGATATTGATGATAGTTGAAATATTCTTAGAAGGGGTGTGTATGTCTAGGTGTGTCTACCATGTGTATGTATTCTTGACAAGCAGTATAAAATACCTGTGATTTTTCTTTACATTAGGGATAATGCATAAGTAATTAATCTTCATATATATTATCATCCCTAATGTGGGGGGGGAAGTATTTAATTGCCCATGATATGTATTTTACTTATACTATGCCAGAGAGGAAACTATAAAGTAATTACACATGTAATCTTGGGTTTTTCACATATGTAGGTATTCATTTTGAGTAGGTTTAAGAAGAAAAAAAATCTTTAAATTGAATTCCTGATGGGATAGTATCAATAAGTATTTAAAAGCCAGTATTCTAAAAATAATAAAGGGTAGGGTCATTTTTGAGTTTTTCTTTTGCTATTGTTAATATTCAAAATTAAAGTGTTATGTTGGTACCTGTTGTCTTAATGCATTTATTGAGAACAGCATTGAGATGATGAACAAGGGGTTAGCAATAGCAAACTATAGAATTATTTTGACTAATTACTTAAGAGGAAAACAGTATAAGTATCTCATTCAGTATTTAGCAATTCTGTAAAATAAGTATTATCTCTGTTTTTCAGATGAGGAAATAAGGGTTTAGCAAGGTTAAGAGATCTACCCAATTTACACAGCAAGTTAGTAGTTGAGCCTGACCATGAGTCTTCTGACTCTGTTCTTTTCACTATGCAATATGCAAACAATAAAATGTTATACAAATGGAATATAAAGTTATTTATTCTTTAAAAATGCACATATGATTTCAGTAAGTGTGGCTGTTTACTTTGGATATGTTAAGAATATGGGATACAGTAGATGACAGGGGGACCGTCCTCAAAACGGGACATTTACATGATGGATAAGAAAGCCAGTATCCTCCTTTTCTTACTGGATCCTGGCAGCCAGATCTTTAACATCCCACGATGGAATACCGAAGAGTCTTCTCTGTGAAATCTGACCAATGCAAGTGAAAAGGCCTCATTAAGATCTTGATGTCAGACACGTCCCAGCTAAACTGCCCAGCTAGGTAACACTACAGTGAAAAATCATAGTTGGCATGCCCACTATCCCACGCATTGTGTCTAGACCTTGCAGTTAGTCTTTTAGTCCTGTGCTCTTAAAAATGAGTAAACAACCAAGGATTACAAATAAATGAAGGAGAAAAAACAGTCTGGGGAAAACAGAGGAAACAGACTATGAAGGGTAAGGAGAACATCAAAAGAAAAAGTATTTTCAGAAGGATGTTGCAACCATGAGTCAAGGGCAGGGTACTTTTAAAAAGTTGGGTTTCAAAAAAACAAAAAGCTCTTAGAAAATAATATGATAGCATAGCTGAATAATTCAACTAGAAGGCTTAGAATATAAAGTTGAAATTTCTCAAAAAAAATTTTTAAATGGAAATGTTGAAAAAAAGTTAAGAAAACTGACAGCCCAGGAGGTCTAATATGTAATCTCCCAGAGTTCCAAAAAGAAAACAGAAGAAACCATTAGAGTGTTTCAATAATTTTTCCAGTATTAAAGAATATCAGATTCTAGGTTGAAAGAACACAGTGGATGAAAAAGACCTTTACCAAAGCATATCATTATGAAATTTCAAGGACGCTGGAGTCGAAAAGAAGATCTACGTTTCCAGAGAAAAAGGTCAGGTCAGATACCAAGGAATAAGACTCAGGATACCTTTATTTTTATTTTTTGAGACAGGGTCTTGCTCTATCACCCAAGCTGGAGTGCAGTGGCACAGTCTCGACTCACTGCAACCTCCATCTCCCAGGCTCAAGCCATCCTCCTGCCTCAACCTCCTGATTAGCTGGGACTACAGGCGCCCACCACCATGCCCAGCTAAATTTTTTTGTATCTTTTATAGGGTTTCACCATGTTGCCCAGGCTGGTCTCAAACTCCTGAGCTGAAGCAGTCTGCCCATCTCAGTCTCCCAAAGTGCTGGGATTGCAGACCTGAGCCACTGCATCCAGCCCCGAATAGCTTTAAATTTCAACAGAAGCAATGCCTTCAAACTTCTGAAAGAAATTTCCAACCTAAAATTCTGTATCTGACTAAATGTAACGTAAAAGTCAAATGAAGACTTCTATGTTATTCATAACATAAAATTTGCCTCCTATATATCCTTTCTCAAGCTACTAAAGGATGTGCTTCATAAAAAGGGCATAAACCAAACAAAATGACATAGGATGCAGGAAATGGGATTTAGCACAGGAGAGAAATGAAAGAAATCCCCAGATAATGAGGATGGAATATCCAAGGATGATCACTACACCAGGCATAGAGAGTATATTGAAGCATATCAGAAGATCCTGGCCACACGTTTTTAGAAAGATTAATAAAATATCCAATGTATCTCAGTATCTTAAGAGTGAGGCAACCAGCAAAGTAAAAGCGTTCCTCCTAAAACAAAGCCTGAGTCAAGAACGTGGGTTAGTTTATTTTAGAGATCCCAAAAACTAGGAGTGAGGGACTTGTGATATTGCGAAGGAGAAAGGGGAAAGTCAATATAAAACGTGGTGTATTATTGAGGTCATTTCTGTGTAGACAGTGGGAGCTTGATTCCACCAGGTCCTCAAAGAAGCTATGTGATAGCTCCCCGAATTGCCTCCTGAAAGACAAGTGCCTGGAGCATTTAACTGTACACTGTCATTTTTCACTCATCAAGTTGCTGCCAAGGGCATTATCTCCTTGCACATGGGGCAGTTTGCACATGGGCACAGTAGGCTCCTTAAGCGTCAAAGAAGACCTTGAGACAGAAAGCTGAAAGAGTAGGAAATGGGTCCTCAGTTCCCATGGAACTGTCCACTGATACTGGCTGGAATCAGAAGGTAGGTGGAGGAGATGGAAGGGCATGCTTTGTGATAACAAACTTTTACAGGTCTATTTGATTATGTGCATGCATACATTTGATTTTTTTCATGTTAAAGAAAAATGTAACTTTAAATAAAAGCATGAACCCCTGCATGACCAGGACAGTGTGGCAAAGCCAGTTTCTTCCACTGTACTTTGTACAGAGTAGGCATTCAATAAATATCAATTGAGTGTAGCTAATGTATGCATCATGTGGAAGGAGGCAAAAGTAGCTGGGGACAAAAAGCTAGGTGAAGTAAATCCGATAAGGTCTTGTGAGAAAAAGCAGTTTCATCAAACTTCTTTTCTTTGGCTAAGCCTCCTCTCCAGCCTTCTCTCCCACTATTCTGCCAAGCACCCTGGGATACTGGCACATAGTGGCCATGATCACTCCAGTTTCATTGCTGGGCTCATAATGGCTCTTCCATCCTAACTATTTTATTTTATCAAAACTTAAATCCTTTACCTTAATGATACTCAGTTCAAGCCATAACTTTTCTATGGCAGCTCTGACCATTTAATCCAAATCCAAATCGTTTTCTGTTTCTCAGAATTTCTACAGCACATATGGATTGTACATTTCAGTGTAACATTCAATTGTTACTTACTAGCCAAACCACTTAGCACTTACCTTAGACAACTTATTCAACCTGTCTAGGCCTCCATCTTTTTATCTGTTGATTGGAAATAATGGCCCCTTCATTGGTTGTTAGGAAGATTAAAGGACATAATGTGGATTAGTTTCCCGCTCATAGCAGTAACTCAAGAAAAACAAAAAAAAGTTGACTTACTTATTTTTCACCAAGAAGTTCACTAAGGGCATAGGTATGTTTTCATTCTTTAACTGTTCCTTTCAGTATGTCACATATTGGTGGACTTAGCATGGGGCTTTTAAATTTTTTTTTTTTTTCTAGTTCCTTTGGGTATATATTCAGTAATGGGATTGCTGGGTCAAATGGTATTTCTGGTTCTAGATCCTTGAGGATTCACCACACTGACTTCCACAACGGTTGAACTAATTTACACTCCCACCAACAGTGTAAAAGTGTTCCTTTTTCTCCACATCCTCTCTAGCATCTGTTGTTTCCTGATTTTTTAATGATCACCATTCTAACTGGTGTGAGATGGGGAAAGCATTCCCTATTTAACAAATGGTGTTGGGAAAACTGGCTAGCCATATTGCAGAAAGCTGAAAGTGGACCCCTTCCTTATACCTTATACAAAAATTAACTGAAGATGGATTAAAGACTTAAATGTAAGACCTAAAACCATAAAAACCCTAGAAGAAAACCTAGGCAATACCATTCAGGACATAGGAGTGGGCAAAGACTTCATGACTAAAACACCAAGGGCAATGGCAACAGAAGCCAAAACTGACAAATGGGATCCAATTAAACTAAAGAGCTTCTGCACAGCAAAAGAAACTATCATCAGAGTAAACAGGTAACCTACAGAATGGGAGAAAATTTTTGCAATCTATCCATCTGACAAAGGGCTAATATCCAGAATCTACAAAGAAGTTAAATTTACAAGAAAAAAACAAACAACCCCGTCAAAAAGTGGGCAAAGGATAGGAATAGACGGTTCTCAAAAGAAGATATTTATGCAGCCAACAAACATGAAAAAAAGCTCATCATCACTGGTCATTAGAGAAATGCAAATCAAAACCACATTGAGATACCAACTATAGCATTTTTAAAAGAAAATATCTTCATGAACTTAAGGTCTGCAAAGATTTTTTTGAACAGAACATTAAGTTTTGACTATAAAAAGGTTGGTATGGCAGCTCACACCTGTAATCCCAGCACTTTGGGAGGCTGAGGTGGGCAGATCACTTGAGGTCAGGAGTTTGAGACCAGTCTAGCCAACATGGTGAAACCCCATCTCTACTAAAACTACAAAAATTAGCCAGGCATGGCGGTGGGCACCTGTAATCCCAGCTATTCAGGAGGCTGAGGCAGGAGAATTGCTTGAACTTGGGAGTCGGAGGTTGCAGTGAGCCAAGATCGCGCCATTGCACTCCAGCCTGGGCAACAAGAGCGAGACTCCATCTCAAAAAAAAAAAAAAAAAGTTGGTAAAATAGGCATCATTAAAATTAAGATTCTCTACCCAAGACGAGTAGAGAAAATCTTCATTTTATAAAAATGAAGACAAGCCACAGAATGGAAAAAGAGACTTGTGTTACATATAGCCACAAAAGATCTCCCAGAAGACATAAAGAACTACAATCAATAAGAAAAAGGCGGACAACCCGGTAGAAAAAGGAGCAAAAGATTTCGAGCAGGCATTCCACAAAAGATAGCATCCAAGTAACCAATAAATATGTGAAAATGTATTCAGCTTAATTGGTTATCAGATAAATGCTCCCTTCAAATGGATGCTGGACTGCTAAAAGCACCAGATGTCCTGTATACCATAAACAACCACTTGGTGAAGCTTAAGAAAAGCAAAACCACTCACTGCATTTGAGTGAAATGGTTCATTAAATCATCATGATATTCAACCACATGTTCTTTCCTCAGTAATTTTGCTAAGTGTAAGATTTAGCACACTGTAAATGTGACATTTGATTTTGGGTATCTGACTTTATCCTGGTCATGTTTCTTAAAGCTAAGTCTTCCTGGATTAGATACCTCACCATGATTATCTTACGATGACTAGAAGACACAAGAGAATCCAGAGATTTCTGTTGATCATGGAGCACCTGCCAGGGTGCCAGGGCATCCTGGCCATTTGACATGTAAATGATCTACATAAAGCACTGACTCTGGGTCAGACTTTCAAGTCCATAATTACTTCTCAGTTTGTGATTTCTGAAAACCCACAGTGAATAACAATGTCCATTTAAATTCCTTGAAGTCCAGTTCGCACATCTCCTCCAGGATTTCACAACCTTGATATGGTTTGGCTGTATCCCCAACGAAATCTCATCTTGAATTGTGAATTGTGGCTTTGCATCTTCTAAAGATCAGAACTTAAGCTAAAGTAATAACATGGAATTTTATGTTAGATAGAGTATTAGGGGGGTCATGAAGCTTCCTTGAGGTTCCTAAAATTGTATTATACAGCTGCCTACACTAATAGCCTTATGTCACATCAGGAAGTGATGCTTACATTTTATTGAGAGAGAAGAGAAAAACAACATTATTGGCACCTGCTCTGGGCCAGGCACTGTGTTAAACATTTTACATGAGAGATCTCATCTTCAAAATGAGTCAGTGAGACAGCTATAACTATCCCTATTTATAAGTAGAATAGAAAAATACAGCAGATACTTCTCATGCTTTGTGTTTGTCTTTGAAGACCCTTCCAATATTAGAGTAATTTCCCACCTTGTGACTCTCGTGTCTCCAAAGAAGAAGCCCAACTCCCTTTCCCAGCACCTAGCAGCTAGAGTGCAGGCTCCTCCAACCAGACTTACGCACACAAGTCTCAGTCTGAAAGAGAGCAGCACAAGGAAGCAGGTGCTGTTCAGAACCACTGTTCTGGCTTGGATGGTGGAGAGGAGTCTGGCCTTTGTGTAGGAATGATGCAGAGTCATGTGTATAGCATCCAGCATTAGCAGGCCAAGTATAGTGCCAGCAACAGCAGTGGCAGCTCTAAAGTCTGGCTGAGGCAGTCCTGCAGAACAGTTTTGTTATTGTTTCTAGCTGTGTAGTCTCCAGATCTGGCTTTCTGACCCTTCTGGAGATTCCTCAAGCTATTTAATATCCTTGAATAAATCCCTTTCTGCTTAAACAAGCTGAAGAGACTTCTGCAGTTGTTAACTAAGATCCCAGAATACAAATGAAAACCACATTGAGATACCAATTCACACACACTAGGATGGCTACTATCAAAACAAACAGAAAGCAAATGTTGGTGAAGATGTGCGGGAATTAGAATCCTTGTATACACTTTTGGTGGGAATGCAAAATGGTGCAGCTGCTGCATAAAACAGCAGCAGTTCCTTTAAAAATTAAAAATGGAATTACCATATGATCCAGCAATCCTACTTCAGGTATATACCCAAAAGAATTGAAAGCAGGGTCGCAAAGACATTTGTACACTTGTGTTTATAGCAGCATTAATCAAAATGGGTGGAAGCTTGGGTGGAAGCAACCCAAGTGTCCACTGGAAAATGAAGGCATAAAGAAAATGTTGTATGTACATGCAGTGGAATATTATGCACTCTTAAAAAATAAGGAAATCATATGCTATCTGTGTACACCTTGGACGAACACAGTTGACCTTGAGGACATTAGGCTAAATGAAATAAGCCAGTGACAAAAGGACAAATACTATATAATGCTACTTACAAGAGGTACCTATAGTAGTCAAATTCATAGACACAGAAAATAGAATGCTGGTTCCCAGGGGTCAGGAGAATGGAGAATTTTCTTTAATGGGTACAGAGACTTAGTTTTGCAAGATGATAAGAGATTTGGAGATGGATAGCATTGGTTGTACAATAATGCGAAAGCATTTAATACCACTGAACCGTACACTTAAAAATGGTAAAGATGGCAAATTTCATATTATGTGTATTTACCATATTTTTTTTTTAATAAAGGTTGACAGTACCAAGTGCTTGCAAGGATGTGGAGCAACTGAAACTCTCATATGTTGGTGATGGGAATGCAGAATGACACAGCAATTTTGAAAAAGCATATAGCAGTACCTTAGAAAGTTAAATGTCTATTCACCATACAATCTAGCCATTTCAATTCTTGGTATTTACCCAAGAGAAAAAACACATATACCTACGGAAAGACTTCTTCAATAGCCAGGGGTCAGGGATGGGGGACAGGGCAACATGTGGTATGCTTGTGAGGGAATGGGTCTACATCTTGACTTTATCAATGTGAATATCCAGTTATAATACTGTACTCCAGTCTCGCAAGATGTTATTACTAGGGGAAACTGGGTAAATAGTATACAAGATCTCTATGTGTGATTTCCTTTTTTGTTGTGGCTTTTTGTTTTTCGAAACAAAGTCTCTCACTGTAGCGCAGGCTGGAGTGCAGTGGCACGATCTCAGCTCACAGCAACCTCTGCCTCCCAGGTTCAAGTAATTCTCCTGCCTCAGCCTCCCTAGTAGCTGGGACTACAGGGGCACGTCACCACACCTGACTAATTTTTGTGTCTTTAGTAGAGACAGAGTTTCATCATTCACCATGTTGGCCAGGCTGGTCTCAAATTCCTGACCTCAGATCATCCGTCTGCCTCAGCCTCCCAAAATGCTGCAATTACAGGCGTGAGACTATGCCTGGCCCTCTATGTGTGATTACTTACAACTGGATGTTTACAATTATCTCAAAATAAAAGTTTAATTAAAAACAAAAACAAAAACCTTAAAAGCCAGGTGTGGCAGCACACACATGTAGTACTAGCTACTTGGGAGGCTGAGGCGGGGGGATTGTTTGAGCCCAAGAAATTCAAGGCTGCAGTGAGCTGTGATCGCGTCACCGTACTCCAGCCTGGGCAACCAGAGCAAGGTCCTATCTCTAAAAAAACAACAAAATTTTAGACATATTCTTGACCAACACACAAAGTAACTTTCCTGGTTTCACTCAGCCAAGAAAGGGTAGAACCCAGATATGAGCCCGGGTCTGGTGGGCTCTCTGGCCCTTGCTCCTCCACCATGTGCTGTCTCCTTTCTAGAGATTCCCCCATGAGCAGATGCACGATGTGGTGGCAAGAGTGCTGCTCTGGCAGTGGGAAACATGGGGCTTCTCCAATAGAAACCCTGGGAGTGTGGATTAGGACTCTGAATGACTAAATAAATGTATTCCCTTGATTGCTAAGCCTGAAATGAATCCCTAAACTTAAAATTTAAATTGTTTTCAGTGGAGTAGGGAATACATTTTAGTAGTAAATAAATTTCTCATCTGAACAGAAAATAATACACAGGGATTATCATCGTCATGATGATAAAAGCTAACATGGGGCCGGGCGCGGTGGCTCACACCTGTAATCCCAGCACTTTGGGAGGCAGAGGCAGGTGGATCACCTGAGCTCAGGAGTTCGAGACCAGCCTGGCCAACACGTGAAACCCCATCTCTACTAAAAATACAAAAATTAGCCAGGCGTGGTGGCACATACCTGTAATCCCAGCTACTCGGGAGGGTGAGGCAGAAGAATCACTTGAACCTGGGAGGCGGAGGTTGCAGTGAGCCGAGATGGCACCACCACACTCCAGCCTGGACAACAGGGCAAGACGCCATCTCAAAAAAAAAAATGGTAGCATGGATTTAGCACTCAATCCTCACAACGTGAAGAGGTAGCTCATTTCAATGTTGCAGATGACACACATGAAACATCAGGAGGTTAAGGAACTTGCCCAAGTTCTCACAGTTACTAGCAGAGCTGGATTTGATCCCAGACAGTCTGGGATCAGGTCAGATGATACTGTAGAAAAATTAATAGGTTGTTGTTTAAGGTGAAGGATTTATTATTTTAGAGGAATACTGTTTAAATGCATATTTTTTACAAGGACCCACATGTGGATTCACTTTAGATGCCTCACAATATCTCACTACTAATATTTGACAATGAGCCATTCCTGTGAAAGCTATTTACAATAATAGAACTTTCACATGTGGTTTTAACTATGATCTTCACACAATCCTTGGCATGCATGCATGCAGTTTAAAGATAATCTTATGGAACTATGTAAACTTTTTTGATCAATACATGACTAAAAATTCAATGGTTGTCACGGAAAACCGTGACAGAAAACCGGGCGCCAGAGATTTTTGTTTGTACAACTAGCTATATAGACACTAATGAATAAGCATCACAGAGTTTCTGAAAGGGAGGAGAAAGGTGATAGGACTTACAGTATTAACTCCATTTAAAAAACAGATGCATTTCTTAGAAAAAAAAAAAAAATCATCCTAAAATTCCCAGGGAGTCTCAAGGGGCCCTAAGTAGCCAAAACAATCTTGAAAAAGAAGAACAAAGCTGGAAGCCCCACACTTCCTGATTTTATAACTACAAAGCAACAGTAATTAAGAAGGTGTGGTACTGGCATAAAGATAGATGCATTAGTTCATTCTCATACTGCTATAAAGATACTACCTGAGACTAAGTATAAACTACCCGAGGCCAGGTGCAGTGGCTCACGCCTGTAATCCCAGCACTTTGGGAGGCCAAGGTGGGTGGATCACCTGAGGTCAGGAGTTCGAGACCAGGCTGGCTAACACGGTGAAACTCCGTCTCTACTAAAAATACAAAATAAGCTGGGCGTGGTGGCGTGCGCCTGTAATCCCAGCTACTCGGGAGGCTGAGGCAGGAGAATCACTTGAACCCGGGAGGCAGAGGTTGCAGTGAGCCAAGATCACACCACTGCACTCCAGCCTGGCGACAGAGTGAGCGAGACTCCGTCATCAAAAAAAAAAAACAAAAACAAACAAACAAACAAAAACAAAACTACCCGAGACTGGGTATAGGCTTTCTTTATAAACAAAGAACGTTTAATTGACTTACGGTTCCACGTGGCTGGTGAGGCCTCAGGAAACTCACAATCATGGTGGAAGGCAAAGGGGAAGCAGGGACCTTCTTCACAAGATGGCAGGAGACAGAAGAGAGAGAAGGGGGAAGAGCCCCTTATAAAACCATCAGATTTTGTGAGAACTGACTTATCAGAGGAACAGCATGGGGGAATCACCCCATGAACCCAATCACCTCGCTCCCTTGACACATGGAGATTACAGGTCCCTCCCTCGACACGTGGGAATTACAATTCAAGATGAGATTTGGGTGGAGACACAGAGCCAAACCACATCAGTAGACCAAGCGAGCAGAACAGAGAGCCAGAAATAAACCCTTGCATCTGGACAAATAATTTTTGACAATAATGCCAAGACTACAAAATGGGGAAAGAACATTCTTTCTCTTCAACAACTGGTGTTAAGAAAACTGAATATCCACATGCAAAAGTTGGAACATTATCTTACATCATATACAGAAAGTAAGCCAAAATGGCCAACATGTAAGCCCTTCATTTAAGATCTAAAGACCTAAATGCAAGATCTTCAATTATCAAACAAAGACCTAATGTAAGATCTTCAATTATTAAACTTCCAGAAGAAAACATAGAGAAAAGCTTCAGGACATTGGATTTGGCCAGGATTTCTTGGATATGATACCAAAGGCATAGGCAATGAAAGAAAAAATAGACAAATGGGACATCAAACTTAAAAACATCTGTGAGTCAAAGGAATCAGTCAACTGAATGAAAAGGCAGCCTACAGGAGAAAGTAATTGTAAACCATATATCTGATAAGAGATTAATGTGCAGGGTATACTAGGAACTTCTACAACTCAATAACAACAAAAACATAACCAAATAACCCAGTGAAGAAATGGGCAACAAACTTGAATAGACATTTCTCCAAAGAAGATATACGAATGGCCAATAAGCACATGAAAAAATGTTCAACATTACTAATCATTAGGAAAATGCACATCACAACCTCAATAGACTATCACCTCACATCCATCAGGATGGCCACTATCAGGAGAACCAAAAATAACAAGTGGTGGCAAGGATGCAGAGTTAGAACCCTTGTCTACTGTTGGTGGGAATGTGAAATGGTGCAGCCACAGTGGAAAACAGTATGGTAGTTCCTTAGAACATTTAAAATATGTTCACCATATCATCCAACAAGTCCACTTCTGAGTATATACCCAGAAGAATTCAAAGCCAAACCTTGCAGAGGTGGAAGCAACCCAAATGTCCATCCACAGGTGAATGAATAAAGAAAATGTGGCCAGGCGCAGTGGCGCACACCTGTAATCCCAGCACTTTGGGAGGCTGAGGCGGGCAGATCATGAGGTCAGGAGATTGAGACCATCCTAGCTAACACGGTGAAACCCCGTCTCTACTAAAAATACAAAAAATTAGCTGGGCGTGGTGGCAGGCGCCTGTAGTCCCAGCTACTCGGGAGGCTGAGGCAGGAGAATGGCGAGAACCCGGAAGGCGGAGCTTGCAGTGAGCCAAGATCGCACCACTGTACTCCAGCCTGGGCGACAGAGCGAGACTCCATCTCAAAAAAAAAAAGAAAATGCAGTGTTTACACACAATGGAATATTAAGCAGCCTTAAAAAGAAGGAAATCCTGTCACATGCTGCAACATGAATGAACCTTGAGGACATTATGCTAAGAGAATTAAGCCGGTCACCAAAGGACAAGTACCATATGATTCCATTCATATGAAGTATCTAAAGTCATGAAAATCATAGAAACAGAAAGTATGAAGGTTAGGGTCAGAGTAACCAAGAGCTAAGGGGAGAGGGAATTCCTGTTTAGTGGATAGAGTTCCACTCTTGCGAGATGAAAAAGTTCTAGAGATCTGTGTACAACAATGTGAATGTACTTAAACTATGAAACTATACACTTAAAAATGGTTAGGACAGTAAATTTTGAGCCTGGTGCAGTGGCACATGCCTATAGTCCCAACTATTCAAGGGGCTGAGATGGGAGGATCACTTGATCTAGGAGTTTAAGACTGTAAGCCGGGCACAGTGGCTCATGCCTGTAATCCCAGCACTTTGGGAGGCTGAGGTAGGTGGATCACCTGAGGTCAGGAGTTTGAGACCCGCCTGGCCAACATGGTGAAACCCCGTCTCTACTAAAAATACAAAATATTAGCTGGGCGGTGGTTGAGGGTGCCTGTAATCCCAATTACTCACGAGGCTGAGGCAGGAGAATCGCTTGAACCCTGGGGGTGAAAGTTGCCGAGATCACATCACTGCCCTCTAGCCTGGGCAACAGAGTGAGACTCTGTCTCAAAAAAAAAAAAAAAAAAAAAAAAAAAAAATACTGTAGTGAACTATGATCACGCCTGTGAATACCCACTGCACTTTAGCCTGGGCAACATAGTGAGACTTCATGTCTTAAAAAAAAAAAAAAAAAAAGGTAGTACATTTAATGTTATGTGTTTTTTACCACAAGAAAATATAATGAAGGCATTTCAAAGAAAAAGAAATGGATGCATTTCTAAGATAATCTGTCTGAAAAGAAATCTAACTTTTATGTAAAGTGAGAAATATTTTTTAAATGCAAATAATTCATACTTCCTGCCCTTTCCTCTCCTCTTCCCCATTTTGTCATACTTTATGTCTATTTTACTATTGGGTTCCCTTAAGGTAGATTTATATTTCTTTAATCATAATTAGAGCTACCTAATTTGAAGCCAGCAGTACAGTAGTGTGAGAAGAATACAACTTGAAATTGAGACCCAGGTTCTAGGCCTGTTTGTTGTCACAAATTTGCTTTTGGACTCTGAATGAGTCATTTAAATTTTCTGTATCTGTTTCCTCAAATGCCAGATGTGCCTTCTCTCCTTCACAGACCCTTGTGAAGTGTTTTTAAAAACAAAAAGTACAATGTAAACACCAGCCCTCCAAGTCCTCCTATCTAGTTTCCTCCATGGAGGAACCCCTCTTGGGGGGAGGCAGGAGAGTTTGCTCTGCAAGGAAACACAGTGTTTCATCTTGACAAAGCGGCTTCTGAGTCTCCAGTGCCCAGCATGGTGTCTGACACATGTCAGCAGGAAAAGTTCGCTTTCCAAACTGCTGATTCTGTGTTACAGCTTTAAGCTAAATTCAGAAAGTAATTAATGTTCTTTCCTATTTATTCGATCTCAAAAATTTACCCTTTGCACGGCTTTTCCCTAGAATATAATGATGCCAAAGTCATGATAGTGCAGAAATGTTCATAGATGGCCTTATGATTAAGTATGTTTAGCAACCAACTGTCCAAAGTGGCAAATGGATGTATAACTTCAGGTTTTGAGACTTATTTCCTGGAGAGGATCATATTCATTGACTTACTCACTGGTAGCCCAGGGCTAGCCACATAAACCTTCCAGGGTTTTAGTGTTAATATTGCTGAGCTCTCCTGGCATGTGGGTTTGTTGATGAAAGTACTGGGTGGTTCTTTGAAAACCTACAAATGCAAAAACAGTGTTAAGACTCAGAAAAAAGGCCAGGTGTAGTGGCTCACGCCTGTAATCCCACCACTGTTGGGAGGTCGAGGTGGGTAGATCACTTGAGGTCAGGAGTTCAAGACCAGCCTGGCCAACATGGTGAAACCTTGTCTCCATGAAAAACACAAAAATTAGCTGGGTGTGGTGGCACACGCCTGTAGTCCCAGCTACTTATACCACTGCACTCCACCATGGGTGACAGAGTGAGACCCTGTCTCAAAGAAAAAAAAAAGAAAAGAAAAAAAGACTCAGAAACAAAAGATTTTAGAAAAAAGGTACTTTAAAAGGACTCACTCATCATATATAAAGTACAATAGAGGCTGGGCACGGTGGCTCACGCCTGAGCACTAATCTGAGCACTGTGGAAAGCTGAGGCGGGTGGACCACTTGAGGTCAGGAGTTTGAGACCAGCTTTGCCAACATGGTGAAACCCCATCTCTACTAAAAATATAAAAGTTAGCCAGGCGTGGTGGCACATGCCTGTAATCCCAGCTACTCTGGGAGGCAGAGGTTGCAGTGAGCCAAGATTGCGCCACTGCACTCCAGCCTGGGTGACAGAGAGAGACTCCATCTCAAAATAAATAAATTAATTAAAAAGTACAATAAATATTTAAAAGGAAAAAATACATACAGAATAACTAAGGTTAATTAGAGAATGAAGACATTTTACTTTACTATTGGCTGAGCCTATATATAAAATCAGAAATGATAGGCTCCTTTTAAAATTGATTTTCCCACATATTTACATTGATTCAGTAGTCTTTTTTTTTTTTTTTTTTTTTGAGATGGAGTCTCGCTCTGTCACCCAGGCTGAGTACAGTGGCACAATCTCGACTCACTGCAACCTCTGCCTCCTGGGTTCCAGTGATTCTCCTCCTTCAGTCTCCTGGGGAGCTGGGACTATAGGCATGCACCACCATGCCTAGCTAATTTTGTACTTTTTTTTTTTTTTTTTTGAGACGGAGTCTCGCTTTGTCGCCCAGGCTGGAGTGCAGTGGCGCAATCTCGGCTCACTGCAAGCTCCGCCTCCCGGGTTCACGCCATTCTCCTGCCTCAGCCTCTCCAAGTAGCTGAGACTACAGGCGCCTGCCACCATGCCCGGCTAATTTTTTTGTATTTTTAGTAGAGATGGGATTTCACCGTGGTCTCGATCTCCTGACCTCGTGATCTGCCCGCCTCGGCCTCCCAAAGTGCTGGGATTACAAGCGTGAGCCACCATGCCCGGCCTAATTTTGTAATTTTAATACAGATGGGGTTTCACCATGTTGGCCAGGCTGGTCTCGAACTCCTGACCTCATGTGATCTGCCCGCCTCGGCCCCCCAAAGTGCTGGGATTACAGGCATGAATCACCGTGCCCGGCTGATTCAGCATTCTTTTCTATCTCCAGGTAAGGGGAAAGTTATTTGCATGCCTGGCTTTGTAACATTCTAGCAGTGACTGGTCAAGAAGAATGCGGTTGACACCTGGCTTCTCTTCAGGATGTTGTGAATTCGGATTGGACCAGCAGGTCTGCCCCCCCGTTAGCTCTCTAGGGCATCTAAGGACAGAGGATAATTCTCAAGGCATTCTTAGTAGCTCTAACTCCATTCACCACCACAAGAGCATGGGCTTTGGAAATAGGCAGAGTTGGGCTTGAAACCTGTGTTCAGCCCTTGTTAGCAGGGTGGCTTTGTCTCTATTGATCAATCTCTCAGAGCCTCAGCTTCTTCTTTCATAAAACAGGCTAGTTAATAATCCCAGTCAGTTAACAAATCCATGTAAGATTGTCATAAAGATCAGAGATAATGTGGATACTGAGCCTGAAATGCGCCCCTAAATGGTACTTATTAGCTTTTGTCTGTATGGACTCTGGAATCAATTTCTTTCCCAATTCCACTTAAAACAGAGACAGTAAATTCAAGTATTTCCTCAAGCTGCTGTAGAGTGTCATTTTAAGATGACATTGACTCAACTCCCCTTTCCTTACAACATAATTGGGAAAAAAAAAAGCTGGCCGGGCGCGGTGGCTCATGCCTGGAATCCCAGCACTTTGGGAGGCCGAGGCGGGCAGATCACGAGGTCAGGATTTCGAGACCAGCCTGGCCCACATAGTGAAACCCCATCTCTACTAAAAATACAAAAAATTAGCCGGGTGTGGTGGCGGGCACCTGCAGTCCCAGCTACTCGGGAGGCTGAGGCAGGAGAATTGCTTGAACCTGGGATGCGGAGTTTGCAGTCAGCTGAGATCACACCATTGCACTCCAGCCTGGGCAACAAAGTGAGTGAGACTCCATCTCAAAAAAAAAAAAAAAAAAAAAAAAAGCTTCAAGCATTGGCCCTGGGTTCTGCACTCAGATGAGGCTTCAGTGTTCTGCCCAATCTCGTGGAAGTTCATTCTTCTGGTGCTGGAGCTGCACACACATGAAGTTGCTGAGCTACCATGAGAAGGGAGCATATAGACAAGATGAGTCTTCCCGGTAGCCTAAAAAAAAGAAGGAAGGTGCTACACTGTGCATTATTCTAAGTGCTTTGCGCCAGCTCTCAATGTCCTACACATTAACTCAATAATCCTGACAACCACCCCAATGCATTAGGTAGTATTAGCAAAATGGTTAGGAGAAAAGATTCTGGAGTCAAACCGCCTGCATTCCAATACTGACTTCACAGTTCACTAGCTGGGTGTCCTTAGGCTAGCTGCTTATCCTCTCCGACTCAATGAGAGTCACCTGAAAGCTCAGGATGATATTAATGCCTATCTCCTGGGGTTATTGTGAGGCTCATGGGTCAAATATTCTTAGCATAATGCCTGCCACAAAGTAAGCACTCATTAAATAATGTGTTGTGTAGGCAATAGTAATTATCTTGCACAAGATCAAACACCAAGTAAGAAGGTAGAAATCCTGGTCTTCTGACTCCAAATTCCAGGCTTTTTCTGTGACCATGTGTTACTCTACTGAATGTTTATTTTTCCTTAAACGATTAAAATACCACAGTACAGTCTGTGCCGTTCTAAGAACACTGAAGTATTCTCGCTAATTATACAAACTGCAAAGAAAAGATCACTATTAGCAGAATATAATGCTGTTTCACTTTGCACTGGCTTGAGAAAAAGCCCCCACATCACAGACCATTTCTGAGATTCCCAAGAGCTATACTTTCCAGGAGTTATACTTCTTTGATACCAAAACCAGTGTCGCACCTGCCAATGGAAAGGACTGTCAGTCTGACTAGTCTAGAGGCCACGTTACCTTCTCTCTTTTGTGCTAAGTGGTGACAGTGACTGTTTATCTCCCTTTTCAAGTTGTTCTCTAATATTTTATTTCAAATTCCTCCAAACAAAACAACTTGCAGCTGCAAGTCATGCTAGCTTTCTGATTCACTGCCTACTTGGGCATAAATAACCAGTACACTGACTCCTACTTTAACTACCACTAGGCCTGGCACAGTTCCAGGCTCTTTGGGTACTGAACCTTGTGGAGTCCATAAAGTTAATTTTCCAGACAAACTTGATTTAACCTGGTATGAACTTCAGACAATGCAGCTGTGGGGAAATTCACACTGACTTTCTCACTTCATTTCAAAATATTTTTTTTAATTGTCAAAAAGAAACATTCATGAACATAGACCACATTCTTTCTGGGTCAGAAAACAAAATAAAACATTTCATAGAATTTAAGTCATATAAACTGAGTTCTCTGAAAATAATGGAATTAAGCTAGAAATCATTAACAGAAAGCTATCTTTAAAAATCACCAAATAGTTGGAAGTTAACACACTACAAAAATAACCCATGAGTCAAAAAGGAAGTCACAAGGAAAATATTTTTGGGCCAGGCACGGTGGCTCATGTCTATAATCCCAGCACTTCGGGAGGCCAAGGCGGGAGGATCATTTGAGGTCAGGAGTTCGAGACCAGCCTGGCCAACATGATGAAATCCTGTCCGTACTAAAAATACAAAAATTAGCTGGGCATGGTGGTGCGTACCTGTAGTTCCAGCTACTTGGGAGGCTGAAGTGGGAGAATCGCTTGAACCGGGGAGGCGGAGGTTGCAGTGAGCCGAGATCGCGCTATTGCACTCTAGCCTGGGTGACAGAGTGAGACTCCATCTCAAAAAAAAAAAAAAAAGAAAAGAAAATATTTTGAACTGAATGAAAATGATGATACAACATATCAAGATTTCTGTGATGTATTTAAAGTGGTGCTTACAGGAAAAATTATGGCACTAAAGGCTTATATTAGAAGGCGGGGTGCAGTGGCTCATGCCTGTAATCCCAGCACTTTGGGAGGCTGAGGCAGGCAGATTATCTGAGCTCAGTAGTTGGGAGACCAGCCTAGGCAATATGGTGAAACCCTGTCTCTACAAAAAACACAAAAATTAGCCAGGTGTGGTGGCACACCTACTTGGGAGGCTGAGGCAAGAGGATCGCCTGAGCCTGGGAGGCAGAGGTTGCAGTGAGCCGACATTGTACCACTGAACTCCAGCCTGGGTGGCAGAGCAAGACTGTCTAAAAAAAAAAAAAAAAAAAAGAAAAAGGCTTACATTAGAAAAGAAAACAGGTAAGTCATGGTGGCTCATGCCTATAATAATCTCAGCACCCTGGGAGGCCGAGACGGGAAGATTGCTTGAGGCAGGAGTTTGAGACCAACCTGGGCAACATAGGGATACCCCCATCTCTACAAAAAAATTAAAAAATTAGCTGAGTGGAGTGGTGTGAGCCTGTAGTTCTAGCTACAGGAGAGCCTGAACCCAAGAGTTTAAGGTTGCTGTGATTAGGCCACTGCACTCCAGCCTGGGCAACAGAGTGAGACCTCTACATACACACACACACACACACACACACACACACACACACGAAGATCTAAAAATCAATGATTTAAGCTTACATCTTAAAAACAAACAAACAAACAAACAAAAAACAAAAACAACCTAGAAAAAGTACCTAGGCCAGATGCGGTGGCTCACACCTGTAATCCTGGCACTTTGGGAGGCCAAGGTGGGTAGATCACCTGAGGTCAGGAGTTTCCGACCAGCCTGGCCAACATGGTGAAACCCCTTCTCTACTAAAAAATACAAAAATTAGCCGGGTGTGGTGGCGCATGCTGTAATCCCAGCTACCCGGGAGGCTAGGGCAGGAGAATTGCTGGAATCCTGGAGGTGGAGGCTGCAGTGAGCCAAGATCTTGATCTTGGGACTGCACTCCAGCCTGGGCGACAGAAGGAGACTCCATTTCAAAAAAAAAAAGTAAAGCTAAAAGCAAGCAAGCAGAAGGAAGAAAATAATAAAGAGATGAAATTAATAAAATTGAAAAACAGATAAACAATAGAGGAAATCAATTAAATGAAAAGTTTGGGTTTCCTTAAAAGATCAATAAAATTGATAGGCCTTAGCCAAACTGGTGAGGAAAAAGGAGACAAAATTTACCAGTATCAAGAATAAAATCTAGAACACTACTATAGATCTTACAGACATTAAAATAATAATAATGTAATATTATTATATTGAACAACTTAATGCCTATAAATTTAATTCTTTAGGTGGAACAGACACCTTGAAAGACACAAACTACCAAAGCTTTCTCAAGAAGTAGACATCTTGAATATTTTATTTTAAAAATAGGATTTGTAATTAAAACAACTTCAACAAAGAAAACTCTAGATCTAAGTGGCTTTACTGGCAAATTCTTCCAAATGCCAGGCACAGTGGCTCACACCTACAATCCCAGCACTTTGGGAGGCCAAGGCGGGCAGATCATCTGAGGTCAGGAGTTTGAGACCAGCCTGGCCAACGTGGTGAAACCTCATCTCTATTAAAAATACAAAAAATATATATATATATATTTCCGGGAGTGATGACATGTGCCTGTAATCTCAGCTACCTGGGTGGTCAAGGCAGGAAAATCGCTTGAACCCAGGAGGCAGAGGTTGCAGTGAGCCAAGATCGTGCCACTGCACTCCAGCCTGGATGACAGAGCAAGACTGTCTCAAAAAAAAAAAAAAAAATTTCTTTCAAACATTTAAAGAATTAATAATACCAATTTCATGTAAACATCTCTAGAAAATAAAAGGGAAGAGAAACACTTCCCAATTCATTTTCTGAGATCAGCATTATCCTGATGCCAAAATTAGCAGATATTACAAGAAAACTATACATCAATATCTCTCAAAACATGAATGTAAAAGTTTACAGTAAAATATTACTGATCAAATCCAGCAATATATTAAAATGATAAAATCATAAATAAGTTGGGTTTATCCTAGGAACAAAAGGTTGGTTCAACATCTAAAAATCAATGTAATTCACTGTATCAACAGACTACATAAAAACAATTAGGTGGTGCACACCTATAATTCTAGCTACTCAGGCCTGGCAGAAGTGGGAGGATTGCTTAGGCCCAGGAGTTCAAGGGTACAGTGAGCAGTGATAACACTACTGCACTCCAGCCTGGGTGACAGAGCGAGACTCCCTCTCAATTAAAAAAAAAAAAAGAAAGAAAAAGGAAAAGTAAATGATCACCTCTAGATGAAGAAATGCATTTGATAAAATTCAACATCCATTCATAATTTTAAAAAGCAAACAAAAACACTAAGCAAACTAGGAATGAAAGTGAATTTTCTCAGCCTCCTATTAATAAAAGGCTTCTGTGTTAGATACATATGGTTGCATAACAAATTACCCCAAAACATAACAGCAAAACATATTTCAGTTTCTAGAGGTCAGGAACCCAGGTATGGCTTTAGCTGGGTGCCCCTGGCTCAAGGTCTCTCACAAGATTGAACTTACATTGTCATCTGGGGCTACAATCTCATCTGAAAGCTCACTGGAGTTGGGTTGGTGGGGGAGATCCTCTGTCCTCAAAAGGCTACATACGGTCTGATTCCACTTTCATGACATTCTGGAAAAGGCAAAACTATAGAGACAGAAAACAGATCAATGGTTGCCATTTGCAAACAATTTCTGTTCACAGACCACTTCTAGGCCATCCTTGTACTGGATTTCCAGGGCAGCCACCAGCCCTCTCTCCTCAGCTCCAGGCTCCTTTCTGAACCCTTCCTGGGTTTACATTTAGTAGCATGCTGCTTGACACGGGATTGGCCCCTGTTTCATAGACACTGTGTTAATTTTCTTTCCTCGGGTACTGCTTCCAGGGCAACTACCCGCATTGATGCTGGCACTGGGAACGAGACGGATGATAAAGTGTGAGGCAGGCTGCCCAGTGGCAACTGACATGATTTCATAATTTCCCCAGGTCCATCCGCTTCCCGCCAGTGTGCTCAGATTTGAGTAATAGGAGTCCGTTGGGAGAAGGATGGGGGAAAGGAACCGAAAACAATTAAGGCAAGCTCTGTAAGCTTCCACCTCCGACACCACAAAAGTCCCACAGCAGAAGACTGCAGTGGAACCTTCCCTGCTGTAGAGGAAAGTGCTGACTTTAACCAATTTCTGCGGTCACGCCTTCCTCTTCTTTCCTTTCTCCCTCTCATTCATTCACTGACGCCGCAGCACTGATCAGCACAGACACAGATGTCTCCAAGGGACCAAAGGGAATAACCGCGGTTCTGAGGTGCAGGGAAATGTGGATCGCTCAGGAGGGGCTCCTAGCGCAGGCGTCTTCCCCCGTAGACGCGGTTACAGCTGCGCTTTGCACGGCCTGCGGAAGTTTGCAAATCTAGCAAGTCTGCTCTCCCGGCAGCAGGACTCGGCCCGCGGTCAGAACAGCTCCCGTGAACGGAGGGCGGCCCTCCGGGGCCCTTCCCTGCAGCCGGGACGGCGGCCGAGCTGGGCCGGGCCGGGGGTGGGAAGCTGGGGCGCGGCGGCCCTTCCCAGGCAGACCCGGCGCGGGGGCCGGTTTCCATAGGGATCGCGGGCCGAGCCACGCCGAGCCGAGCTGGGCGGAAGAAGGCGAAGCGGAAGCCAGGCCCGGCCCAGACCGCCGCGGCGCCGTGAGTCCCGGGCGGGCAAGGAGGCGCGGGCCGTCCCGGGCCAACACGTGGCACCGCTCCATGCTGCGTGGCGCGGCTGGGGTGCACGTCCGGGCGCGGGAGGGTTTTCCCGGTCCCGGGGGCGCGGAGCGCGGGGTGGTCTCCTGCGGCCGAGCCTCGCCGCCGCCTCCGCGGGGAGCCGGGAGGTGTCTTCTTGCCGCAGGGAAATGAGACCCGAAATTAGAACCGGGGAAGCCCTTAGCCCTCCCCGTGCTCCAGTCAGCTCAGGTGTCTTAGATCGGATGAACGATAACGTTAAAAAGATAGATTATTTTACAGCTCGGCTCGTTTTAGGATGGCAAGTTACATTTTAACTTACAGGGTATTTAACGGGCGATTAAAATCGGGTTACTGGAGGCAGCTAACGCTAGGCTGTTACTCCTGATCGCGTTGCCATTGTCGACACGGGTCCACTCTTCATTCCTTAACATGTGCTGTTCTGTTCTAGGACCGTGACAAACACTCATCCTTGGGTGGGGCTCTAGTGCAGTCCGTTGGTGCCAATATTTTATAAGCGACGTTTTCAAACTATGTGAAGATCCTTTCTTTTCTTTTCTTTTTTTTTTTTTGAGACGGAGTCTCGCTCTGTCGCCCGGGCTGGAGTGCAGTGGCGCGATCTCGGCTCACTGCAACCTGCGCCTCCCAGGTTCACGCTATTCTCCTGCCTTAGTCTCTTGAGTAGCTGGGACTACGGGCGCCCATCACCACACCGGGCTAATTTTTTGTATCTTTAGTAGAGACGAGGTTTCACTATGTTGGCCAGACTGGTCTCGAACTCCTGACCTCAGGTGATCCGCCCACCTCAGCCTCCCAAAGTGCTGGGATTACAGGCGTGAGCTACCACTCTTGGCTGAAGATCCATTTTAAGAAGATTTATTCCTCTATGATGGAGAAGTATGAAAAAATTGGGAAAATTGGAGAAGGATCCTATGGAGTTGTTTTCAAATGTAGAAACAGGGACACGGGTCAGATTGTGGCCATCAAGAAGTTTCTGGAATCAGAAGATGACCCTGTCATAAAGAAAATCGCCTTTCGGGAAATCCGAATGCTCAAGGTAATTGATTCACTTTTCCTTTTTTCTTTTTCGAGACAGGGTCTCACTCTGTCTCCCAGGCTGGAGTGCAGCGATGTGATCATAGCTCACTGCAGCCTGGAACTCCTGGGCTCAAGCCATCCTTCTGCCTCAGCCTCCTGGTAGCTGGGATTACAAGTTCTAGCCACTGCTCCGGGATCCACTTTTTCTTTAAAGTGAATTTTTAGGGATGAAAGAAATAAAGTGAGTCATGTTATGTTAAAAGAATGTCATGGGACATGGTTATATCTTACTTCATAGTCTTTTGACTTCAGTGACACAAATGGCATATCTGTGCACAAGTCACTAATTATATAATGAACTAGAAAGAGACAAAAGTGCCAGGTTAGCTGGCATTCACTTTTAGAGATGCTGTGGGATATTTTATTATTCTTCCCAATAGTTTCTCTCCCACCTGTAGACCTGGATTTTCAAGGACCATCACAATTTGATTGTATAGGAATGTAAGACAATTCAATTTTGCTGGCATTGTTGATTTTTAAACTTCTAAGGTATTTCCTATTGGTATACTCAGTCTATGAAGAGAATTAATCATTTACCTGTTTTCAAACTGCTAAGAAGCTTACAGGTTCTCATTACACCTCATATGTATTTACTGCTGAGCATAATCATGTCCCGTTTCTAAAAAGATGCGTTCTTCTTAAAGAAGTGAAATGATCACTTTCTAATTTTTTTAACGTTTTTCAGAGATGGGATCTTGCTCTGTTGGCCAGGCTGGTCTCGAGCTCCTGGCCTCAAGCAATCCTCCCACCTTGGCCTCCTAAAGTGCTGGGATTACAGGCATGATCCATCCAGCCTGGCCTGATCACTTTTCAAATGTTTATTAGTTAACCCTAAAAATAACATGATATCAGAGGGGGGAAAGGTATTTATTACAAGCTGAAAGTGTGTTTTCCTCTAATGGAGAGACTGCTTTACAGAACTTCTGTGAAGGTGAAATCCAAATCGCAATGTGAAAGGTGACGTGTAATGAATACGGTGGAGGTCAACTTTGTTTCAGTTATGGCCTCTCTGTTCTGACCTATATAACTAACTACATGACAAGAGAAGAGCTACTTGGTGAGAGACAGATGAATGAAACTTCCAGGGGATTAACTATTATTCTTGCTTCTGCATTTTCTCCAGATCACTCTACAAATCTTGTGCCCATGGATAAGAGTGTGGGGTCACTTCTAGATAAGGAACCTAAATGGAAAGTAGCAAGCTTTGGATAAATTGAAATGGGTGGGTAACAGGGCAACTTCTCTATTTAGGTTTGGAATGTTCTTAACCAACAGGATATTATCTATTGAGAGGAGATGCTTCCAAAGTCCCCCAGGGGAGTACTCCCATAGGCAGGGGTGAGACCTGCAGTGTTTTGACCATCCCCCTGTGCGGGTCACTCTACCCTTACCCTCTCTGTACACAGGGAGAGGCTGTTGGGCATTTTCACTTCCTCAGGCTTTCCCAGGGGAGAAGGTGATCATTACATTTCAAAGGGTTCATTTACCTGAAAGAAAATCTGTTTCTTGCAGAAAGATACTCTTTTTCTGATTCTGAAGATTACTTTTGTGAATGCTCCTTTCAAATCTCTCACTACACTTTATCAGTACTACATTAAAAGTGATAGCTCCCCACATTAATTGAGTTCTTCCGGGATGGAGACCTTGCCTCGGTAGCTTGTATCCCCAAAGCACACTAGTTGGCACATCTAGGCCTCCAAAAAATGTTATTGTTGGATTGGAAAAAAAAGTTAACAGAATAAACTCTTAAAAAAGGTGGATGTTGCCAATAAATTGGGAAGTCAAATGTGTTCTCTTAACTGAATATTGATATCCTCCAAAGGATGGGGTCGTGTGCACATGAGCCTGATTTCAAAGCATGCAGCACCCCACTCTCCAGATTAAGTGCACGGATGTAGACACCACTGATCTCTATGAAGTGGTGGGACTAGATTATAGGTAGAGTCTGTTCTTTAAAGCCGTAACTTTTCAGAGTTGTGTGATATTCCTAACACATAAAACGTACTAGGCTGGGCATGGTGGTGCATGCCTGTGGTCCTAGCTACTAAGGAAGGAGGCCAAGGCAAGAGGATGGCTTAAGCCCAGCAGTTGAAGGCTATGGTGAGCTATGATTAGGCCACTGTACTCTAGCCTAGGTGACAGAGTGAGACCCTGTCTCTTATAAAATAAAGTTACTTAACAGATATTTGCTGAGTAGGTGAATTAAGGGTATGATAAATGAACATTTTATTTTCTCCATTTATGGATTCAGTAAATACTCATAGAGCCCCAGTTGTGCCTAAAACGATGTTTATGCAAAGTTGTACACCCTGTCTTGCAGAAGCTGAGCTCTTGGAAGGGAGGTAAGATGAATTGCCCTTTGGCTCTCACCCCTTATAGACTGGGTTCCCAGTGAACAGGGCATGTGTACCCTTGCCTGGTAAGAACTCTTTAGGTGCTTGTTGAATGGTGAAAATAAAGTGATTGGAGGCATGTTTGAGCTGAACTTTGAAATGTTTAGGGAAACGTGGAATGAGAGATAAGGCATTCCAGGCAGACGCTCCATCCTAGGAAAAGGTGCGTAAGTAGAAAGCACCCTATATTGAGGGAACACAGGTAATAACCCAGTGTCTTAGCCAAGATGCCCAGTGGGTGCTAACAGGCCAGGGAGAGAAGGAAGGGGGAAGCCAGGGTCCAGCAGGATCAGGTCATATTCTAGATTTCTTCTGAAAGAAGAGCACATAGGAATCTAATGATTGGATGAGAAATCAAGAACAATTTCAAGGTTTTTGACTGATTGACTGGAAGAATGAAGAGATCGTTCACTGTGATCGACAGACCGAGGTGCAAATTTGGGGGAAAGGAAATAAAGAGCTCTGTTTTGGACAGGTTAAGTTTGAGCTGTGAACCCAAGGAGACTTGTAAAGTAGGCAGTTGACTACACAAGTCTGGCATTCAGGGGAAGTCCAGGTTGGAGACAGATAAAGTTGGGGGACATAAGCATATCGATGGTATTTAAAGCTGTGGGACCAGAGGAGGTCACCACATGGGATGGAGGAACAGGTACTGAAGGTGGAAACTTGGTGTACCCAGCCTTTGGGGGTCAGGAAGATGAAAAGGAACCACCAAGGGAGGCAAGAAGAGGCGATCTGCATGGTCGGAAAACCCATAGAACAATGTTCTTTCATTATTATTATTATTATTATTATTATTATTATTTTGAGACAGTCTCACTCTGCCACCCAGGCTGGAGTGCAGTGGTGCAATCTCGGCTCACTGCAACCTCCGCCTCCTAGGTTCAAGAGATTCTCCTGCCTCAGCCTCCCAAGTAGCTGGGATGAGAGGTGCCTGTCACCACACCTGGCTAATTTTTGTATTTTTAGTAGAGATGGGGTTTCACCATGTTGGTCAGGCTGGTCTTGAACTCCTGACCTCAAATGATCTGCCCACCTTGGCCTCCGAAAGTGCTAGGATTATGGGTGTGAGCCACTGTGCCCGGCCACAGTGTTCTTAAAAGCATAGTGAAGAAGATGGTTCAAAAGTGACGGGATGCTCTGTGGTGTCAAAGGTCTCCATTAGTAGATTTAGGATTAGCCATTGGCTTTGATCATGTGAGGGTCTTTGGCGACCTTGACAAGAGCTGTGTGAGTGGAGAGGCAGGAATGAAACCTTCATCAGCATGGGATTAAGAGAGACAAGAGGAACAAAGTGGAGATAGTGATATGGGCAACTGTTTTGAAGAGTTTTATTATAAAAGGAAGACAAAAATGGGGCAGAGGTGTTCGTAAAGATGTGGGCTGAAGAAAGGTTTTTTTTTGTGGTGGTTGTTTTTAATATACAAGTGAGAAGTACCTTTGTATGCTAATTGTATAAATAAATCCAGTAGAGAAAAACTTGGTGTTGGAGGAAGGAGAGAATTGCTGGACCCATGACCTTAAGTTACTGACCTGAACCATACCAAACATAAATATCATTGCATTAAAAAAGGCAATTTAGGCCAGGCATGGTGGCTCACGCCTGTAATCCCAGCACTTTGGGAGGCTGAGACGGGCGGATCAACTGAGGTCAGCAGCTTGAGGCCAACATGGCCACCATGGTGAAACCCTGTCTGTATTAAAAATACAAAAACAAGCCAAGCGTGGTGCCAGGCCCCTGTAATCCCAGGTACTTGGGAGTCTGCGACAGGAGAATCACTTGAACCCGGGAGGCAGAGGCTCCAGTGAACCGAGATCGTGCCCCTGTGCTCCAGCCTGGGCGACAGAGCAAGACTACTAGATTCTTTACATACATGCTCCTTAATCTTTCTGTAACAGGATCCACAGCTGGCTCCAAGCTATGGGGTGGAACTTCTTCCACCAGGGTATTCACCGTCTTCTGATTTGCATATGACACATGGACCCTACATGAATTCAACTTCCCATAACTCAGGTTTAAACATATTAAGGATTTATTGGATGAGCGGTAGGGTGGTCATAGCAGACGTCAGACTACAGAGAGAGACAAGGTAACTGAAAGAAAATCACCTTAAATCAAGAAGTCAGGAGCTGGGTGTGGTGGCTCATACCTGTAATCCCAGTATTTTGGGAGGCCAATGTGTGGATCTCTTGAGCCCAGGAGTTCAAGACCAGTGGGGGCAACGTGGTGAAACCCCATCTCTACAAAAAATAGAAAAATTAGCTGGGTGTGGTGGCATGCACCTGTAGTCCCAGCTACTCAGGAAGCTGAGGTGGGAGGATCACCTGAGTTCTGGGAGTCAAGGCTGCAGTGAGCTGTGATTTGTGCCTCTACACTCCAGCCTGGGAAACAGAGTAAGACACTGTCTCAAAAAAAAAAAAAAAAAAAAAAAAAAAATCAAGAAGTCAGGCATGATGGGCTGGAGCATCACAGGCCCTGTGGTGGAAAGTGGGCAGTGGTTCTGCATAAAGCAGATGGATGCACTTGAATTCCACACAGCCTCTTAGGGGAATATCTGTGTGTCCGGCAAGGGGCAAGGAAAGGGCTATGTGGTTCAAAACAAATACAAACCATACAAATACAAAGTAATACAAACCAAAACCAAACAAAACAAATACAAACCTTACAAATGCAAAGTAATACAACAGAATAATTGTATTACTAAGGCCCCAAGCCCCTAGGCTGCTGAACCTTCTCTCTGTGGAATGAAAATGGTAGGAAGAGGAAAGAAAGAATTTCTGCCAGCAGTGTCAGAAAAAGTAGATGCTCCTAGTGGAGTTGGAGGTCAAGAACAGGACAGTGTCACTGTGGGATCTCTGTGCAGACGTTCTACCTATGGCAGGTGGTATGGGGGCATTAAAATATATTAGACCAGCATTGGTCAAGGGCTGAAAGCAGCAGCTGGGACATTGTCTGTGACAGGTCTCCCTCCAGAAAAGAAGAAAAACAAGAGAGACAAGGAGAAGAAATCATCTACTGCTATGTGGCAGGTAGGGGCAAGGGACCTAGTAAATTTGGACAAACTGCCAAGTATCGTTGTTACCTAGGATGCACAAATTACACTAATAACCTTAGAAGGTAGATATTGTTACACTAATAACAACCTTAGAAGGTAGATATTGTTATCCCATTTTACAAATGGATTCAGTATGGTTAATGATTTGCCAAGGCCTCCTGGTCAGTAAGCTGGAATGCAGACACAGTTCTCTTTGTCCCCAAGTTCATGCCATGTGGTATGCCCATACCAGAATCAGCCATCACTTTATACCAAACACCATACTCTGAAGTCTCCCAATGACTGGTCCTCAGAATTTATACTGCCCGTTCTCCAGCAAGGCCTTAGCTGTGAGATTTGTGGCTTCTGTGGAGGCCTGAGTGCAGATTCTAGCTGGAGCAGCTGTGCTTTCCATATCTCATTCCATAACCCTGTGGACTATTTTAGAAGGCTAAAATAGCCTTCTAAACCTTTGTACAAACCTTTGTAGGTTTGCCACCTACAAAGATGAGAATAAGTGTGAGGGGAAATGTCCATTTGAAAATTAATTATAAATATCACAACATAACGCAGAGATTCATAATGAGAACAAGGTCACTCCTAAAGGGTGAAAATTGGTTCTTGGCAGGTGGCAAAAAAATCTAACTTTTTTATTGTTTAAAGCACAGATATACATATGGTTCATATGCAGATATATAGTATATTTGTGATATTAAGATTTCATTGGTAAGTGATTAGAAAAAGTGTGTAAAATGACTCTTTGAGGGAGAGAAACGAAAAAAGGTGCATGAGGTGTGGGCGAGTGGGACTGTTGAGTGTATCCTAGGTGCCAGAAGCAGGCTCTCATTTGATTTTAATTCATCATGAATAGTAGTAACCTGCAGAATGTCCAGCATCAGTAGCCTTCTAGAAGGGACAGGAGCTACAGTTAGGGACTTCAGTTTTCTTTTCTTTTCTCTTTTTTTTTTTTTTTTTTTTTTTTTTTTTTTGGAGACAGTCTCACTGCTGCCCAGGCTGGAGTGCAATAGCGCAATCTCAGCTCACTGCAACCTCCGCCTCCTGGGTTCAAGCGATTATCCTGCCTTAGCCTCCCCCAGTAGATAGGACTACAGGGGCGTGCCACCACACCCAGCTAATTTTTGTATTTTTAGTAGAGACAGAGTTTCACTGTGTTGGCCAGGCTGGTCTCAAACTCCTGATCTCGTGATCCGCCTCCCTCAGCCTCCCAAAGTACTGGGATTACAGGCATGAGCCACCACACCCAGCTATGGAACTTCAGTTTCTGATCATGCTCGAAGCTGTGGAGTGACCTTGGGCAAGTTCTGGTGCTTCCTGGAGCCTGGCGCACCTTATCGCTATGATTTATGTCTCCGTTTGGCATTGCTTTGCTGATTTTTTGCTGAGGAGAGCAGAGGGCTCTTGGGCCAAACATCCAGCAGCGGTCAAGCAGCCTCAAGGATGCAAGGGTAGAGAAAGTAGAGGACCAAAGGGAGTAGTAGCATAGAAGAGGAAAGCACAGACGGAAAGGCAGAAGGTGGGATTTTAACAGAGTGCTGCAGCCAACGGCCAACGGAGGCGCTGGAGGCAAAGCTCTTCATACAGGCCCCTAAGGGGCTCACTGTCCTCAAAGAGCGGACCAGAAGTCCTGCTGGGCACATTACCATCATGGTGACAGGCACATGCTTTAAGAAGTAGGACTGTCAAGGTTGCCTGTTATCCAAAGCATTTATTAAGTGCTTAACTGAATGTGCTCTGTGCCAGGGCCACATCCACTAAATGCTAAGAGTACCATGTAAATGCTCCCTAGCATTAGAATCTAATTAGAACTTTCACAGTTGGAAGGGCTTCTGCTCCTCAAATATCAGTTGAAGGAGTGTTTCCTCACTCAATAAAAACCTCAGCCAGCTGCAGTGGCTCATGCCTGTGATCCCAGCACTTTGGAAGGCTGAGGCAGGTGGATCACGAGGTCAGGAGTTTGAGACCAGCCTGGCCAACATCCCCGTCTCTACTAAAGATACAAAAAATTAGCCGGGTGTGGTGGCAGGCGCGTGTAACCACAGCTACTCGGGAGGCTGAGGCAGGAGAATTGCTTGAACTCGGGAGGTGGAGGTTGCGGTGAGTCGAGATAGAGCCATTGTGCTCCAGCCTGGGCGACAGGGCAAGACTCTGTCTCAAACAAAACAAAACAAAACAAAACAAACACCTCAGTGGAAAATCCTGTGACATCTTTAAGAATTTCATCCTGCTGTTGCTAATAGGGGTCATTCTAGGCTCCCTGTCTTTAAATTGTTTAATTGGCTTGTTGAGGTAGATTAATAACATATGTCTATTAATTGTTTTAGCTGAGTTCCGCATTTTCTGTTATGGATTATGGATTAACAAACCCAAATGTCTGTGGAATCACACTGTTAACATAAATGAGGGAAGCAGCCTGAATATAGGGCAAGATGGAGAGGTGGAGACTGGGGCAAACTGGGGTCCTCATGTCTGATCTAAAGTGGACAGCTACTGCTCAGTGCCACAGACTGCAAGCCTAAGGTGCTGGGTTTCAGTCTTTATTTATTTTTTTTTTGAGATGGAGTCTTGGTCTTGTCACCCAGGCTGGAGTGTAATGATGTGATCTGGGCTCACTGCAACCTCTGCCTCCCAGGCTCAAGCGATTCTCCTACCTCAGTCTCCTGAGTAGCTGGGATTACAGGCACCCACTACCACGCCTAACTAATTTCTTGTATTTTTAGTAGAGATGGGGTTTCACCATGTTGGACAGGCTGGTTGTGAACTCCTGACTTCAGGTGATCCACCTGCCTCAGCCTCCCAAAGTGTTGGGATTACAGGCATGAGCCACCGCATCAGGCCCACCGCCCACCGATTTTTTTTTAAGATAGGGTCTCACTCTGCTGCCCAGGCTGGAGTGCAGTGGGGCAATGATGGCTCACCGCAGCTTCAATCTCCAGGGCTCAGGTGATCCTCCCACCTCAGCCTCCTGAATAGCTGGGACTATAGGCATGCATCACCACACCAGGCTAATCTTTGTATTTTTTTTTTTTTTTGAGACGGAGTCTCGCTCTGTCTTCCGGGCTGGAATACAGTGGCGTGATCTTGGCTCACTGCAACCTCCACCTCCCAGATTCAAGTGATTCTCCTGCCTCAGTCTCTCGAGTAGCTGGGATTATAGGTGCATGCCACCACACCTGGCTGGTTTTTGTGTTTTTAGTAGAGATGGCCAGGCTAGTCTCAAACTCCTAACCTCGGCCTCCCAAAGTGCTGGGATTATGGACATGAGCCACTGCGCCCAGCCAATTCTTTGTATTCTTTGTAGAGATGGGGTTTCTCCATGTTGCCCAGGCTGGTCTCAAACTCCTGTGCTCAAGCAGTCCTCCTGCCTCGGTCTCCCAAGGTGCTGGGTTTACAGGCATGACCCCCCCATGTCCAGCCAGAGTCTTTTTTAAAAAGCCAGAAATCAGAATTTTATGTAAAGTGTCCTGGGATTTTTCCTACAACCTTTTATTCTGAGAAAAAAATCAAAATATACAGAAGTGGAGAGAATAGTGCAATAAATACATGCATACCCTTAGCTAGATTAGTTCATCAACTGTTAGAATTTTGCTGCATTTCCTTTCTGTCTTTTTTCGTTCTTTTTAGCGACAGAGTCTCACTCTGTTGCCCAGGCTGCAGTGCAGTGGCACAGTCATGGCTCACTGTGTTCTTGAAATCCTGGGCTCAAGTGATCCTTCTGCCTCAGCCTCCTGAGTTGCTGGTATTACAGGCGTGTGAGCCATAGTGCCTGGCTAATTTATTTATTTTTTGTAGAGATAGGATTTTACTATGTTGCCCGGGCTGGTCTCAAACTCCCAGCCTCAAGCAATCCTCCCACCTCAGCCTGCCAAAGCCCTGGGATTACATGTATGAGCCATTGTGCCTGCACTTCCTTTATCCCTGTTTCTGCCTCTCTCTCTCTCTGTTTCTCCCTCTCTCACACATACTTTTTTGGCTGAGCCATCTACCTAAATATTTAGCATAATCTCCTGAAACAAAGATGTTCTTCTGTATAATCACATTATGATTTCCATACTTAATAAATTTATCATTGACTCAATACTATTATCTAATATATAGTCTATGTTCAAATTTCTCATATTGTTCTAATAATGGTTATATAGCTATACATATAATGAAATAACTATATATATAAATGTGTATAGTTGTTTTTAAATCCAGGATCTATTCAGTGACTGTACATTGCTATGACTTTTGTTTGTTTGTTTGTTTGTTTTGTTTTTTTTGAGATGGAGTCTTGCTCTGTTGCCTAGGTTGGAGTGCAGTGGCGCATTCTCAACTCACTGCAACCTCCACCCCTTGGGCTCAAGTGATTCTTCTGCTTCAGCCTCCCAAGTAGCTGGGATTACAGGCACCTGCCACCGCGCCCGGCTAATTTTTGTATTTTTAGTAGAGATGGGGTTTCACCATCTTGGCCGGGCTGGTCTTGAACTCCTGACCTTGTGATCCACCCGTCTTGGCCTCCCAAAGTGCTGGGATTACAGGTGTGAGCCACCACGCCCGGCCCATTGCCATGACTCTTTAGTCTCCTTTAATCTGAAAGAGTTTTCCACCTTCTTTATTCTCTTATTTCATCTTTTATGAAACCGACATTTTTGAAAAGTCCAGGCCATCTGTTTTGAGTAATGTGCCTCGACTTAGACTAATCATTGGCTGTTTCCAAATGATTTGATACAGGTTAAATGTTTTCAGTAAGAACACTGCATGGGTGAAACTGTGTTCTTCACACTAGCTCCCATCAGGAAGTGTATGATGTCATTTTTGTCCCCTAATTGGTGCTATCAGTTTTAATTCCTTAGTTAAGATGGGTCTGCCATATGTCTCAATTGTAAAAATGATTTTCTCCTTTCTAATTAATAATGTGTGGGGTGATATTTTGAAACTGTGACGACCTTGTTCCCTAGTGACTTTCACCCAATGGTTCTTTTTTTTTTTTTTGAGATAGAGTCTCGCTCTGTCACCAAGCTCAGGCTCAAGTGCAGTGGTGCGATCTTGGCTCACTGTAACCTCCACGTCCCGGGTTGAAGCAATTCTCCTGCGTCAGTCTCCTGAGTGGCTGGAATTACAGGTGCCCGCCATCATGCCTGGCTAATTTTTGCATTTTTAGTAGAGACAGGATTTCATCATGGTGACCAAACTGGTTTCAAACTCTTGGCCTCAAGTGATCCACCCACCTCGGCGTCCTAAAGCGCTGGGATTACAGGTGTGAGCCAAGCCGCCGTAGTCGGCATCAACCAATGGTGATGTAAAAAAGTTATTGTAAAATAGTTATTTTTCTACAATTCTTTCTACACTCATTAGTTATCATTTTTCAGTTAAAAAAAAAAAAGATTTTCTTCCCCTCTCCCCCCACCTCTCCTTTTCGTATCACTGTGGATTCATGGATGTTTAAAAATTCAATATGTTACACACCATCACTGTCAGTATTCTTTTTAACTCTGAATTGTCACACATTTAGCATTTGTGGCTCCTTCCATCTAACTCCTGTGTCCTGACAGATGTCCATCCTTCTTTGAGCACTTGTTTACTGTGTGGCACAGCCAAATGTCCCAGGCTCATCCTGCCCCAGCCCTGTATCAGCCATTTCTCCAGAGACTCCTGGTTCCTTTTAGTGAGAATGAAATCTCTTGACCTTAAAATGTTGACAAATAATTTTTTTAAGGTTTTAAACATCATTCAGGCCAAATAAAACACATCTGCAGATAATGTTTGCCACATAAGCTGCCAGTTTGGGGCCTTAGGGATTGGACAGTGTTCATTCTCTGCAGATGTTCTCGTAAGAGACTCACAGAGATTTGGCCCATTGATGTTCATTACTAATGTATAGATAGATGCTGGGAGTTTGTGTAAACTGGTTGTCAGTAGCATAGGAGACAAAACAGAGCATTCCCTTGCCCACAGTGATAGAAACCAAACAATCCTCTTATCATTATCTCTCCCTATTTGTTCAACAAGTGGGGACCTGTTTAATTTTATTTTTACAAGATAATATACTAACTGCAAATAGTAACAGCCTGTTTTGTTTGTTTATTAGAAGATTTTTGGTTTAGCTCTTGATGTGTTTATCTAGAAAGATTATATTCCTGCTGCGTAGTGAACTCCTAAGTGATAAAGCTGCCACACAAATATTTTCAGAACAACAGAAGCAGAAACCAACAAGCTGGCTCGTTACCTTCTTAAAGACTCCCAGTTTGCAAGGAGATTAAGCACATACCACCATCTGTCAGTGTTCTGCTGCCACTACACACACCGTGCCACACACTGTAGACTCTAGAAAACAAAATGTCACAGAGCAGGAGGAGGCAGGGTAAGTGATTTTTGTAATTCACATCGATAAAAGACATAATTTATGCTATTGCTTTTTTGCCACTTAAATTATTTTTATTTCTAACCTGTAAAATTTCTAGGTAGACAGCATTTTTTTTTGTTGTTATTGTTGTTTGTTTTTTTTTTTTTTTTTTGAGACAGTCTCACTGTTGCTCAGGCTGGAGTGCAGTGGCACAATCTCAGCTCACTGCAACCTCCTCCTCCCCCAAGGTTCAAGTGATTCTCCTGCCTCAGCCTCCTGAGTAGCTAGGATTACAGGCAAACATCACCATGTCCAGCTAATTTTTGTATTTTTAGTGGAGGTAGGGTTTCACCATATTGGCCTGGCTGGTCTCGAACTCCTGACCTCAACTGATCCACCCGCCTTGGCCTCCCAAACTGCTGAGATGATAGGCATGAGCCGCCACGCCCAGCCGACAGTGTGTATTACATATCGTTATTATAAGACTCCAAATCGGCCGGACACGGTGGCTCACACCTGTAATCCCAGCACTTTGGGAGGCCGAGGTGGGTGGATCACGAGGTCAGGAGATCGAGACCATCCTGGCTAACACAGTGAAACCCCGTCTCTACTAAAAAATACAAAAAATTAGCTGGGCGTGGTGGCATACGCCTGTAGTCCCAGCTACTCTGGAGGCTGAGGCAGGAGAATGGCGTGAACCTGGGAGGCGGAGCTTGCAGTGAGTGGAGATCATGCCACTGCACTCCAGCCTGGGTGACAGAGCGAGACTCCGTCTCAAAAAAAAAAAAGACCGTAAACCACACTAAAAGGTAGTAATTATTGGCTGGGCATGGTAGCTTACGCTTGTAATCCTAACGCTTTGGGAGTCCAAAGCAGGCAAATCTCTTGAGCTCAAGAGTTCAAGACCAGCCTGGGCAACAAGTGAAACTTTGTCTCTACAAAAAATATGAAAATTACCCAGGAGTGGTGGTGTGCACCAGTGGTCCCAGCTACTCAGGAGGCTGAGATGGGAGGATCACCTAAGCCTGGGAGGTCAAGGCTGCAGTGAGTGTGATTGAGTCACTGCACTCCCACCTGGGTGACAGAGTGAGACCCTGGCCAAAAACAAAAAAAAAGAGAGAGAGAGAGAGAGAAAGAGAGGAAGGAAGGAAGGGAGGGAGGGAAGGAAGGAAGGAAGGAAAGAAGGAAGGAAGGGAGGAAGGAAGGAAGGAAGGAGTAATTTTTATATGGAATGAATGGAAACATTCTTAAAGGGGCAAGGCTTGTGTCTCTCACTTTAAATTTTTGAAAAAAAAAATTTTTTTTTTTTTGAGATAGAGTCTTGCTCTGTCGCCCAGGCTGGAGTGCAATGGCACGATCTCAGCTCACTGCAAGCTCCGCCTCCCGGGTTCACGCAATTCCTACCTCAGCCTCCTGAGTAGCTGGGACTACAAGCGCCCACTACCACGCCTAGCTAATTTTTTTGTATTTTTAGTAGAGACGGGGTTTCACCGCATTAGCCAGAATGGTCTCGATCTCCTGACCTTGTGATCCGCCCTCCTCGGCCTCCCAAAGTCCTGGGATTACAGGCGTCAGCCACCACCCCCGACCTTGAAAAATGTTTTAATCCACCTTTTTACTTGGCAGAATTGATGTTTTAGGCCACAAATTTCCTTTCAACAAGCATATTTTCTTGCTAATTATTAACTTTCTTTATTGCTTATTAACCTTAAAGTCCCTCTAGTAAAAACACTCTTGGGTAAAATTGCCTGGTTGAAAATCTTTGAACTCCATCTATTTTTTTGTTGTTGCTGGAATAATGAAAGGTTAAGAATTTCTAAACTGGCCAGGCACAGTGGCTCACTCCTGTGATTGCAGCGCTTTGGGAGGCTGAAGCAGAAGGATAGCTTGAGCCCAGGAGTTCCAGGCTGCAGTGAGATATGATCACGCCACTGCCCTTTAGCCAGGGTGACAGACTGAGACCCTTTCTCTAAACAAACAAACAAACAAAAAACCACACAGAATTTCTAAACCAACAGATGTTATCAGCCACACATAAAAACCAATGAAATAATTGACTTTATAACTATCACAGGGTTGCTGCATTAATTCTTGGCTGTGTCAGTGCCATTTTTCATTTTTGTCACAATTGTACTATTCCTTCTCTCATAGTACTTTCCACATACTGTGTTAGTAAAACAGGTCAAGCATCCACGGTGCACATCACTGGCCTGTGCTGGGTCTTGAGAGGAATCCAGAAGAGACCTGTGAGCCAGGTGTGAGGCTTCGTTTCTCATACATGTAAGCTGAAGGAGAGGCAACAGGGCAGCAACGCAGATGACTTGGGAAAAGGGGCTACCTCTTTGTCACTTGCTTGTTCACTCCAGACCTGCTCCAGCCTGATTCCAGATGTTTTCTTAGGACAGTGGTCAGTAGATCTCTATTATCCAGCTCACAGTGGGCAGCTTCGGGTTACTCAGTCACTTCATGTCCTACATTCATATGCTCACTCTACCAAGTCCCAATGACATGCCAGGAGCTGGACACATCTACACAACTGGGTATGCCAAGTCATGGCCTGAATAGTAGGGCAGCTTTGACCTGCTGTGCAAAGTTCCCTCTTGTCCTGGGTCCTACTCAGTGTCAGCAGCCTTCTAAATCACTTGGTAAATTAGGCAGAGCAGTGCCCAAGGGCAGTATATGCTGCCTCCAAAATCCAAAGAGACCCACCAGGAGCAATGCCCTTTTTTAAGTGGTAGGGGATAAAAGGTGCAACAATTTGTCCTTTAAAGAGGATGCAGCTGGGCATGGTGGTGCCCACCTGTAGTCACAGCTATTTGGGAGGCTGAGGTGGGAGGATCACTTGAGCTCAGGAGTTGAAGGCTACAGAGAGCTATGATCATGCCACTGCACTCTAGCCTTGAGGATAGAACAAGGCCCTGTCTCAAAAAAAAAAGGAAGTCACAGCATGCCCCAGGCCATTGGACTCCTAGAATATCACTTATATGCCATTCCCCAGAGGGTTTTCTTCCACTCTCTGGTACACACATATCTTAACTGGACATCCAGAGTACTTGCCATTTCTGTTCACCAGGAGATCCAGTTAACATGATGTCATCAATACAGTGGAGCAGCATGATATTCAGTGGAACGTCAAGACAATTAAGGTCCTTGTGGATTATATGGTGACAGAGTGCAGGAGAGTTAACTTAGGCTTCAGGCAAGACAGTGAGTGTGAACTGCTGTCCATCCCACACAAGGTGAACTGCTTTTGATCTAACTTACTGACTGGAATTGGAAAGAATACATTCAAGTCAATAATTGCATGTCAAGTGCCAGAACCTGTGTATATCAGTTCCGGGAAAGATAACATATCTGGCCCAGCTGCTGCAATTGGAAGTACAGCTGGGTTGAGTTTATAGGAGTTTACCAGGTGAGTTGAGGGGGTTAGCATGGGCATCACCACCTCTGCATTCCTAAGTCTTTGATGGTGGTACTCATCACTCACTGCATTTTCTCCTGGGATGCAGTTTTGCTTTGGATTTACTATTTTGACCAGGGTTGTGTTGCAGGGAGGAAGAGCAGTTTCAGGAGCTTGTATTTGGCCCTTTCTGCCATATTGGCTCTTACTTCACAAGTCATAGAACCAATGTGAGGGTTTGCCGGCTGCTAAGCATGCCTATCCCAATTTTGTACTTCTCAAGTGGAGGAAATGATCTCAAGAATGGACTCATGGATCTGTTAAGCCCGCTGTGAAACGGTAGCATTTGGGGTCCTTACATATCAGTGCCAGCTCAGACCTTGTAGCCACAGCCCTTGAAAAGTCTGAGTATTTTCCTTTCCCAGTTACTCTGGTAAATGGCCACAGATCCCTTTGAAAAGTGCGGAATATTCACAGTGGCATTGCAGGATCCTCCTTCAAGGTGACTCAGTCAGCAACACTTTGGACTGGAACTGGCTTAGATCTAGAAACTGAGCGAGGAGCTGCCGTTTTCCACTCTAGCAGTTGACACCAACCTTCTGCTTGCTCGGTTTCTTCTGGCAATGCAAGTCGGGTGACACACAAGCCAGCTGCCCTTCTATCTCACCTATAGGAACGCCATGGTGAGGGCCCATCCGTGCATTATTAGCACAGATTTCTGTGAAATAAGGTGTTCTGGCTTGCTTGCCATTATGGTAATTTTATGTACCTTGCCACTGTAAGCACCTGGTCTCTGCCACTCTGGAATCTTATCATTTTCATCAGAACCAGAAAGCCTAGTTCTGTGGTAGCATCTCCAGCCTACTGAGGACAAGCCTGTCTACCCCACCCACAGAGGACAGTGGCGATGAGCTCTTGAAGATGCCGCTGGGCTCCTTTCTGCTCCTTACTGCTTTGGTGGAGAGAGTATCCTCTGGACCTTCCAAGGAAACATAATCAGGCGGTACGTCCTGCAGTCCCACATCACAGATCCTTTCTAATATTTCCCCCTTCTTGAGTCCCCAGGACCCTTCCTCAATACTCTACCGAGGCATTTCCAGCATGTCTACCTTACCTACTAAAAGCCCAACTTCAAAGAGCTATGCCAGCAGCACATTTAAGACTATCTTCTGTACGTTGTGGCTCACACCTGTAATCCCAGCACTTTTGGAGACTGAGGTGGGCAGATCACTTGAGATGAGGAGTTTGTTACCAGCCTGGCCAACATGGCGAAACGCTGTCTCTACCAAAAATACAAAAATTAGCTGGGTGTAATGGTGCGCACCTGTAGTCCCAGCTACTCGGGTGGCTGAGGTGACAGAATCTCTTAAGCCCAGAAGGTGGAGGTTGCAGTGAGCCGAGATTGCACCACTACACTACAGCCTGGGTGACAGAGTGAAACCCTGTCTCAAAAAAAAAAAAAAAAAAAAGATTGTCTTGACAGGCACAGTGTCTCACAGTATCTCACGTCTGTAATCCCAACACTTTGAGATGCCGAGGTGGCAGAATCGCTTGAGGCCAGGAGTTTGAGACCAACCTGGGCAAGATGGTGAGACCCTGTCTCTACAAAAACATTTTTTTTAATTATCCAGCCATGGTCCTGTGTGCCTGTGGTCCCAGCCACTGGGGAGGCTGAGGCAGGAGGCTCACTTGAGCCTAGGAGTTCAAGGCTGCAGGGAGCAATGATCACGCCACCGCACTCCAGCCTGGGTGACAGTATGACCCTGTCTCTATAAAAAATAAAAGTAAAATTTAAAAAAGAACTGTCTGTAGGTGTCCTTGTCAAGCATTAAGTCCCAAGTTATGGGACAGTGTAGTGCTCTCATATTAATGAATTTCCCCTTCTCCAGCCTTACATTTTACTACTGTCATGGCCCAGCCCCTTCGAGACTGCTGCTGGTACCTATGAGGCAGGTCTTGTCATTCTTGAGTGCAGTTATTTCCTCGCAGAGCGAGAACCTTATTGCCCTACTCAGGCACTGCAACAACCTCATCCTATTATAGGTCCATGGGCCCTAGAAGGAGGTGGGGTAGAATCTAAGGAGGACAGGCATCCCCCTCCTAAGGAGGCACTTGCATCATGTGAGGGATTTTTAGGGTCTGCAGGTAAAGGAAGCAGCTAACCTACAGCAATGGAACTGAGTCGCTTTTCCTAGCCCTGAAGGTTCAGGGAAATTTGAGAATTTCAGATTCTCAGGCTCTGTCTGGTAGATGTCCCTATCCTAGATCTCACGATTATTTTCTTGTCTCACCATAGCCCTGACTTAGACATGAGAGACCTGTTGAGGCTGGATATTGTCCCCTTTGTAGCTCTGCTGCTCTTTAAGTCCTGAGATTGATCGATTTTTTGGCACAGTCTGTCCTGTCTATAGGAGATAAATGTCTCTGAATACTGCCAGCAAGGCCTTCTGACTCCCACAGTTGACTGTTCGTGGCTAACCTGACCCTGTCATTTTCTTTTTTCTTTTTTCAGTGATTTATAGGTGTTAACAACAGCCAGCTTATTCAATACTCCCCGTAATGACCATTGCCGCATACCATTCATGTGCCACTGCAGTGCCTAAGCAAGCTTACACCCCATTCAAAACCAGCCCTGAAAAAAGGCTTAGTGACTGTGTGGCTACAGCTCCCTGGGCTTCCTCCCACCCCACTTACCACCAGCAGTGGGGTCCTTGTTGCCATCTGCTCCATGATTGATCCAGTTCCAGAATTCCATTCTGAAGGTCTGCTAGCTAAGGGCGCTTCTGGTACCAACGGTCTTAGCCCGTGCACCTCCCAGAAAGTAAAGTGTGAGACAGGAACTGTGTGTTAGGAATTTATTTTGGGAAGTGATACCAGAGAGCAGAAGTAGGGGACAGGAGAGAAAACAAGGAAGGAGGAAACCCAATGTAACCGGGAACGGGGACTCATCCTGCCAGGCCTCTTTAAGGAGCCCAAGGAACAGAAGAGAGGACACTGAAGCACCCTGTCACCCATTGGTCCAAGGCTCCCCTATGGAGTGTTAACTCCTGCAAGTACCGAATCCCAGCAGCATCCCACACCTCAGCATCACACAAGGCCTGGGCAGAAATCAAAAACCGAGGGCAGCTGGGGTGAGGCTCTGTCAGGCTGCAGGCGCACAAAGCTAGCTGCTGCAGTGGTTTCAGCAAATCTTCAATTAAAAGATGGGCTGAAAGAATGGGAAACAAGACTCAAGAGGCGACTAAAATACTGACCTCCTCGCTGTTCTAGAAACACTCCAGGCAGAATCCCACATAAAAGCCTTTGGAATGATTGCTCCTACTGCTTGGAACCTTTTCCCAAACATCCTTATGACCTTTACCTTCTTCAGATCTTTTTTCATTTATCATCTCAGTGAGGGCTTCCCTCATTTAAATTTCACCATTCCACCACGCTATGCCCCTATCCACCTTGTTTCTTTCCATAAGACTTATCAACATCTGGGTGCTTGAATATAAGCTCACGAGAGCGGAGATTTTTGTCAGTTTTGTGAAGTATATAATCCCAGATCTTACAGTAGTGTCCAGCAGAGCAGACGGCTCAATGTACTGTTCTTAACAATAATATATGACAAGTGAATATATGAAAATGGAAGGATTTTAAAGTATTTTTTCATATGCTTCCTATTTTCACATATTTTAATTAAAATTTATTTTCATATATTTTTTGTAAAATTACTCAGTAGCTTGCCTTCTTCACTCAACAATCACATCATGGTCATCAGCCAATAGATAGGCCTCTATTAATTGTACTGTCTTAATACCTGCATAGTATTTATTATTTCCTGGTCTGAATATAGCACAATGTATTCAGCCATCCTCCTCTGTTACAGGATGTTCATGTTATTTCATATTTTTTGCCTCCACAAGCAGTGCTGGAATCCTGGTATGGCTATTTTTATGCAATGATGCTTTTATTTATAGAAAGTATATTCTCAGAAGTGGAATGCTAGTAAGAGGACGTGTCTGTGTGTGTTTTCAATAAATTTTATTTTTAGAATAGTTTTAGGTTACAGAAAAACTAGAAGATAGTAGAGTTCCCATATACCCTGCTCTCAGTTTTATCTATTAGTAACATCTGATATTAGCATGGTATAGTTACTATAATTAATGAACCAATGCTGATGCATTATCATTAACTGAAGTCCATCCATGCTTTATTCGCATTTCCTTAATTTTTTGTTGAATTTCCTGTTTCTGTTCCAGAATCCCTTCTAGGAAACTACATTACATTTAGTAATCATGTGTCCATGGGCTCCTCTTGGCTGTGACAGTTTCTTAGACTTTACATGTTTTTGATGACTCTGGCAGTTTTCAGGAGTACTGGTCATATATTTTGTAGAATGTCCCTCTATTGGAATTTGTCTGTTGTTTTTCTCATGATTAGACCAGGGTTATGGGCTAGAAGACCACGTCCCATCCCATCAAGTATACATACTATCAACATGACTTACCGCTATTTTTTTTTTTTTTTTTTGAGATAGGGTCTCGCTCTGTCACCCAGGCCGGAGTGCAGTGGCACGATCTCGGCTCACTACAACCTCCGCCTCCCAGATTCAAGCAATTCTCCTGCCTCAGCCTCCCAAGTAACTGGGATTACAGGCGCCTGCCACCACACCCGGCTAATTTTTGTATTTTTAATAGAGACGGGGTTTCACCATGTTGGCCAGGCTGGTCTCAAATGCCTGACCTTGTGATCTGCCCGCCTCAGTGACTTACCACTATTGATGTTGACCTTGATCACCTGGCTGAGGTAATGTCAGGTTTCTCCACTGTAAAGTGACTTTTCTTCTGCCGTTCTATTCTATGCTGTTTGGAAGGAAGTCACTATGTGCATCCCACTCCTACAGAGGGAGAAGTTAGGCTCCCGTCCTTGAAGGTGGAATATCAACATACATTATTTGGAATTCTCCAGTATAGGAGATGTATCTATTCTCTCCCATTTACTTATCTTTTTATTTATTTGTTTATTCATTCATCCAGTCAATCATTTATTTATATTAGTATGGATTTGTGGATATTGTATCCCTTTGATATACCTCCATCAGTGTAGGGTTTGCTTTATTATTTTCTGGCACTGCAAGATGCTCCGTGTTCATCTTGTATATTTCCTGCCCAAGTTCTAGAATTGGGTATTTCTTTTTTTTAATTTTTTTAAAATTTTACTTTAAGTTCCGGGATACATGTGCAGAATGTGCGGGTTTGTTCCATAGGTATACATGTGCCACAGTGGTTTGCTGCACCCATCAACCCGTCATCTAGGTTTTAAGCCCCACACGCATTAGGTATTTGTCCTAATGATCTCCCTCCTCTTGCCCTCCAGCCCCCAAAAGGCCCCAGTGTGTGATGTTCCCCTCCCTGTGTCCATATGTTCTCATTGTTCAAGTTGAGTATTTCTCCGTGGATCCTGGTTCCTTCTATTAATAGACTAGTATCAAAAAACAAGATCTAAGCACTTGGTATACATATTGCTACTGGGATGTGGTTGGTTCTAGGCCCTTTCAGCTGACAGAGCAAGGTAATATATGTGTGTATACCAACCTGTGTACGTACACATATCTAGAGTTATTTCTATATGTAATCATCTGTATCTTTATTAAGCTAAACAAGAGTTCATACTGATGTCTTCAACTATAATCTGTGGACAAATGAGATGGGATTAGCTCACGAATCTAATGGGTCATTCTAGCCTCATCTCCTTGCTTCTCTGGAAACTTGTATCAGCTTTTCCTCTACCCTCTTTGGTGAGGTTGTTTCATACATTTGTAATACAGTTAGATTCTTTTTGTCACAGTCTTCATGCTATCCTAGAATTCCCCAACCTCCTAAATGATTTTTTAACACTTTGCATACCTTAAGGTTCACACATTGTGTTGTAAAGTTCTGTGCATTTTGCCCAATGCATGTCACATATTCACTATTACAGTATCATATAGAATAGTTTCACTGCCCTAATAAATCATGTGTGTTTCACCTGTTCAACCCTCCCCACATCCTCTGAACCCCTGGCACCTGTTATTCTTTTTACTGTCTCTGTAGCTTTACCTTCCCAGAATGTCATAGAATTGGAATAGTACAATATGTAGCCTGTTCAGACTGGTTTCTTTCACTTAACAATATGCATTCAAACTTTATACATGTCTTTTCTGGCTTGCTAGCTTATTTTATCGCTGGATGATATTGCATTATATGAATGTAGCACAATTTTTTCATCCTTTTTCCTGTAGGAAGACAACTTGGTTGCTTCTAGTTTTTGGTGATTATGAATAAAGCTGTTAAAAACATTTGCTTGTAGGTTTTCATATGGACATAGTTTTCAACCATTTGGGTAAACACCTAGGAGTGTTATTACTGGCTCATATGGTATAGCTATGTTTAGCTTTGTAAGAAACTGCCAAACTGTTTTCCAAAGTGGCTGTCTGATTTAGCACACCCACCAGCAGTGAATGAGGGGGCCTGTTGCTCAGTATCCTCACCAGCATTTGGTATTATCAGCTTTTTGGGGGATTTTAGCTATTCTAAGAGGTGTGTAATGGTATCTCATTGTGGTTGTAATTTGGAATTTCCTAATGACAAAAGATGTTAATCATCTTTTCATATGTTTAAAATTTCCCGTCTGTATTATATCATCTTCAGTGAGATATCTGCTCAGATCTGTTGCTCATTTTTTTGGTGCATTTGGTTTTAATGTAATAAATATTGCCAGTAATTTTCCCAAAAAGTTATGGCAGTTTGCACTCTTAATTGGCCATGTGTGAGAACACCCCTTTCTCATGCCCTTGTCAGCACTGGATGCTGCCAATCTTACGTGTTTGCCTGCTGGTTAGGAAGTAAGTGGCATCATGTTGTTTCTCTAATTTGACTTTCTCTTACAACCAGTGAGACTGAGCATCTTTTCATATGTCCCGTTATCATTTATATTTCCTCTTCTGTGTATTACCTATTAATATATTTTGCCCATTTTCCCACTGGGTTGTCTTTTTCTTAACAATACATAAATAAGACTTATTTGTAATATTAAGAATATAACCCTCTGTTGTAACTTTGCCAAATATTTCCCAGACAATAATTTGTCTTTTGGCATTGTTTATAGTGTTTTTTTTAACATAGTGTATTAATATTGTTAAAATGTCCATACTACCCAAAGCAATCTACAGGTTCAGTGCAATCTTGATCAAAATTCCAATGTCATTTTCCATTGAAATAGAGAAAAGAATGCTAATATTCATATGTAACCACAAAATGTCCCATATAGCTAAAGCTATCATGAGAAAAATGAGCAAAGATGGAGCCATGACACTACCTGATTTCAAACTATTTTATAAAAATATAGTAATTAGAACAGTATGGTACTGGAAAAAAAAATTAGACACATTGACCAGTGGAACAGAATGGAGAGCCCAGAAATGAACCCACACCTGAATGGTCAATTGATCTTTGACAGAAGCATCAAGAATACATAATGGGAAAAGCATAGTCTCTTCAATAAAAGATTTGGGAAAACTGGATGTCCACATGTAGAACAATGAAATTGGACCCTTATCTCACACCATATACAAAAATCAACCCAATAGATTAAAGACTTAAACTGTAAAACTTCTAGAAGAAAACATAGGGGGAAAATTACACAGCACTGGTCTGTGCAGTGATTTTTTTAAATTTGACCCCAAAAGCATAGGCAACAAAAGCAAAAATGGACAATTGGCATTACATGAAACTAAAAAGTTTCTGCACAGTAAAGAAAACAACACTGTGAAGAAACAACCTATGGATTAGGAGAAACTATTTGCAAGCCCTACTCCTGATAAGGGGTTATATGTATCCAAAATATATAATGAACTCGGGCCACGTGTGGTGGCTCACGCCTGTAATCCCAGTGCTTTGGGAGGCTGAGGCAGGCAGATCACCTCAGGTCAGGAGTTTGAGACCAGTCTGGCCAACATGGCAAAACTCTGTCTCTACTAAAAATATAGAAATCAGCTAGGTGTGGTGGCGCACGCCTATAATCCCAAATATTCAGGAGGCTGAGACACAAGAATTGTTTGAACCCAGCCAGGAGGCAAGGGTTGCAGTGAGCCGAGATCTCTCCACTGCACTCCAGCCTGAGCAACAGAGTGAGACTCCGTCTCAAAAACAAAAAAAACCAAAATACCCAAAACATATAGTACACTCAAACCGCTCAAAAACTAGACGTTCCCCTCCCTTGGCCTCCCTTGGCCTCCCTCCTGTGCTCGGTGGTGCCCAAAGTCCAGAGGGGTCCGAGGCAGCAAGGGGCTGGTGTGTCAGCATGTCTGTGAGCATGCACACACCTGGCTGGGTCATAACAGTCCCTGGGCTTGGCCATAACTTTGCTCTGAAATCGGAGCAAGCACCAGGTGTGGGGAGAGGTCAGGCAGTAGGAGCAGGCATGGCACTTCTGAGCCTGCAGGGGCGGGGGGGCCTCCCAGGTCCCAAGTGTGCAGAGATGCCCGGGTCTGCAGCCATGACTGGATGGCTGCAGCTGCCTTGGAGGGTGGGGCTCCTGCCCCTCCAACCTGAGGCTCCCATCTGTTCCCAGCTCCTGCCAGCTCCGGGGAGCACACAGCCACGGCTCCGCCTCCCCCACTGCAGCCGGCATCATGGCAGCAGCTGCTCCAGATGGGCCACTGGTGCCATCACTGTCTCTAAAATGGGGAAAAAAAATAAGCCTGGGATCTGAATGGACATTTCTCAAAAGAGGACACACAGATGGCCAACAGATGTATGGAAAAATGCTCAACATTTCTAATCATTAGGGAAATGCAAATTTAAACCACAATGATATATCATCACACACCTGTCAGGATGGCTGTGATAAAAAAAAGATGTAAGATAAATGTTGGCAAGGATGTGGAGAAAAAGAAACCCTTAAAGTTGTTGATGGGCCCGCCTGCCTGCCTGCCTGCCTGCCTACCTGCCTGCCTCCCTCCCTCCCTCCCTCCCTTCCTTCCTTCCTTCCTTCCTTTTCCCTCTGTGGCCCAGGCTGCATGTAATCTACTCCGCTCGCTGCTGCCCCGCGCCGCGGACTGCCTGGGACTGCCAGCACTCGCCAGCCTGCTTTTCCTCCTTTGGCTGCAGGCGCGGTTTCGCCATGTTGGCCACGCTGCTCTCCGGCTCCTGACCCCGAGTGCTCTGCCCGCCTCAGCCTCCCGAAGTGCTGGGACTGCGGGCGGAGTCTCGCTCACTCGGTGCTCCGTGTGGCCCGGGCTGGAGTGCGGTGGCGTGGTCTTGGCTCGCGGCAGCCTCCGCCTCCCAGCCGCTTGCCTTGGCCTACCAGGGTGCTGGGATTGCAGCCCCTGCCCGGCCGCCGCCCCGTCTGGGAGGTGAGGAGCGCCTCTGCCCGGCCACCCATCATCTGGGAGGTGAGGAGCGCCTCTGCCTGGCCGCCCTGTCTGGGAAGAAGTGAGAAGTGCCTCTGCCCGGCCACCCCGTCTGGGAGGTGAGGAGCGACTCTGCCCGGCCGCCCCGTCTGGGAAGAAGTGAGGAGCACCTCTGCCCGGCCGCCCCGTCTGGGAAGTGAGGACCGCCTCTGCCCAGCCGCCCCGTCCGGGAAGAAGTGAGGAGCGCCTCTGCCCGGCCGCCCCGTCCGGGAAGAAGTGAGGAGCGCCTCTGCCCGGCCGCCCCGTCTGGGAAGTGAGGAGCGCCTCTGCCCGGCCGCCCATCGTCTGGGAAGTGAGGAGCGCCTCTGCCCGGCCGCCCATCGTCTGGGAAGTGAGGAGCGCCTCTGCCCGGCCACCCATCGTCTGGGGAGTGAGGAGCATCTCTGCCCGGCCGCCCCGTCCGGGAAGAAATGAGCAACACGTCTACCCGGTCGCCCCGTCAGGGAAGTGAGGAGCGCTTCTGCCCGGCCGCCCCGTCTGGGAAGAAATGAGGAGTGTCTCTGCCTTGCCGCCCGGTCTGGGAAGTGAGGAGCGCCTCTGCCTGGCCGCCCCGTCTGGGATGTGGGGAGCGCCTCTGCCTGGCCGCTGCGTCTGGGAGGTATACCACGGAGGCCAGAAGCAATCTGGGGGCTGGACGTGGTGGCTCACGCCTGTGGTCCCGGCACTCTGGGGGGCTGAGGCGGGTTGATCACTTCGGGCTGGGAGTTCGAGACCAGTCTGGCCAACATGGCGAAACATATGAAAAATACAACAGACAAACCAACCAACCAACTCAGTGACAACAAAACAGGTCTATCCTGGAGTCATACTCTAATTTTTTATATTTTCCTCCCTTTCTGATCCTTTATCCCACTTTCTTTTTCTTCCTCTTCCTTCTCCTTCTTCGTCAAATAGAGGATTGAGTTATTATCACTGATCCATATAAAGTCCCTCTCTCGTTTATTTTGATTCCCACTCCCCATTTCTATTCCCCGTCTTCCCATGTGCAACCTTCCTAATATGTTTGATACGCATCTTTTTGTTTGTATGTATTTTTAGAAAATGTTTATTGTTTTTGTGTGCAAAAAAAATTAATAAAAAAAAAGTTGTTGATGGGAATGTAAATTATGGAAAAATGTAAGGAGATTCCTCACAAAACTAAAAATAGAATTACCATATGATTCAGCAATCCCACTTCTGAGTATTTACCCAAAAGAGTGAAATTTGAAATGTCTGCACTCCTATGTTCATTGCAATACTGTTCACAATAGCCAAAGTCATAAAATTAACCTAAGTGGCCATCAGTGGATGAATATATAAAGAAAATGTAGTATATATACACAATAGAGTACTATACAGCCTTAAAAAAGGAGAAAATTCTGACATTTGTGACAACATGGATGAAATTGGGGAACATTATGCTGCTGAGTAAGCCAGGCACAGAAAGATAAATGCACATGTTCTCACTTATATGTGGAATCTGAAACAAGTGAACTCATTGATATAGTTTGGATATTTGTCTCCACTCAAATCTCATGTTGAATTATAATCCCCAGTGCTGGAGATGGGGTCCGGTGGAAGGTGTTTAGATCATGGGGACAGATCCCTCATTACTTGGTGTTGTCTTCGTGATAGTGAGTTCTTGTGAGATCTGGTCATTTAAACAGTTATGCCCCACCGCCAATTCCCTCACTCTCCCTTGTTCTTGGTTTCGCCATGTGACATGCCTGCCCCTCCTTCACCTTTTGCCATGATTGTAAGCTTCCTGAGGCCTCCCTAGAAACTAAGCAGATGCCAGCCCCGTGTTTCCTGTAAAGGCTGCAGAACCATGAGCTAATTAAACCTCTTTTCTCTATAAATTACCCAGTCTCAGGTATTTATAGCAATGTGAGAACAGCCTAATGCATTCTTAGAAGCAGAGAGTAGAATGGTGGTTACAGAGGCTAGGGGATGAGGAGAATGGAGAGATGATGGTCAAAGGGTACAAAATCTTCGACAAGAGGAATAAGTTTCATTTCCAAGATCTGTTGCACAGCATGGTGAATATAGTTGTTAGTTATGTATTGTACACTTCAAAATTGCTGAGAGAGGCCGAGTGCAGGGGCTCACACCTGTAATCCTAGCACTGTGGGAAGCTGAGGCAGGTGGCTCACCTGAGGTCAGGAGCTTGAGGCCAACCTGGCCAACATAGTGAAATTCCATCTCTACTAAAAATACAAAAACTAGCCAGGCATGGTGGCAGGCATCTGTAATCCCAACTACTTGGGAGGCTGAGGCAGGAAAATCACTTGAACCCAGGAGGCAGAGGTTGGAGTGAGCCAAGATCGTGCCACTGCACTCCAGCCTGGGTGACAGAGCAAGACTCTGTCTCAAAGAAAAAAAAAATTGCTAAAAGAGTAGATTTCGGCCGGGCGCGGTGGCTCACGCTTGTAATCCCAGCACTTTGGGAGGCCGAGGCGGGCGAATCACGAGGTCAGGAGATCGAGACCACGGTGAAACCCCGTCTCTACTAAAAATACAAAAAATTAGCCAGGCGTGGTGGCGGGCGCCTGTAGTCCCAGCTACTCGGAGAGGCTGAGGCAGGAGAATGGTGTGAACCCGGGAGGCGGAGCTTGCAGTGAGCCGAGATTGCGCCACTGCACTCCAGCCTGGGCGACAGAGCGAGACTCCGTCTCAAAAAAAAAAAAAAAAAAAAAAGAGTAGATTTCAAATGTTCTTACCACAAAAAAAATGGTAAGTATTTGAAGTGATGGATATATGTTAATTAGCTAGGTTTAATTATTCCACATTATAGTCATAAATCCTAACATTAATTTGAACCCCATAAACATATATAATTAGCCAGGCATGGTGGCTCACACCTGTAATCCCAGCACTTTGGGAGGCTGGGGTGGGTGGATCACTTGAGGTCAGGAGTTTGAGACTAGCCTGGCCAACATGGTAAAACCCTGTCTCTACTAAAAATACAGAAATTAGTTGGGGGTGGTGGCTGGTGCCTGTAATCCCAGCTACTCAGGAGGCTGAGGCAGAACCCGGGAGGCTGAGGTTGCAGTGAGCTGACATCGTGCCACTGCACTCCAGCCTGGGCAGTAGAGCAACTATATATGTGTGTGTGTGTGTGTGTGTGTGTGTGTGTGTGTGTGTGTGTGTGTATTATATATAATATATGTATATATATAATTATAAATTGTATATTTACAATAAGTTTACAATTTACAATAAAGTTTTAAAAGAACAACAAAAAATTAAATATACCTCTATTGCTTGTACATTTTTACACTTTTGAGAGAAACATCGACATATTAGATATTTCACTTTTAACTCGTTTTATTTCACTTTTAATATTTATCACAATAAATATCACAAATATTTCACTTTTAACTCTAGTATAAGAAAGTCAATAATGCAAGAGTGATGATAAAGAGCAACTCTCACTTGGCATCATGATCAGGGAACAATAGGGAGTGGTGGGGACTGCGGTGAACTAAAGCATTCAAGCCTTGTCTAAAGTGAACAGCTGCTCTCAGCCCTAGCTCATTAGTGCCACAGAGTCTACAGGCCTAGACCTGCTGATCTCCAGCATTTGCAAGAGACTCCTGGTAACCAGGATTATAAAGTAACATTTCCTGGTTAAGAGTAGTGGCCAGGCGCGGTGGCTCACACCTATAATCTCAGCACTTTGGGAGACCAAGGTGGGCAGATAACTTGAGGTCAAGAGTTTGAGACCAGACTGGCCAACATGGTGAAACCCCGTCTCTACTAAAAATACAAAAATTAGCCAGGCATGGTGGTGCACACCTGTAATCCCAGCTGCTTGGGAGGCTAAGGCATGAGAATTGGTTAAGCCTAGGAGGTGGAGGTTGTGGTGAGCCGAGATTGTACCACTGCACTCCAGCCTGGGTGACAGAGCGAGACTCCATCCAAAATAATAATAATAAAAGGTTAGCAACTAGCACAAAATTCTTCAAAATCCTGTGGGCTAAACAGGCCAAGCAATTGACCTCAGAAGATGGAGGGTCTGAGCTTATCAGAACAGATGGGTGCCCAGTGAAGACACAGGGCTGATGACACAGAGAGGCAGCTGCCCAAGTAGGATATGTAGCATTCTCAGCTCTGCAGGGAAACCAGGTAGGGTTCTGGCTAAATTCAACCTCAGAAAAATGAAGTCCTTTTTTTAATGTCACAGAAAATACTTGACTTGGCAACATAATGTGGAACATCAGTATTTGAAACACAGAGAGGCTGGGTACAGTGGCTCACACCCATAATCCCAGCACTTTGGGAGGCTAGGGTGAGAGGATTGCTTGAGCCCAGGAGTCTGAGATCAGCCTGGGCAACATAGTGAGACACTGTCTCTAAAAAAATAAAAAATAAAGAAAACTAGCTTGTTACGATGGTGTGCACTTGTAGTCCCAGCTACTCAGGAGGCTGAGGGAAGAGGATCACTTGAGCCTGGAGTTTGAGGCTGCAGTGAGCCATGATCATGCCACTGCACTCCAGCCTGGGTAACAGAGAAAGACCCTGTCTCAAAAAATAAAAAATAGACTGGGCACAGTGGCTCACGCCTGTAATCCCAGCATTTTGAGAGGATGAGGTGGGCGGTTGGCTTGAGCCCAGGATTTCAAGATCGGACAGGGCAACGTAGCGAAACCCTGTCACTACACAAAATTTTAAAAATTAGCTGGGCATGGTTCTACACATCTGTAGTCCCAGCTACTTGGGAGGCTGAGGCAGGAGGATCACTTGAGCCTGGGAGTTCGAGGCTGCCATGAGCTGTGATTGCACCACTGCATTCCCACCTGGGTGACAGAGTAAGACCCTGTTTCAAAAAAGTAATAATGATTTAAAAATGAAAATTTTAAAAAACACAAAGAGAAAATAAAAGGAAGACTAAAATAAAATAGCTGCAGCAAAAGTGGAAACTTTTGTACATGAGACAGTAAATCTGAGTCCGAGCAGGCCCGTGCTTCTAGATAGAGCATTAACTGAAGGACAGTGATACCGGCCTGGTAAGAAGCACCAAGAGCTTCAAGATTAGCCCAGCACAGACACCCCAGACTTGAGGCTTTGGCTTCACACACTTGTATATAAGAAGGAGTTGTCATTAAATGAGCCCCAAACATCTTTGTGGTATATATGGTAATTTAATCTGTTCTGTCTATTAAGTTTACTTGTATGTACCGTGAACATGTTGGGTAAGCCTGTAACAGTTTGTCCATCATGTTGCTTGGTTCTTCTCATCTAATTCCTTTGTATGTCCCGAAAGAACTCCATTCAGCCTTGAAGCAGAAACATCCAAACCCTCGTGAATGCAAACATTCACAATGTTGGGGCTATGATGGACACCTCCAGCTATTCGCTGCAGACTGGTTTGAGGATCAGAGGTGTCCCTTTGAGTTCTACCCCTGAGGTCAGTGGGGTCTATAGAGAGAGAGGAGTAAGGTAGTTTGAGATGTTAAGTCCACATAATCTGGCTTCTGGTCTCACCACTGCACCGATACTGTTTCCAATAAGGTCACTCGACCCCAACCCAGGGAAGCCCACCAGGCATTTCTCAGCCCTCTGTTTCCATCTGACCTTTCAGCAGCATCTGTCAACACTGACCACTTCCTCCTCCCATGATGCCCCCATAGCGCCTGCTCTGCTGTCTTCTCTCTTATCTTAAGGGACCTTCTTCCCTTTCCCCTTTCGTGTTTCCTCCTCATCAACCACACATCTGGGTGGGAGGGTTCTTTAGACGGCTTTCTCATCTCACTCTCGCTCCTCCAGGGCAATCTCCTCTCTCTGTCTGTGCTTCGCTTACACACATGCGGACTCCCTGGCTTTTATCTTCTGCTCAGACTCTGGCTGACATAACAACTCCACTTTGGTGTCTCAGATCCCCACCAATTCAATGAGACAAAGCTAGTGACTTCTTTCTCCCAGTCTTACTCCCCCTCTCTGGGATGGCATCACCATCTGCCCCAGTGTGTAAACCTTTGTGTCATTTTTGATACTTCCTTCTCCCCTGTCCCTCACCTCCAGCCGATCGCCACATCCTGACTATTCTGATAACAAAATACATCTCAAGACAATGCTTCTCACCGACTACCCTGCCTCTGCTCTGCCCCAAGTCACCACAATGTCAGCTATCAACAGCCACTTCATCCATTTTGCCTCCTCCAAGCCATTCTGTATCCTGCTGCCGTAGTGAGCTTCTAAGAGCCCCATGGTATCATATCATGTCTTGCTGAAATTCCTTCCAGTGGCTTCCCATTGCACTAGGATAGAGTGAATTGCTTAGCATGGCCTGCAAGGCCCTGTAGATCTGCCTTCTGACTGGCTGGCCTTGATTCCACGAGCTTCACCCACCAGCCACACTGTCTTTCAGTTGCTGAAGTGACCCAAGTTCTCTCCTGGCTCAGGGCCAGTCACTGCCTGGAAAGCTGCCATCTGTGCCTTTACCACCACCCCTGCCCTTGGTCTGGTCAGACCTTTACCCTCTAGACTCAGCTCAAGGTCACTTCCTCAGGGCCAGTTTCTCTGAGACAGCCTAACTTCATAGATTATTTATGGCACTACTTTGTTTAATGCCTGAGTCCTCTGTCTCATTCACCAATGCCTGATGCAGAGTAGGTGCTTATATTAGTCAGGGTTCTCTAGAGGGACAGAACTAATAGGATAGATGTGTATATGAAGTGGAGCTTAGTAGGAGAATTGGCTCACACGATCACAAGACGAAGTCCCACAACAGGCCGTCTGCAAGCTGAGTCCCAAAACCTCAAAAGTAGGGAAGCCATCAGTGTAGCCTTCTGTCTGTGGCGGAAGGCCAGAGAGCCCGTGGCAAACCACTGTATAAGTCCAAGAGTCCAAAAGCTGAAGAACTTGGAGTCTAATGTTCGAGGGCAGGAAGCATCCAGCACGGGAGAAAGATGAAGGCCGGAAGACTCAGCAAATCAAGTGCCTGCTTTATTCTAGCTGTGCTGGCAGCTGATTAGATGGTGCCTGTCCAGATTGAGGGGGGGTCTGTCACTCCTAGTCCTCTGACTCAAATGTTAATCTCCTTTGGCAACACCCTCACAGACACAGCCAGAAACAGTACTTTGCATCCTTCAATCCAATCAAGTTGGCACTCAATATTAACTATCACAGGGCTCTAGGGATATTTGTTGAATATATGAACACAGCCAGACGGGGACTGGCTTCATAAGGGTGCTATGCCAGACCACATATCTGCTGCTCTGGAGTATTTTCAGGTCACCTGGAATCCTGGCAACCCAGTGAAAGTTAATAATTTATTTTAAAATATTTATAATTTAATATTTATAACCCCAATTAGGATTTAGTATTAATGATAATCTTTCTATATTAAAATTATTTTAAAAACAGGTTGAGAGATAAGTTGTCAGCTATTTGCAATTATTTGAAGATTATCTCACGGAGGAAGATGGGAGAGACAAGTTACACCTTCCTGTGTTGCCAGAGGCACTGTAAGCGCTCAAAGGAAGCAATTTGGCAATATATATCACAAGCCTTAAATTGTCTATATGCTCCTTAAAGCTGGCCATAATATGGTAAAAATACTGTCATACTCCTCGCCAAGGGGTAAATATGCACAATCCTTTTGGAAAGCAATTTGACTCTATCTAGTTAGAGTCATATTTCTGGGGCTCTAGATGGTGCCCAGTTAACTTCAGGTCATTCTCAGTTAATGAATCATTAACTTAATGGCCACTTCCTCAAAGAGATTTTCCCTGAACCACACCTCACCCTCAAACCAGGTACTCTTTACCTCATTTTTATAACATTTATCATATCTGTAATTACTTCTCCAACATCTGTCTCCTTTCCTATGTTCTAAGCCCCAAGCGGGTAGGTGCAGTACTTGCTTTATTTGTCTCTATATCCTTAGGGCTAACACAGTGCCATATGCACCTTAAGATATATAAATAATTGTTGAATAAAATGAATAGAGAAAAATCATTCTAAATAAAAATAGATTTAACCCAAAGGTAACAATATCAATAATTAACCTTTATAGAGAGGTTAATATTTACCTGACCCTGTTGTATGTGCCTGTGTGTAACTGGCCGTATAGACCTTGCACTTCCTACTCTTACAGATGGAAAACTGAGGCCTAGAGAACTTACCTAACTTGGTCCAAGTGAGGCAACCAGCTAATAAGTTGTTTATCAAAACCTTATTTATAATAGCGAAAAATTGGAAAGAACCTACATGTTATTTGAATATTTAATACATGCAGTTATCAGAACCTCAGTTTTCTTTCCTTTTTTTACATAGACACATTTATTTATTTATTTCGAGACAGAGTTTTGCTCTGTTGCCTGGGCTGGAGTGCAGTGGCACAATCTGGGCTCACTGCAACCTCTGCCTCCTGGGTTCAAGTGATTCTCATGCCTCAGTCTCCCGAGTAGCTGAGATTACAGGTGCGCGCCACCACGCCCGGCTAATTTTTGTAGTTTTAGTAGAGACAGAGTTTCACAATGTTGCCCAGGCTGGTCTTGAACTCCTAAGCTCAGGCATCCACCTGCCTTGGCCTCCCAAAGTGCTGGGATTACAGACATGAGTCACCACGCCCGGCTAAGAACTTTGGTTTTCAAAAGATGTATAGTAACATAGCAAGATGGGTACAATATAATAGTTACTGGTCCCATTCAGACAAATGGATATGGCTGTGACAGTGTCCTTTACTGGCACAGTGCTACTCCTTGCTTGGGTGCCAAGGTCATAGCTCTTGCAGTGCATAACAGCTGTGTCAGGGTGGGGCAGAAGAAGCCGAACAGAGAAAGTAACATCTGGAGGTGGGGAGTGCTTTAGAGACAGGAAACTGAACACGTCCTAAAATGAAAGGGAGTGTGAGCCTTCTAGGAAGTGAGAGAAATTCAGTGGGTCCAGAAGGAAGTTATAAGTGGTGGGGCTGGAGAGGTAAGCAGAAGCCAAATGGAGAGGACCTTTAGGCCATGTCCTGGGGCAGTAGTGTCCTGCTGTGATCACTGCAGGTTTGGACATGGCCAAGTGGGAGGCACCAGCCTTGGCATCCAAAGAAGGTCGGGGGAATTTGTTTGGGTAGAATTGATGCATTTCTACTTTTGTTAGAAGAGCCAGCTGGACATGAGGACTAAGTATGGAATGTGGAAAATGGAAAGAGAATTCTAAGATTCAAAGTCTTGGCCTCAATGTCACATCCTGTCAAGGGAGCAAATAGTGTGAAAATGAAAGTAAAGCCTAAGGATGATTATTTTTCAGTCTGAAAGAAAACCTCTGCTTTCTGTGAATTCTGTCATAAAGTTAGTATTTAGCCCCTTTTTAACCTGGTTGTTTGCTCTCTGTTTGAGACGTCTTAGTCAATCCAATTCAGAGGTTTAAGACAGTAGTCAGTTCTACCCCACTATGTTTGGAGAATGTTAGTTCAGGCTAAGGGTTTTCAGGTATGATAACAAATGTGGCATTTTATAGCTTGGAGTGCCCTCAGTTCTAAGATCCAAATGTGTCCAGAATTGGTGGGTTCTTGGTCTCACCGACTTCAAGAATGAAGCCGCGGACCCTCGCGGTGACTGTTACAGGTCTTAAAGGAGGCGTGTCCGGAGTTTGTTCCTTCTGGTGTTTGGAGTTTCTTCCTTCTGGTGGGTTCGTGGTTTCGCTGGCTCAGGAGTGAAGCTGCAGACCTTCGCTGTGAGTGTTACAGCTCATAAAGGCAGTGTGCACCCAAACAGTGAGCAGCAGCAAGATTTATTGCAGAGTTAAAGAACAAGGCTTCCACAGTGCGGAAGGGGCGCCCAGCGGGTTGCCACTGCTGGTTGGGGAAGCCTGCTTTTATTCTCTTATCTGGCCCCACCCACATCCTGCTGATTGGTCCATTTTACATAGAACCGATTGGTCTGTTTTACAGAGAGCTGATTGGTCCGTTTTGACAGGGTGCTGATTGGTGCCTTTACAATCCCTGAGCTAGACACGAAAGTCCGTCCCCACTAGATTAGCTAGATACAGAGTGTGGACACAAAGGTTCTCTAAGTCCTCACCAGAGTAGCTAGATACAGAGTGTTGATTGGTGCATTCACAAACCCTGAGCTAGACACAGGGTGCTGATTGGTGTGTTTACAAACCTTGAGCTAGATACAGAGTGCCGGTTGGTGTATTTACAATCCCTTAGCTAGACATAAAGGTTCTCCAAGTCCCCACCAGACTCAGGAGCCCAGCTGGCCTCACCCAGTGGATCCCACACCGGGCGGCAGGTGGAGCCGCCTGCCAGTCCCACGCCATGTGCCCGCACTCCTCAGTCCTTGGGTGGACGATGGGACTGGGTGCCGTGGAGCAGGGGGCGGTGCTCGTGGGGGAGGCTCGGCCGCGCAGGAGCCCACGGCCGGGGGAGGGGAGGCTCAGGCATGGGGGGCTGCAGGTCCGGAGCCCTGCCCCGCGGGGAGGCAGCTAAGGCCCGGCCAGAAGTCGAGCACAGCAGCTGCTGGCCCAGGTGCTAAGCCCCTCACTGCCCAGGACTTGCGGGCCAGGGAGCCGCTCTGAGTGCGGGCCTGAGCCCACGCCCACCCGGAACTCACCGGTTCCCTTCTGTGCCTCTCCCGCCACACCTCCCTGCAAGCTGAGGGAGCCGGCTCCAGCCTTGGCCAGCCCAGAAAGGGGCTCCCACAATGCAGCAGCAGGCTGAAGGGCTCCTCAAGTGCCCCCAAAGTGGGAGCCCAGGCAGAGGAGGTGCCAAGAGCGAGCGAGGACTGCCAGGGCTGCCAGCACGCTGTCACCTCTCCAAAAGGTGATTAATGGGCTGCTCTGTTTCAATGGTGGTGGTGTGTCCTCCAAAATTCATGTTGAAACTTCACCCCCAGTGCAACTGTATTAAGAGGTGTGGCCGCTGGGAGGCAGAGCCCTCATGAATCAGATTAGCACCCCTATAAAGAGCTCAAGGTTGAGGGGGTGCTCTCTTGCCCTTGTGCCTTTTGCCATGTGAGGACACAGCCACAAGGTGCCATTTTGGAAGCAGAGAGCATCCCTCCGCAGACACCAATGCCAGCACGTTGATCTTGGATTTCCCAGCATGTGGAGCTGTAAGAAAAAAAATTCTGTTCTTTATAAATTACCCAGTCTCAGGTATTTTGTTATAGGAGCACAAATGGACTAATAAGACATGAGCTTTAGAAATACCTTGAATTTTTTTATACTTGTTCATCAATATAATATCCGGAGCAGGAATTTCACATCTTGAAAATACAGAAGGATTTTACAGAGAAAATGAGAAAAGAAAAAAGAAGTTTCTTCTTTAGTATCTCCTCGTGGGCTGCTTTTATTGTCACTGCCCATAAAAATGTGCTGTAGCATGCAGTTCAAGAACTTCAATTTTCCTCCTTCTACCTTTTATCACTTATGGAGTAGCCTGCTTGTCTATGATTAATACCTTTGGATACACAATGAATCAACTGGGGAATGTAGGTGAAACAAAACAAAACATATGCCTGGCTCATTCCTACAGCCAAAAGAATTGAAAGTAGAGTCTCAAAAACATATTTGTACATTCATGCTCACAGCAGCATTATTCACAGTAGCTAAAAGGTGGAAGTAAGCCATGTCCATAGATCAAAAAATGAATGGATAAACAAAATGTGGTATATTCATACAATGGGATATTATTCATGCTCAACCTTGCTACCACTTGGGTGAGCCTTGAGGACATAATGTTAAGTGAAATAAGCCAAACACACACACACACACACACACACACACACACACACACACACACACTCTCACACTACTCTTATCATTCCACCTGTAGGAGGTACCTAGTCAAAAATCAGAAAGTAGAGGCTGGGTGCGGTGGCTCATGGCCGGGCTCGATGGCTCAAGCCTACAATTCCAGCACTTTGGGAGGCCAAGGCAGGTGGATCACTTGAGGTCAGGAGTTTGAGACCAGCCCTACCAACATGGCAAATCCCTGTCTCTACTCAAAGTACAAAAATTAGCTGGGCATGGTGGTGTGCACCTGTAGTCCCAGCTATTCAGGAAGCTGACGCAAGAGAATCACTTGAATCTGGGAGGCGGAGGTTGCAGTGAGCTGAGATCTCACCGCTGCACTCCAGCCTGGGCAATAGAGTGAGACTCCGTCTCAAAAAATTAAATAAATAAATAAATAAATAAATAAATAGAAAGTGGAATGGTGTTTGGCAGGGACTGGGGGGAGGAAGGAATGGGGAGTTCATGTGTAAATGGGCATAGACTTTCAGTTTTGCAAGTGAAAAGAGTTCTGGTGATAGGTGGTGGCGATGGTTGCACAATATGAATTTACTTAATACCACTGAGCTGTACACTTAAAATGATTAAGATGATGTATTTTGTGTTATATGTATTTTACCACCGTTCTAAAAATCAGGGGGGAAAGTTAATGCGATAAAGCAACACTTGATTGTAAAATTCTTATGGAAAATTATCTGGTGGCACTATCAAAATTTGGAAAAAGAGGAGCAATCTGCCAACTGTTAAATCGTACAACAGTAGGTAAAATGGACTGTAATTGTGATCTGATAGTGAATGGGCACTGCAGAAGGGACTCCATGATTGATACGTTTTCCTGTGACTTTTTTTGTCTTTCTTAGTGTAAGTCTCTTATTTTCTTCTGCAGAAAAAAGGAGAGCAATGCCTAGTTGTAGTGTTTCTGATAGCATTATGTCCAGAAAGGGCCAGGAAGCTAGGTACAAGATTTATCTCTGCCAAAGCTAACATTCAGTCCTGGGCTTTTTTTTTTTTTTTTCCTAGACACACGTTTTCAGGCATATCAGATTGGAGAGTAGATAATGATGGAATGCCTGTTATGTACAGGGCCTGGTGCTGGAAGTACAACAACACAATTTTGATAAGCAAAAGAACATAGACCCTGATGCCGTCGTTCGTATATTCTATTGAATTTATCTGTTGTAGCTATTGATACCAGAGGACATTAAACAATTAACTGAACAATAATTACTAAGTAAGAATTACATATTAATTATTTATTAATTACTTAGTAATTCTGAAAGAGTCATACTTCAGGGGGGCTTTTAGACATACAAGGTACTGAACCAGTGTGAGGAGATTAATGGAGACCCTAGGAAGGGACCTTTGATCTGAACCTTGAAAGCTGAGTTTGTATTACCATCTCCCCTCTCTCTTCATTCTATTTTCTGGCCTTCTTATACCTCTCTTTGCCCTCACCAACCACCTGTGTTATAATCATCTTTCACTTGCAAGCTGCTGACAACTAGCTTGTAAAGAGTAGTAAGATGATACTGTTTACAGCCTCCTTCAATCCAAGAATGAAATTCTTAAAGGACAAACAACTTACTTTTTATTGGATCAAGATTAGAGAAAGCTGTCTTTCACAAGTCAAATTTAGTACCTTGTTTTTTTGTGTTTTCAGCAACTCAAGCATCCCAACCTTGTCAACCTCCTGGAAGTCTTCAGGAGGAAACGGAGGCTTCACCTGGTGTTTGAATATTGTGACCACACAGTTCTCCATGAGTTGGACAGATACCAAAGAGGGTGAGTGATCCATCCCTTACAAGCAAAACAAAGACACACTGGGATTTGTGAGTGAAAAGTGGCAATGACTCTTTTTAAGACTAGGTAAGGCCGGGTGTGGTGGCTTATGCCTGTAATCCCAGCACTTTGGGAGGCCGAGACGGGTGGATCATCTGAGGTCAGGAGTTCAAGACCAGCCTGGCCAACATATTGAAACCCCGTCTCTACTAAAAATACAAAAATTAGCGGGGTGTGGTGGCGGGTGCCTGTAATCTCAGTCCGTCGGGAGGCTGAGACAGGAGAATTGCTTGAACCTGGGAGGCAGAGGTTGCAGTGAGCCGAGATTACACCATTGCACTCCAGCCTGGGCAACAGGGTGAGACTCTGTCTCAAAAAAAAAAAAAAAAAAAAAAAAAAAAGACTAGTTAAAAACAGCCAGTGTTTGTACAACATACTCTGCTGCCGAGGTGGACAGCAGAAAGATTACAAAAAATGTTACAAAAGGATACAAAAATAGTCATTTTAATGAAGAAACTAGCAGAAGCATCATTAGATTGAACTTGATTTCTTTGGTACTTTATCTCTGCATAGAAGTGATCTCAGTCTCTAAGAAAAGGAAGGATGTTAGTTAGTCCGTGCCTGACCAGGGAGGTAGACAGGCTTGGAGATTGAAAGGAAGATTCCAAAGGCAATGGCTACTAGGAAGTTTGAGACTAAAACAAACATGGTATTTCACTGGAAGCAATCTGGGTATCTAGTCTGCTGTATTACTCAGGATTTCTTTGGTTTCAAGTGACAAAAACCCAACTGAAGCAAGCATAGGTGAAAAACAATTGTGTTGCTGCTGTAACTGGGAAGGGTGGGAGTGACTCGGGGGTCTCCGCTGATCTTACCACACAGCTCTCTCTAGCATATGCGACATCTTTGCGTGCATTGGAAGAAGACTTGGTGAGCACACAGAGGCCTGTCCGAGAAAAAGAAAAAAGGAGGAGGGGGTCCCTTCCTGCAGTTGAGGGCAGCCTCTTGCAGGGTGAGAGGAGTGGATTCCAGCTCCCACCCACTCCTCAGCTGGGTGTTTTCAGGCAGGGCAACGTAGGTAGTGGCTATTCTTTCTCACTCTCTCCCAGCCCTAATTCTTCTTCATTGTGCCTTGCAAATAAGCTTCCCTTACATGGTGGATTTGGGAGGGCATGTGGGTGGCATGGGCTGGAAGTTTGGAAGGGAAAAGTACAAAATAGAAAGCATGGCCACAGGCTTATATCAATCTATATAGCTGTTCTAGAAGAAAGGAAGTTCTAGAAGAAGGTAGCATCTGCACATTAAGTCTAGTGGAACTCCGATTGGCTCAGCTCAGGTGATGCAGCTATCCCTGGGGCCTATTACTGTGGCTAGAGGAAGAGGACGGAATGATTAGCAGATCCTGGGAGATATTATTCAAAGAGAGCTTCATGGGAAGGTGGCCTTGGAGTTGAAAGGGGAGGAGACTTTAGATAAGTTGACCAGGGATGAAAAATATCCCATCCTTTCCTTTTTTGGCTGTGTTCCTGGGAGCCCAACTTTGGCTGGGGACAATATGAAGAGTGGATTATCGATTAGAGCCACAGAATGGTGTCCCATCCCATGGACTATGAATGGCTCCCATTCACACTTCAGTGGCTGGAGGCTGAGGCTCCTCCAACAACTCTTTGAAGTCTTTGCCAGGGGCTTGCTCTGCCACGTGGTGATGGTTATATATGCTCTGCCGTGACCTCCAGGCAAATGGAATGGAAGTGGCTTGTGGTTTGTTAGTGACCACAGCACAGACTTTTCACTTTTCAGAATGTTAATTTACATAGCCAGAGAGAGCCAAGAGGACAGACACCTCCCTTCAGAAAGTCGTCGATACAGAGAAATTATGTTTTCAAAGGAGAAAACATTTCGTATGTTGATATTTGATCTTTCAACGGCTTGCAAGTGACACTTCAATTAAACTTATTAATATAAGTTACTCATAGCTATGTGGTACCAGAGGGATGTTACAGGGAATTTGATTAATCATGTTGAGTGGCTTGGGAACACTGATTTGTGGGAGTCAAAAGCAATGAAAGTCAGCTCTTTTTCTGGCATATAGTTTGAACAGAATAAAAAGGGTGATTACAGTTTGAAAGCAGATTTTTAAAAAGTTCACTGGCTAAAATATGTTATATATGTTCCAGGAAACAGAAAATGCTTTAATATGGGTGTCAGAGAAAACAGAAAGACCCGTAGATAAATGTGTGATTAATTACAAGCAACCTCATTTCCAAATGGTAAAATGCTATGGTTTGCCAAATATAAGATTTACTTAAGGAAATCAGCCCCCAACAGGCCTCAGTGTGTGTTGTTCCCCTCACTGTGTCCATGTGTTCTCATTGTTCAGCTCCCACTTATAAGTGAGAACATGTGGTGTTTGGTTTTCTGTTCCTGCATTAGATTGCTGAGGATAACAGCGTCCAGCTCCATCCATGTCCCTGCAAAGGACATGATCTCATTCCTTTTTATGGCTGCGTAGTATTCCATGGTGTATATGTGCCACATTTTCTTTATCTAATCTATCATCATATGAAAACTTTTTAATTTAGAGACATCATACTGTAAAATAAAATTTTGTAAGTACATTCACAGTAAAGGTGAGTTAGCATTATCTGTGTGACCTTGGGCGAATTGCTTACAGGTGTCTTCACCTGTAAAAATGAGAGTTTAGGACTAGGTAAAGCTTAAGGGACTTCTAGCTGTATAATGCTATGAATTGATGATCAAGTACCCTAGGGGTCAGAAGACTTCGGTTATCTTTCAGTTTCATATTTGATCTATTAGACAATATCAACAAAGGATAAGCTACTGATGCTGGTGTTGCCAGGTTGGGTTACCAGCCTGCTTCGTGCCAGGTGGGGTCCCCTTAGGTTAGTATACTTACCCTCAGAATGTCCTGTGATCACTTCTTATATTTCTAAGTACAGATTTCTAAAATACAAAGTTGAGCATGCCACCCTCTACATAGAATCCTTTAATAGCTCCCCAAAGCTTACTGGTGTGGGGAAATCCCCCCAGCATGAGATACAAGATCTTACTCACTCTACCGCCCCACTCCCCACCAGTTTGCCCATAATACATGACCCATCCTACCAAATTCCTTGCATTCTAGGTTCAGGACATGCTGTTTGCTCAGCAAGCATGGGTTTCCCTACTTTCTTCTACTTGGAAAACTCCTGCTGTCCTTCCTACAGCTCACATATGATTCCTTTATGATGCCTGCCAGCACCCTGGCCTCTATAACATCTTCTGGGATTGTTTATTTACGTATCCCATTTGCCCAGTAAAATATACAATCCTCAAGGCAAGAGCTGGGCCTTCCTCACCTGTGGATTCTCAGTGTCTTCTAACTGCATATTTGGCACTTGGTACCTACTCAGTACTTGTAGAATGACTGAATTAGCAAACCAATAAATTGATAGTTACATGATTTTAAATAAGAATAATCATAACAAGGTTGGGATTTTCAATTTAAAAGTTACTTCGATTTAAAATTTCTAAAGCCTAATATTGTCAAAAGAGATTATAAAGTACTCTGCTGGAGCAACCTGTCCAGAAGGCAATTTGGCAATCCATGTATGGTATTAAAAGTCTTAGAGGCGTTATCTTAAACCCAGCAAGTCTACTTTGAATAATTTACCATAAGAAAATATTTGAATATATGTGCAAAAACTTAGTTACAAAAGTATTTATTGACCCCTCAGATAGGAGTCCCTTGGTCACCATCCTCCGTGAAATCAATATCCCGCACAAGGGTGCTACTCTCCTCGTTCCGGGCCTACAACATCTGGGGGTAGCTATAGTGAGCTGTATCCGGCATCTGGTTCTTACCTCACGGCCATGAAATCTAAAATCGCCCACACGTTCCCCTTAAATAAGACATCACGATGGATCACGGGTCTATCACCTTATTAACCAGTCACGGGAGCTTTCCATGCATTTGGTATTTTATGAGTTTTGGATATTTTTAAGTATTGTTTATAAAGAAAAAATTGCAATCAACCGAAATATCCAACAATAGAGAATTAGTTAAGTAAATTATGATAAAGTTTTATGATAGAATACAGTGGACCCATTAAGAATAATGCTTATATTAATAGATAAAACATATATTGACATAGGAAAAAGTTCATGAGTTGTTGTCAAATGAAAAAAATTATACTATAATAAAAATACATATTATTTCATTTTCGTAGAATTTGTTTGTAGATGGGAAAAAAGACAAGTAATCTGAACATTACTAGTGATTAGTTATGATTGTTACTGATATTTTTCATTTTATTTGTGCTTTTATATTTTTCATGTTTATTACTATAGTAATGTTTTAATGTTTAATTATTAAAAATAATTCTTGCCAAATCAGACTCAAAGACTTCTCATTTGAACCTGAAATGGACACTAATTCATCTTCTTATTAACATGCTTGTAACTTCTGGTACTCCCTTGGAAAGCTTTTGGAGAAGATCCAACTTCATGTTGCTACTAACACAAGCAAGTTTATACCACAAGATATGTATCCTGTTACAGTAACATGAATACATGTCAATTATAATTCCCAGTGCTTAGGTTTATGTTTTTATAATTGTCCCCAATCACAACTATTCCTTGTCTTATATAGAACTTAAAAATCTTTGTATCTATTATTCTATAAATGATTGGTCTCCCTGTGTCAAAGTTTTACAAATAACTGGTTTGGATGTTTTCTCCTCATTTTTCTGCCTACCTATCTGTTCAGCTAGACATAAGACTTCACTGATTCTTTCCTGCACAGATTTAATTACCACCAGTTCCTTCTCCAAATAACATAGTTTGTTCAAAGAACATCTCCAGGGTAATGTACATTACCTCAAGTTTTCAGTCTCTGACAATGAAATTCTAGAAATTTTATCTCTCTTTTTTAGATAAAAAATGATATGTTGTTTGTTGCAAATTTTTAAAGCAACACAGACGTTGAAATGAAGGGCTGGGGGTGGTGGCTCACACCTGTAATCCCAGCACTTTGGGAGGCCGAGGTAGGCAGATCACTTAAGGTCAGGAGTTCAAGACCAGCCTGGCCAACATGGTGAAATCCCGTCTCTACTAAAAATACAAAAATTAGTGGGGCATTGTGGTGGGCGCCTGTAATCCCAACTACTTGGGAGGCTGAGGCAGGAGAATCACTTGCACTTGGTAGGCGGAGGTGGCAGTAAGCTGAGATAGCGCCACTGCACTCCAGCCTGGGTGTCGAGAGCAAAACTCCATCTCAAAAAAAAAAATAAATTGAAATGAATAAAATCAATAGCTTTACATACTGTTCTACATTTATTTTGTTTTTATTTAGTTAAATAAATTAGTTAATCTTAGAAAAAGGGTCTTGTTGCTATGCTGCTCAGGCTAAACTTGAACTCCTGGGCCCAAGCGATCCTCCTGTTCCAGCCTCCTGAGTAGCTGGGACTACAGGTGTGCACCACCACACCAGGCTGCATTTTTTAAAAATGTACTCTGGAGCTTTCTCCCTATCTATACATGTCTACCTTTATATTTTAAAAATGGCTGTATAGAATTCCATTGTGTGAATATACCATGATTTCTTAGTTCAATCTCCTGTTGATAAATATTTAGATTGTTTCCAGTTATTTTCTATTACTAACCATGCTACAGTGAACAACTATTTTCGTAAATATTTCTTTAGGATAAATTCCTAGTAATATATTCTTTTTTTACAAGAGTTTGGGCAGACCCCCAGCTCCTCCCATCTTTGTGATAGCCTTGTGTAGAAATGAAGTCTTAATGAATGCCAACTGTTTGATAATCTGTGTCACAAATGTTAGACAAGCAGTAGTGGAAAGGATGACTTCTGTAATTGAGAATGCTGGAAAGAGATACATGTTATTTCTTCATCATCTCTGAAGAATTTCACATTTCTGAAGAATTTTTAAAAATCGGTTTGATGTCTTCCCTTTCATATGGTAGTCGTTTACATTTCTGTCTGTCCGATTTTGTTATTAGGACATTAGGGTCACAATACAGCCTCCCCTAAAAACCTGGAGAGACAGAGATTGCTTTCTGAAAGTTATTTTGTGAAACCAACACATAATGCATCAGGGCACAGATATGCAAAGCAACTTTAAAGAGACAGAATGGCTGCTAGGCTTGTTAGATTTGACTGACTCTATGTTTTATCTAATGATAAATTCTTCCTAATGTGGAGATGGATGCAGTTAAGTGATCTCAGTTTAACAGCAATAACCAGTCAAATTGCCTACTTTCCCTCATCCAAATTCTTTGCTCATCATTCTGATTATAACTTGACTTTCTTTATGAAATTGTCTACAAAGAAAGCATGAGCTAGTACTCAGAATTTGGGCATGGGTGAATACGTTGGCCCTCTAGTTTTATATGACAGGCTAGTTAATTTGTTTAATGTTCACTTGCCCCTTTGAAATGGATACTGTCTTGGTGTGCTGACAAAATTGAGTGTCTGTGTCTGCAAGCCTGAAGACGGTAAAGGCAGCCAAGCTGTTCCAAATAAAGAACCACGTTCTCTGTGTTCTGTGATGAGATGGCTGTTTTTCCCCTCAATTCTATTCTTCGCTTAATATTTTTTTCTATGTATTTTCTATATATGTTGCATTATAATCTTTAGATCTATTGTCAATGACTGTAAAATATTACATTAAATTTATTATGTCTCACCATTCCTCTCTGGTTGAATACTGAGGTCATTTTCAGTGTTTGGTTTGATAATGATTCTGGTATAAAATTTTCCTACAAATAGAATTTCCTTCTTTTGTAATTTTCCTTTAGAAGTTCTCAAAGTGGTACTCTTGAGTTGTAAATTTTGCCAAATGGAACCAAGTTACTTTCTCACCAAAGATATGGATTTATATATATTTTTTCCTTAGTCGTGCTATCTTAGGTTCTATTATTAAAATATTTGATGTATGAATTCTATCAAACATATAAGGAAGAAATAATAGTAACCCTACCCAAACTCTTTCAGAAAATATGAGAAGGAACATTTCCCACATCATTTTATGAGGCCACTATATGCTGATGCCAAAACCAGACAGACATTTCTAGAAAAGAAAATGACAGATGAATATTCCTCAAGAATTTAGGTAAAAAATCCTTAGCAAAATTATTAGCAAATCAAATCCAGCAGTATAATGTAATGTAAAAGAGTGATTAATACATCTCAAAATATCAATTTTTAGACATCAAAGGCTTTCTATTATGACAGATGAAAATTTAGCTCCCTGAAATCACTATCTCCTCTGCTTCCTGTTCTAATCCTCCAAAATAGTTACATTAATGTTCACTGTTCCCATTATTTTGCCTATGTAAGTATTACTTATAGCTGAGCATTGTACCATACTGTGGCTTCCTTTTGTACTTTTCCTCAAATTAACACTTGCCTTGTTTTAAAATTTGCTTGACATTCTTTAATCCTGTTGCTAATTCCCTCCCCCTTCCTTTTTTTTTTTCTTTTTTTGAGACAAGGCCTCACTCTGTCACCCAGGCTGGAGTGCAGTGGCCCAATCATGGCTCACTGCAACCTCCGCCTCCCAGGTTCACGCAATCCTCCCACCTCAGCCTTCTAAGTAGCTGGGACTACAGGTACCTGCCACCATGCTTGGCTAATTTTTTGTATTTTTTGTAGAGATGGGATTTCACCATGTTGCCCAGGCTGGTCTCAAACTCTTGGGCTCAAGCAATCTGCCCACCTCAGCCTCCCAAAGTGCTGGGATTACAGGCATGAGCCACTCACTGCGCCCCACCCCAACTCATTTTAATAGCCTCTTAATGTACATTTTCACAGGATAGTTACATCAGGTAATCCATCAGTTCCATTTTTTTTCTTGGTAATGTCTGGATTTTAAGTCTCCTTTTCCTTCTGTCTGGCTTGTTGTACTCAAGACCTGCTGTCCAGCTGTATCCCTTGGACTTCCCTTTGCCATCATCCTTGTAATTCCCACTGCATTTCTCTGTGGTCAGATTCATTACTTCCTGGATTTTTTGTCTTCCTCTTTCTGGGTTTACTTGCTTATTTTGACCAAATACATCCATCTCTAACTGGTTAAAAAGACGATATAATCACACAGAAATCTAGACTCCAGGGATTTCAAATGACACCCCCGTCTCCTGCCCACACCCTTCCTTAGAATCAAGCAGTTGGGAGCCCTTTATGTTCCTGGGGGGTGAAACAAAATTCCCAAAGCAGGTAGGAAGAATGCCATGAGGTCACACACCAGTGGAGAGCTCAGCAGTGTGCCCGTTCTCCACATCTTCCCACTAGTGAAAGATGGATTCCATTCCACCCTCCCCAGAAGGGGTGTCTCTGGGGAGCTGGACAACAGCCCAGTGGGCTCTGGAGGAACAACTGGAGCTCTCAACAAGGCAACTGAACTGAAGGCCTCAAGGAAGACCACCTGACTACCTATGGAAGTGCCTTCTTGAGCCCCTTCCATCTTGGTGTGGGACAGAAAGGAAAGGAAGGATCCTTGCTTGATTTTCTCATACCTTTCCCAGACTCTCATTTCTAGGTCGGGGGAGCTAACATCTTCAGGAGTTGAAAGCCCACCAGACCAGGCCCAGCTGGCTGGGAGTCCAAAAGGCCCAAGTTGGATCGTGTCTAGCTCCCTTGGAGCACTATTTACTAGGAAGAAAAGCTGGGGATATATATGGCTCGTCTAAAGTTCAATCACCTAATCCCATGGCAAAGAAGAACCAGGCCCAGGAGAAAAGCTGAAGCCCCTTCTTCTCTCATAGGTTAAGTTTGAGCTTATGTATGATTGCTCTGAAAGGAGAGCTTGCTTTTGAGCTAGAAGAGCTATTAAAGGGAGTAAAGAATGAGAAGGAATTGAGCCCCTTCTCTTCATGCCTGTTCTAGCCCTTCCCCATGCTGCCGTAGAGCTCAACCACAACCACTATTTACCACCAATGTGGAAACAAATACCTTAAGGTGGAATGAGTTCCCTAGCCTTGCAAGCACAGGCTACAATTTTAAGAACATCTTCCTTAGGCCAGGCATAGTGGCTCATGTCTATAATCCCAGTGTTTTGGGAGGCCAAGGCAGGAGAATCACTTGAACCCAGGAGTTCAAGACCAGCCTGGGCAACACAGCAAGACCCCCATCTCTGCAAAAAAAGTATTGGCCAAGCGCGGTGGCTCACACCTGTAATCCCAGCACTTTGGGAGGCCAAGGCAGGCAGATCACCTGAGGTCAGGAGTTTGAGACCAGCCTGGCCAACCATGGCCAACATGGTGAAACCCCATCTCTACTAAAAACACAAATATTAGCTGGGTGTGGTGGCATGTGCCTGTAATCCCAGCTACTTGGGCGGCTGAGGCAGGAGAATTGCTTGAACCCAGAAGGCGAAAGTTGCAGTGAGCCAAGATAGCACCACTGCACTCCAGCCTGGGTGACAGAGGGAGACAACGTCTCAAAAAAACAAAACAAAAAACAAACAACAACAACAACAACAAAAAGACAAGAGAGAAGAACAAAGAACATCAAAACGTCTGCTTTAGCCTAAAGGGTCCAGCCAGTCACCCAGACTCTTCCAGAGCTGTTAAGTTTGTTGAATATATTCATATTTATTTAAGATGGCATGAGGCAGAGGGCATGGCGATGACATCCCTCACTGTGCCTGGCTCTTGTGTCACACTGTCCTGTCTGGATGGGTTGCTTTTGCCACCTGGAGTGCAGTTATCCCGTCATCTCCCTCTGCCATCTCTCCCAGAGACTCCTGCTGCTTCCCTCCTGTGCTGGGTCTCCAGCCCACGTAATCTTCTTTGATAATGGACTGCTCCTTTTTGGTGGACTGCATCCACGAGGGGCTTCCTGAGAAAGAGTAGATGAGAGGTACGGGAAGAAACAAGAGGTGGAGACCTTGCCCTCACAGGCTTTATTCCATCCTCACACTGGATTGGTATTTTGTTTGGATATAGGCTTGTTTGTTGGTTTTTGGTTGAAGATAATATTCCTTCAAATTTTTGAAGTCATTATTTTAGTGTCTTCTATCTTCTAGTGCCAGGAAGCCTAATGCCATTCTATTTTCTGCTCTCTTGTGAAGTCCTGTTTCTTTTTCCAGAAACTTGTAGGAGCTTCTGTTTGTGCTCAGTGTTTTTGATTATGAAACTCATGAGTGGGTCTTGATTTTCATCCATTATCCTGGCACTTGCTGGGCCTTTTCTGCCTCAGAAAAAAATTTTTGAATTGTTTTGTTATTGACTTCCTGTTCATTGTTTTACCTATTTTCTTTTTCTCTACACTCTATTATTGGGGTGTGGACTCTTGAACTTGTCCTCTCATTTTCTTATAGTATCCTGTTCTTATTTCATGGATACAACAGCTTTCCTTTTCTCTCTGAGTATATTAATGGTATTTAAAAATGTTCTCTTCATCCTCCATAATTTCTGTTTCTTTTAAGTTGCTTTTTTCTGTTTGTTCTGGTCTTCCACTTTCTTACTAGAGGCTTTTCTTGGGCATCATATAATCTCTGGTTGTATGCTCATAGTTAAGAATAAGGAACTCTGGAATCTCTGAGCTTCACTATGGTTTTCTAGCTGGGCCATTTGCTGGTGGAACCCCAGTGTCAGAATCTTCAGAGCTTTCCCTCTGAGCTTCTCCCAAAAAAGTCTTTGAATATTGTGCCTGGAGAGTGAAGTCTGCCTGCCGGGTTTCTCAGAGTCTAGTGAGGGAAGAGGGATGGGAAATCCCAGCATTCAGCATTTTGTATGTGTACAGTCCTTTAATCCCGTTTTCAGAACAGTACCCACATTTTCAGAACGGTATCCACAATCTCACGTATGCCAAATGTCCTCTGCTTTATTCTCTCCAGAAACAAAGCTCCAGCCTTCTGCCTGGTAGTGGAGAGTGTTTCCCTATGGGCAAATGATAAAGGAGGGGATCTAGGGATTTAATTATTTTCTAAACAGCTTTTTCCACACTCCTTAGCTCCTAGTTCCATGGAGACCTTGGCTGCTACTTCCCGAGCCTTTTGAGGATACTTTCCGGATGAATTGGTTGGTTCTCCACCTTCCCTCTCCTGGCTTAGATTTTCGCTTTCTAGGATTGTTAAGTTAATTATCTTTCATTCAGTTGCTTTCTGGATTCCACACTGTGTTGCTGTTCTCTCTTCTCCTGTCCTCTCTGACCTTGTGAGGTTTTGTCTTTAGAAGTCTTCAGCGTAGTTCTAGTTAGGTTTCGGGAGGGAACGAAATTAGCTGGGCTTGCTTAATCCATCATCTGATTCAGAAGTCCTTTGACACACTTTCTTCAGTTGGTTCTGTGACACTGTATTCTCCTGAGTGTTGTCTTATTCACTTGATGCTCTCAACTCAGGTGCCCCTGTGGGGTCCCCTTCCTCTTTCTGCCCCTCTGTGGGGAAGGGTCTCACAGCTTCCTTCCGAGCTCCTCTTCTTTAGCTGGATTCACTCCTTAATTGGCTTCATTCAGTCCTAGGCCCCAAATACCACCCATATGCTATGCTTCTCAAACTCACATTTCCAGCCTGACCTTCCTTCTGAATGTAGAATCGCTGACTCAGAGTCTTCCTTTGGGTGTCCAGTAAGCATTCCCTTCCCCCCAAACCAGTTTCTCCTCCAGCGTTCTACTGAGTAAAAGGCACCACCGTGTACCAGTTACTCAAGTTAAAAACCTGATGTCATTCCTTGATTCTTCTCTTTCTCCCACATCCAATCCCTCAGAAAACCCTGGAAGCTCTATTTTAAAAATATAGCCCAAATCTGGCCACTTCTCACCACCTTGGCCACTATTTTAGATGTTCCCTTAACCAGAGAAGCTTCCTGGGCCATCCTATATAAGGTGATCAACCCCTTCTAGCACAGCACTCTCACGCTGTCTCTCTCTCTCTCTCTCTCTCTTTCTCTCTCTCTCTAAATCCAACACCACAGAATATATTCTATCTATTGTTCCCCTTTTTGTAGTTGTAACTCCCTTCTCCAACAGTGAAAACCTGGCCCCTCTTACTATGAGTGTTTCAGCTAAAAGGGATCTCAGAGTCTGAGGCCTCTGCATTACAGAAAAGAAACTGAGTGATGAAGTGAAGTGAGTAGCCAATTCCAGATGGCACTAAGTAGTTTGTACAGAGTTTTTACTTCTGATAATTTTGTAATTCTGGGGATTAAATGTGCTGGGGATTAAAGGAGCAATAATGATATGCAACTATAATTTACTTTTACATGCTCTTTTTATATATTTGGGGAAATGTTTATAGGAACTAAAGTTGCCTGGTACTGGTAGCCCTATATTAATACTTAATTTGCAGGCCAGGCATGGTGGTTCATGCCTGTAATCCCAGCACTTTGGGAAGCCAAGGCGGGCGTATCACTTGAGGTCTGGGGTTTGAGATCAGCCTGGCCAACATGGTGAAATTCTGTCTCTACTAAAAATACAAAAATTAGCCGAGTGTGGTGGCACACACCTGTAATCCAGCTACTCGGAGGCTGAGGCAGAAGAATCACTTGAACCTGGGAGGCAGAGTTTGCAGTGAGCTGAGATTGTACCACTGCACTTCAACCTGGGTGACAGAGCAAGATTCCGTCTCAAAAAAAAAACACAAAAATTTAATTTATTGAATAATCAAAATATATTCCATTTTTCTGGACAAAATGTAGAGGCTACTTGGAAGGCTGAGGCAGGAGGATCCCTTAAATCCAGGAGTCCAAAGTTCAGTGAGCTATGATAGTACCACTGTCTCCAGCCTGGACAGCACAGCAAGACCCTGACCCTAAAAAAAAAATAAAAGTGGAGGCTGGGGAAAAGCATTCTCCCTAATGTCTCATCTTAGTTGCATTTTTCTAAGCCTTTTTTCTCGACGGTGACTTTTTCTAGTGTCTATGCCTATATGCCGCTCAAACAAGGAAAAGAGAATTTGGAGAGAAGCAACTTCAAACACAGGGACATAGCCCCGGTCCAGCAATGTCCCAACTAGCCTTCCTGGAAGTGGCCTCTTCCTTTCCTTCATGTGATCCCACTCTCTGCTCAAACACCCCCGGTCTGCTTGAAAGGATTTCCTGAACGTCTGGCCTGTGACAACAGTGGCCTTGTAGCCTCTCTCAGAGGCTAGAAGTGACTTTTTGTAGTCCCCTTAACACAGCTACTCAAGAGTTTCCTCCCTGATTTACTTATTCATTTTGGTTGAGGACCACAGCAACATCGTGGAATGTTTGATTTATCAAAACAGTAAGTCCAACCGGTGGGTTGGGGTCTCAGAAAATACATGCACTCTCTCTGTGGTTCATTTCTTACACTCCCTGCCTTGGTTTGTTGCTGTTTTAAATGCTTCCAGGCGAGGTGCCTCTTTCTAATTCACAAGAAGTACCTGCTGGGACTACTGGTTGCCCTGGTAATATAAGCTGTGAGTCAGGGAAGAAGTACTGGGAGCAGTGGCTTGAAGTTTAGCTGTTGTGATGGAGGAGAGAGTAGAAAGATGTAACTGGGGTGCAGCTGGCTGCCATAGCAGCATAGGGAAAGAACCAGGATGCCTCAGGTTTTTAAATTATTATTAACATGTAATAATAATTTACGATGGGGGAGCAAGAGAGACTGCATCAAGACCCTGGTAGGGCAGATCTGGGACGCTAAAAACAAATAGAATGCTTTGCAATGTAAAGCTCTTTGCTATAATCAGTAAAGTCTTCATTATCTAAAAACCAACCAAACAACAGCAATGCTGCTCTGAGAGAGCATGTGCCCACACATGGAAGATGAGTCCTGCTTCAAGGCTGTCGGTTTGGGGCAACTTGAGAAAATAAACAGCATCTTTTGTGCTGAATAGTAACTAACCTTACATCAATAAAAAATTCCTTGCGAAAATGGAGCTTAAGTTACCAGGCAGTTTCCCAGTGGTGTCACAGATGTTTGAGATAGGTGGTTATAAATACTTGTTGAAATCCCTGTAGGTTTTCATGTCCTTACCAAAGAAGCGGATGTTTGCATTTTTGTTAACCTGTTGTCCCTAGACTTCAGTGGTGTGCTGGTCACATATTTTTACATTTTGGATTCATGGAACGACTGATGAGTAAGACGACTATGTGTCACCTAAGATTTTTCACTACTAAAGCGTATCTTGGTTTATTTTTTCTTTTCTTGAGCTGAATTCCATGGCTACACTAAAGAATGTGTTTGTGCTGCTTTGTTTTTATTAGGGTACCAGAACATCTCGTGAAGAGCATAACTTGGCAGACACTGAAAGCTGTAAATTTTTGCCATAAACACAATGTAAGTCTCATGATCTCTTTTGAAAAGCAAGAAGGCTCCCCTTAAGCTGAGGTGGAGCCTTGTACAAAGTTTGTATTATGCTTTTGTGGGTAAAATTTGTTACCCAAATCTTCATAAGCCCGGTTGGGTAAGTAGAGGCTAAAAAAGCCAATCTAGCTATTCCTTCTTGCTCAGGTTATATAAAACATGCATTTTTATGATTTTAAGAAACTAGTGCCAGGCATGGTGGCTCCTGCATGTAATCCCAGCACTTTAGGAGGCCAAAGTAAGCAGATCACTTGAGCCCAGGAGTTGGAGACCAGCCTGGACAACATGGCAAAACCCTGTCTCTACAAAAAATAAAAAAAATTAACTGGGTGCGGTGGTGTGTGCCTGTGGTCCTGGCTACTCAGGAGGCTGAGGTGGAAGGATCGCTTGAGCTGGGGAGGTCAAGGCTGCAGTGAGTCAAGATCATGCCACTGTACTCCAACCTGGATGACAGAATGAGACCCTGTCTCAAAAAAAAAAAAAAAAACCCCACAAAGAACAAAAAATTAGTCATACATTTATACTGCTTAGAAACTACTCAGATTTAAGGTAGAACCCCATTCACTTGGAGTCTATGTGGTCTTGTACTCCCAAAAGGCTATGAAATTAGGGAAAGCCCCAGGTGATTCATGCCTGCTTAGCTGCAGTATGTCAGTTGCAGTAGGTGGAACCCCAAACCCAGTGCAAAATGCCAGTGTCTGCTTTGGTGAGATATGAGTGTCGAGTCTCGAACCAAGCAACCCATTGAAAGCCTGTGACACTCCTGGCCACAGGTGGCTGGTAGAGGCATAGTAGACTATTGCCCAGGTGACGTGACTTCACAGATGCTGGGAAACCTGCTGCCCCATCCAATACGACACTGCCCACTGCCTGTGCATAAAAACCAGATTCCAAAGTTAGAGCTTCATTTTGGCCATGAGTGCAATTTCACTGCAATGTTTTATCCTACTCAACTGCCAGGGTCAATTTAGGTGGTAGGGCTAAATCTCCTTCTTTATATTGTCCCAAGTGATTTTTCCTGATGCTGCATTCCCGAAAGGAGGAAGTATGACAGTAGACAGCACTTCTCCCTGAGGAGCCTCCAACTAGCTAAAGGCTATAATCCTTGTCATACACAGGGGAGAGTGGACACCCATATTGTTAGTTATTGTGACTTAGCACTCTCTCGAGAGCAGGTTTTAGGATGGGGGAGCAAGAGAGACTGCACCAAGACCCTGGTAGGGCAGATCTGGGATGCTAAAAACAAATTTAATGCATACCACAGGTCCCCGGAGAGCCCCAGATGCCCTGCTTGGCTCCATGTGCTGATGGGGGTGGGTGCAGAAACTTGTAAAGAATTCCCAGAACAGAACAGGAGCACATACTTGCTTACAAGTACTTCTGACCATATGTCATCATGATATTCATGGTGTACCCATTTATAGCAATATGTGAAGCCAGTGGTAAAAGAATAGAGATCTCAGGGATGTTAATTGCTAAGAACCAGATAGATCGTGATAAAATCCCAAAGTTGTTTTATTTCACCCCCAAATTTTCCAGAATAATAAATACCCATGGGGAAACATTGACACTGATCTCTCACCCTGAAGGTCCTTTGGAGTGAGAACTGGTCATGCCCAAGAAGAACCCGAGTCCTCTCCAGATTCTTAAGAATAACCCCAGGGTTTCAGGCTGCAGGCCAAAATGGGTCTCTCAGGTTGCAGAACGATCTAGCATTCTTCTCCTGAGAGGAAAACACTTGGGAAAGAGGAAGATTATTAGGGACCCTGAGCAGTATTTTGACCCAACTCAAAAAAAAAAAAAAAAAAAAAGTAACTCTTAATTAGGTTGTTGATTTGTTCTTTGCCAAAGAAATTGTCATTTAATGAGAAAATCATGTGAAGATTCTCAAACGTTCTTTTCTCTAATATCACCCTGTTAAAGAATGTTGGCGATGGGCTGGAAACCACAGGTGATTTGAGTCTAAATTCTGGCAGGGGGGGCCACATCCCGAGGGGTGGCTGCAGCTCTAAGAGCACTTGTGTGTGGGACAGAGCTGACATCTAGCGACTCTCCCCAGAGGGTGAGGGCTGCTGCCTACTCTTGTTTATCTTGTCGGGATGAATGTCAGAGCTGGAAGGGAGATCTCTTGGCAAGCTGTGGTTGCCGCCCTTCTCTTCCCAGCTTATCTCAGCAGGCCCAGGGCTTGTCCTGTTTACGAGGCCGACTGTGTTCTGTTCGCAGTTAAACAACTGAATTGTGAATTCTGCTTGGGCACCAATTTGCAGCTCCTGCAACCATGATGCAGCCTCACCCGGACCTTTCAACGTTTTCCCTTTCACCTAGAACTGTCAGATTAAATACAGGACAGCCAGTTAAATTTGAATTTCAGATAAACAAGCATAACTTTTTAGTATAAGTACATCCCAAGTGCTTCATGGGATGTATTATCCTAAAAAAATTATTTGTTTATCTGAAATTCAAATTTAACTGGGTGTCCTGTATTTTTCTCTGCTAAGACCGGCTACCCTACTTTCATTTTCCTTTCACTCTTGGTTCTTTTGGGCCTTTTAGGAATTTGGGATGATTCAGGCTCTGACAGGCATGGTACTAGATTTATTTTAGGCTGCTCTTTTGCTGTTGTCCAACAGGCCAAGGAGAGATTTAAATGATTTATCCAATATTTGCTAAATAGTCATGTGTTTCATTTATCCCATATATAGTTCAGCCTTAATATTGTTTTTGTTTTGATTTGTTACACTAGTGCATACACAGAGATGTGAAGCCAGAAAATATCCTCATCACAAAACATTCCGTGATTAAGCTTTGTGACTTTGGATTTGCTCGGCTTTTGAGTGAGTATTGACATTTTCTTTGGTTAAGTATAAAAAACGGAAAAGTTCTTGATATAATAAAGGATCTAAATGCTCTAGAAGTATACAAGCTAGTACTTGTATATTTAGGGCATAAGTGTGCTATAAATTATAATTTTGTAATTACTGAAAACGTGTAGATACATACAGTGGTTTACCTATGTATGCTATCCATAAATTATACCACAGTAAAGTGGTTATTAAAAAGTATCTTACCTCCCTGATTTCTACCATTTCTTGCTAAAATAATACTTTTCAGAAGTGCTACTTTAGAATAGTGGCTTTCAACCTTGGAGGCAGATTAGAATCACCTGGGGAACTTTTTTTTTTTTTTTTGACACAGGGTCTCACTCTGTTGCCCAGGCTGGAGTGCAGTGGCACAGTCACAGTCCACCACAGCCTCGACCTCCCCAGTTCAGGTGATCCTCCCACCTCAGCCTCCTGAATTGCTGGGACTACAGGCATGAGCCACCACACCTGGCTAAGTTTTGTATTTTTTTTGTAGAGATGGGGTTTCACCAGGTTGTCCAGGCTGGTCTTGAACTCCTGGGCCCAAACAAACCACCTACCTCCGCCTCCCAAAGTGCCGGGATTACAAGTGTGAGCCGCCGTGCCCAGGGAACTTTAAATTCTACATCCAATAACCCCCTCCCCAAACCCTCCCCAAGGATTCTGTTTTAATTGGACTGGAGTGTGGCTTGAGCATCAGTAATTTACAAAATATTTATTTAAGTGATTTGAATGTGCAACTAGAATTGAGAACCAGCGATACAGAAAGGCCACAAAATTGGGCACAGGCTTGACTTCTGAGATCTCCCCCTCTCAGTTTTGATTTCAGCCTTCCACTGCTCTTTGTTTTCCATGTTCCATCACTGGCCAGCTGGACCGAGTGACTACTATACAGACTACGTGGCTACCAGGTGGTACCGCTCCCCTGAGCTGCTGGTGGGGGACAGGCAGTACGGCCCCCCGGTGGATGTTTGGGCAATTGGCTGTGTCTTTGCTGAGCTGCTGTCAGGAGTGCCTCTGTGGCCAGGAAAATCGGATGTGGATCAGCTGTATCTGATTAGGAAGACCTTGGGTAAGTGGTGTTTTTGTCCCGCCTTTTGGAAAACTGGATATTTCCCCAGGATGGAGCAGGGCAGAGCCAAGTTCTCAGTCTCACCTAATGCCCTTTAAGGCATTAGTTAGGAAAGAGGAAAACTCAAAGCCTCATTTAAATGACTCCATTAAAGGTGGCCATATTTGTTTTAATTAAAATAGTTAACAATTATTGAGTACTTACTCATTGTCCAAAAAAACCCAAGATTCTTAAGTAGTTTGGATCAAGTTAAAACATTATTAATGACAATAACAACAATAAAAACTCACATTTCTATAAGGGCTTAGCAGTTTACAGAATGCTTTCATGGTTTACCCCGTTTATGACGATGGGGTAATTCATTTGGATGTCCTTAACCCCAGCCTGCCTGACTAGTTTGGATTATTCAGACTCTACGGAGAATGATTCCCAACCTCTAAGTGTCAGGAGGAAGGCTAGTTCCAATGTCACTCAGCCCCGTCTTGCTTTCCCACCCCAGTGCCCTTTCCTTTCTCTCTACCCTCAGAGGCAGAGGGGAAGGGCAGGGGAGGAGAAGGGAGGGAAGGTGAGAAAAAAAAAAAAAACCATCAGTAGTGATTGCCCTCTTCCAAAGTCAGGGAGTTTAGACACTACTCGCCTGAGTATCCCAGTTTAAAGTAAACTTTTCCTCCTCTAAATTCTTGTAGCAACTGCCATTGCCATGCCTTCCCTTGTAATCTTATCTTCCCAAAGATACTGTAAACTTCCTGATGGTGAGATCATGTCTTATATTTCTACTTACCCTCCACCAGTGTCTGCACATTGTAGGCAGTAATGTTTGCTGATAGCTTGACTTTGTCGAGTGACATGGAAGGCACTTTGTAGGCCTTCCAGGGGCGCTCAACCTTTCTTGGCTGTGTTTCCTCTAGTGATTTTAGGACAGCCTCCCCATGTCACCCCTCTGGCACTGGAGGAAGAAGGTTATTAAGGTACAAGGAATTGTGCTCATGATACTGCTCACTGAGATCTGGGGCAAGGCATTAGAGGGTATATTTTGGTTGCTCACCCAAAATGAGGCGAGGCAGCAGTTTTTGCATTTGAGTGAGAGGTAAATTTCTAGGATGCATCAGTAATTAGATAATTTGATACCCTGGAGTAGGAAGTCCCACAGTGCTCTGGGAAGTGGGCCTGGTTGTGCCCCAGGAGAACACCTTTGAGTATCTCCCTATATTCTCTGAACAAAATCCCTCTCCAAGTGTAATATAGAATTTTACATAAAGGCGATTTTAGCTGATGTGATGGACATATGGGCAGGAAGAGCTTCCTAGAGTCCCCTGAAATATAGAAATACTCTTTTTGTTTCATTGTGTCACATTGTAAGTGCTTCTGAACAGTAGATGAAATGGGATTTCCAAGTGATTGCTAATTGGCGAAATAAGAAAAGATGGTCCCAATGTGGAAATGTATTCCTTCTAGCTAGAAAATCCCATTATTTCTTCCCTCCTTCCCTTCCCCTTCCCTCCCTCCCTCCCTCTCTCCCTCCCTGCCTCCCTCCCTCCCTTCCTTCCTATCTTCTTTGCTTCCCTCTCTTCCTTCTTCAAATAGTTATTGAGTGCTTGCTGTATGTTAGACACTGTTATAAGTGCTACGGCAATAAAATTTTATCTTGACCTATCAGGATTCAGTTAATATGATTTTGATTTGTGGTTGTTGCCCTTTTGCTGTTTTTTAAAAGGCATTATTTTATTTGTGTGCATGTGCTTCTGGGTTGTTTGGTTTGGGTTCCTTCAGTACACCGTAGGCTCTGAGAACAAGAACCTGAGAGCAAGAAGCTTGTAGCCCTCAGTTTCTGTTGCTTGCCTCCTCTGTGCCTAACACAGCATGCTGTCCACTGTAGGGATCAATACAGGTTGCTGTGGGTTGGCTGAACACCTCTCCTTCTGATTGCCCAAGAACACTGCAGTGTCCACAGATATGGGCACAGACAAACACAGCATTGATGGAAGAAAACCATAGATCAGTGTTTGCTAACCAATTTCACTTACCTTTTTTTTCTTGTCCAAAGGGCATCTCATTCCTAGGCACCAACAGGTGTTTAGCACGAATCAGTACTTCAGTGGAGTGAAAATTCCAGACCCTGAAGATATGGTGAGTGACCCATTTTGGAGACAGCTCTGTAGGCCAGGCTAGCTAGGCTTTGGTTGTTATTCACCTCCCTGAGCCCTGTGGCTCACCCTGCATTGGAGGTCAGTCTAAGAGAGAAAAGGAAAATTGGAGCAAATGGGCTAGCGAGACTTTAGCCTTAATGCTAATTTAGAGGCTGTTGATAACAGAGTCTAGCCAGCCTGTCGCACAGGAATGCAGAACTGCCTGCCAGAGCCACACCTGTCCTTTATAATTTTTTAGCAATTAAAACCTAGGTAGCTTAGAGCCAACCAACTTTTAGACCTAGACCTATCAAGGTAAAGTTAACTAGTTTTTCCCCAGCATTTCCAAATTCCCTACTCTACTATGCCCACGGTCTCCAGACCACGGGAAAAATCATAATGAACTTACTTGGGCTGGGCGCAATGGTTCCGGCTGTAATCCTGGTACTTTGGGGAGGCCAAGATGGGCAGGAGACCTCACCTGAGGTCAGGAGTTCCAGACCAGCCTTGCCAACATGGAGAAACACTGTCTCTACTAAAATTACAAAAATTAGCCGGGCATGGTGGCACATGCCTGTAATCCCAGCTACTCAGGAGGCTGAGGCAGGAGAATTGCTTGAGCCCAGGAGGTAGAGGTTGCAGTGAGCTGATATTGCACCACTGTACTCCAGCCTGGGCGACAGAGCAAGACTCTTTCCAAAAAAAAAACAAAAAAAACAAAAAACTTCCTCAGCCAGCCTTACTCTGGTGCTTGCCCTCTATGGCCAACCCAAATGGGGGAAGCCCATTTTTTAAGAACAGAAAAATTTGAAATGTTTATACCCCTAATCCACTTCCAACAATTTATTCCTGTGAAACCATTATCCAAGAGCATAAGGATGTGGCATTATTTAATAGAAATTATTTCCTTTAGTATTCCATCAGTAGGGGATTAAATATGGTACATCCTTACAATAGAAATACCTTATCAGGCCAGGTGTGCTCATGCCTGTAATCCCAGCATTTTGGGAGGCTGAGGCAGGTGGATCAGGGTCTCAAGACCAGCATGGGCAACAAGACAAAACTCTGTCTCTACTAAAAATACAAAAAGTTGGCCTAGCATGGTGGCACACACCTGTAGTCACAGCTACTCAGGAGGCTGACGTGAGAGGATCACCTGAGCTCAGGAAGTTGAGGCTGCAGTGACCTGAGATTGCTGCACTCTAGCCTGGGCGACAGGAGTAAGACCCTATCTTCAAAAAAAAAAAAAAAAAAAAAAAAGAAAGAAAAAAAGAAATACTATATAGAGCCAGGTGCGGTGGCCTACACCTATAATTCTAGCAACTCAGGAGACAACTGAGGTGAAATATTGCTTGAGCACAGGAGGTCAAGACCAGCCTGGGCAACATAGCAAGACCCTATCTCTACAAAATATTTTTAAAACTAACTGGGGTTGGTGGCACATGCCTGTAGCTCCAGCTACTTGGGAGGCTGAGGCAGGAGAATCACTTGAGCCCAGGAGTTTGAGGTTACAGTAAACTATGATCATGCCACTGCACTCCAACCTGGGTGACAGAGTAAAACTGTCTCTAAAAATAAGAAATATCATGTAGTTTAAAAAAAAAAAAAAAGATGGTTAGAAAACAGTGTAGGCTGGGCATGGTGGCTCACGCCTGTAATCCCAGCACTTTGGGAGGCCGAGGCAGGTGGATTGCTTGAGCCCAGGAGTTCGAGACCAGCCTAGGCAACATGATGAAACCCCGTCTCTACTAAAAATACAAAAATTAGCCAGGCACGGTGGCACACACCTGTAGTCCCAGCTACTTGGGAGGCTGAGGTGGGAATATGGCTTGACCTTGGGAGGTGGAGGTTGCAGTGTGCCGAGATCACGTCACTACACTCCAGCCTGGGCAACAGGGCCAGATTCTGTCTCAGAACAAAAACAAAAACAAAACAAACAAAAAAACCAGTAGGTATAATTTGACACAGTTTTAATAAATATGTAATATGCACACAATGCATATATACATATATTTACATAAATACAAAATAATATGACATCTGGGAAATCATAAAACTTTTTTTTTTACATTTGTGAAATAAATGGCTGCAAGGATATATATCAAAATACTAACAGTGGATATCTCTTTTGGGTGGGATTTTGGGGTAACTTTATGATTTTTTATATTTTTGAATGTCTTCTAATGAGCCTGTAATCAAAAACATTTCAGAGCATAATTAAGGTTTGCAAAATCTTGAATTTCTACTGTCTGAGGAAGGTATCTTAAAAATGAAACGAACCCTCCAGTTGCTCACTAAACCCTTCAGTTTCCAGATGGAAATTCTGTCTCTACCACTTGTGTTTTGTTTGTTCCCTAACCTCTTGGCTTGTCCCAAAATGAAGGTTTCTGCTTCTCCACTGCCTCTTCCTCCTGCAGCATTAGCATTCGAAGTGGGTCTTGCTGGGACGGAGGGGCAGGAATGACACCTGACATATGGGAGGTGACCCATCTGGCTTCCTTGTGATCTGGACATTCCCAGTTCTGCACTAAATATCCCTAGTGATTTCCTGTTCGCTTGTCTGTTGGTGAAGCCTCAGAAATAACCCAGGTTTCATAAATGTAAAAAGCTTCCCATGGTTTCCCAGAGATTGTCCTGCAGATTTCCTGTTGACAGAAACACAGGAAGAAGCAGTGCGGGGGCTGCACTCATTGAACATCTGTGCCCCAGTCCCTCTGCCTGTCAGTAACCCTGACAGAGGGAGGCCTGCTTGCTTCCGGGGCTGTGAAACTGGCTCAGCCGGCAGGATGGGCTCCAGCGTATCACAGGCAAGCAATCGGCTTCATCCAGACATTGTTGCTGAGACAGCAGAGCTCGATGATAAAGCAATGGCACGTCAATCCCCAGTGATGCTCAGATTCAACCGACAGAAAGAACAAGAGAAATATTTAAGCTATGGAGCATGAGTGGAAGTATGGGGGTGCAACAGGGGCTACTGTCAAGGGCTAATACAAATCTACTTTAGGATTTTTTTTCTCCTGTTGAACATAGCGAACTCTAAAACAGAGGCTCTTCTCTCCTACTCTTATCAATGATTAGTATGTGTACAGTCCAGAATTGGTTATTGGGAGCTGGTTGCCTGTCCAAAATAATACTGTACTGTGAAAGTTGGCCACAGCACCAGGACTGTTTGATTAGATGAGCCTGGCCAGTCACTCCAGCCGGCAGCTCACACACTGCCACTTTTATACACACAATGCACTGCAGTCATTTATTTTGCTCAGCTTGGCTGGCTCTTATTTTATCAGCCTCTCTGCTCAATTAGCCTTTGTCAGTGGTATGTCTCTTTAACTGGCCTGTTTGTCTGCCTGACATTCGGCATTCCTCCCATTTATAGTGTTATTCCTGATTGTCTCCAGCACGTGACTGGAGCAAAATCGCCTTATATGGCCAAAAGGAGACTGATGAATGCCCCACAGGAGACTTTTTAAACAGCAGGCTGAGAAGGGAAGCAGCAGGCCCTAGTGGGAGGAGACAACAGTGTTTATTCCAGAAAATCAAGAAGCATCTGTTCACCTGGGTAGGGGAAAAACATCTATTTTGCAGCTCCCTTTATATAATTAGAATTAGAGCTGCCTTTTTTTTTTTTTTAGACAGGATCTTGCTCTGTCGCCCATGCTGGAGTGCAGTGACACATTTATGGCTTACTGCAGCCTCAATCTCCCAAACCCACACCATCCTTCCACCTTAGCCTCCCAAGTAGCTGGTACTAGAGGAACACACCACCAGCCCTGACTAGTTTTTTGCTATTTTTTTTATAGAGACAGGGTTTCATCATATTGCCCAGGCTGGTCTCAAATTCCTGGGCTCAAGCCCATCAGACTTGGCCTCCCTGAATGGATTATAGGCATGAGCCACCGCACCCAGCCAGCTACCCTTTTATAAATGCCAAAGATTATTCTCAGGAAAGGCAAGTTATATAAATTGAGGACCCCCCCCCCAAAAAAAAAACTGCTCAGAAAGTTTTTTTCATTAGTATTTTTATTTATAATTTGCTATCTCCATTGGTATCAGTGCAGGAAGTTAAGGGAGTGGTTAGGAAGCAAATTTGGAAAAGCAGTTTGGAGGTGGGGAGAGAAAGCTTGTGAACAAGGCAAAGGGAGATTGTTTTAGGCAGGAGGTTGGGTGGGCAAAGGGTGGAGGAGGTGAGGAAGGTGCCAGGAAAATGTTTCTATCAAAAGATTTAATTTGAGGTAACCTTAATTTGAATACATGCTGTAAATTAAAAACCTCTTTTCTTTTCAACAGGAACCACTTGAATTAAAATTCCCAAACATCTCTTATCCTGCCCTGGGGCTCCTAAAGGTAAAAATCATGGCTTCCAACAGACCAGGAAGCACACAGCAGTTGTTGGGGAATCTGAATTACTTATGTCAATCCATGCAATGAAAAATGTTCCTTTTAGAATTCTTCTCCTGGCTGGGCAGTGGCTCACACCTGTAATCCTAGCACTGTGAGGCCGAGGCAGGCGATCACTTGAGGCCAGGAGTTCAAAACCAGCCTGGTCAACATGGTGAAACTGTCTCTACTAAAAATAAAAAAAATTAGTCAGGCGTGGTGGCGCTTGCCTGTAATCCCAGCTACCCGGGAGGGTGAGGCAGGAGAATTGCTTGAGCCCGGGAGGCAAAGGTTGCAGTGAGTTGAGATTCAGCCACTGCACTCCAGCTTGGGTGACAGAGCAAGACTCCATCTCAAAAAAAAAAAAAAAAAAATTCTCCTTGGAAAAGTATATTTTCAGTTTTTTTAAATGTATCACATTCTATTAAGTGAAAACATTTGCAAGTATTTTCCACTTTAAATAAACCTAACATTATATTTGAAGTCTAAATTTACACAAAACAGAAATTTCAGGGGGGTGGTGATTGTTTTACAAAGGGAACCTTTTCTTCAGAAAATCCTTAGCTGCAGGATCCTTTTAAATAGCTAACTCCCTGGTACATTTGAAGTACATTTAAAAACTTGATATATATATGTATATATTTTTTTAGAAATATAGCTCTTACGTAAAATGAGGTATGGTATCAACTAAAATGTTTGCAAGTTACAGTCAATGTCCCACACGGTTTAAAAATTATTTATTTACTGATGTATTAAATAATGAGTTAATATAAATGATAATGTAACTGTTACCTGAAAGCGGTCCCAATCCAGACCCCAAGAGAGGGTTCTTGGACCTCGTGCAAGAAAGAATTCAGGGCGTGTCCACAGAGTAAAGTGGAAGCAAATTTATTAACAAAGTAAAGGAATAAAAGAATGGCTACTCTATAGGCAGCAGTGCTGTAGGCTGAGTAAACTTACAGTTATTTCTTGATTATATGCTAAACAAGGGGTGGATTATTCATGAGTTTTCCAGGAGAGGGGCAGGGATTTTCTGGAACTGAGGGTTCCTCCCCTTTTTAGACTATTTAGGGTAACTTCTGGGCATTGCTATGGTATTTGTAGACTGTCATGGTGCTGGTGAAAGTGTCTTTTAGCATGCTAACACATTATAATTAGTGTATAATGAGGAGTGAGGACAACCAGACGTCACTTTCATTGCCACCTTGGTTTTGGCCGGCTTCTTTACTGCATCCTGTTTTATCATCAGGGTCATTGTGACCTGTATTTTGTGCCGACCTGCTATCTCATCCTGTGAGTAACAATGCCAAACCTCCTGGGAATGCAGCCCAGTAGGTCTCAGCCTTATTTTACCCAGCCCCTATTCAAGATGGAGTTGCTCTGGTTTCAACACCTCTGACATAACCAACAAAAATTGAGTCAATTCCTTGGAGTATGTAGTTGTGAAATTTAATCTATCCAAGAATGAGCTCCATGGCCTACTTAGCTGCAACAAAAATAGTTAAGAACGATGTACTATAAAGGCATGTACATTATGCCTCTCCTTATATACATGATCATATATACTTATAATGCATAAACTATTTCTGGAGGCATACACCAAAAAAAAAAAAAAAAAAAAGAGTAGCTGATTTTAGAAGGGTGAATGGAACACCTAGAGTGGTGGAGACTTTGCTGTATGCTGTATGAATTGTATTTGTTATCATGTGTAAATATCATTTTTAAAATAAAAACACTAGTTTTTACAAAGTACATGCAAGGGACCAAACTGGCTAAATGGATTACCCCATTTGGCCACTGAGGTAAACTCTAAAATTATATCTTACTCTCCCAGGGCAGAGTACCAATTGCTTCAAGAACAGAGTAAGGTAGAGAAAATGATTTTTCATTACTACTTCTAGAAACTGTTTATTTAATATGTGAGTGCCATTTAGGTATGACTGGAACTAAAACCATGACTGGAGTGTTTTCCTGCCTTTTCCCCGTTCTTATTGCAACTGAAGAGTTTCATCTTTCAAAGAAGAAAAAAATGACATTAATAAGTTAATACAATTTTAAAAAAGTAAGAAGAAGGAATTTTCTATTCTTTTAGGGCTGTCTCCACATGGACCCTACTGAAAGGCTGACATGTGAACAGCTGTTGCATCACCCATATTTTGAAAACATCAGAGAAATAGAGGATTTGGCAAAAGAACATGACAAACCAACAAGGAAGACCCTAAGAAAGAGCCGAAAGCACCACTGCTTTACAGAAACATCCAAGGTTATAATTTCAAATGACCTCCTACCTGCCACCTGGTACAAAGAGTTGGAATCTAGACTTGAGGATGGCAGTTGTGGCTTTCAGCTTCAGCATTCTCATTCCAGCACTAGGAGACAGGTCATAGGGTCTATCAACCAGGGCCCCAGGGACATCTGTCTCCTAAAGCCCCCTCTCCCTGAATCCTAAAGGTGCCCTTGTCCTGCTGCTTCCTGATGCCACACAGGGGCCAGGGTTTCCGGCCTGCATGAGCACAGGTCTCAACAAGGTACATGAGTATGATGAGTCCAGCTGAGCAGACTTCTTTGGCTTTGGAAATCAGATTTTCCCCAGGCAGTTCTGTGTCATCATCTACACCATCAGTATTAAAACCAACACTCCAGGTTTGTCCAAAAAAGGAGCTGTTTTCCTCCCTGATCCTTTGTCAGAGTTGGCTAGGGCAAATACAGTGATGAGTGCTTTTGGTGGTATCAGCTGAATACATTTAACCAGAGAACAGCATCCAAACTGCACACTGGGAGCCTGTGAAGAATCCCGATTGGTATAAAATGGCCTTACATTAAGCATCTTGTGATAAGCCAAAAGCTGTAATAATTTAGAATGAACTGTAGTTGGAACCACAACTGATCCTGGGTAACCTCGGATCTACCTAGGTACTCCTTAAGCTATACATTATCTTGCCTTAGTCTTTCCCTTTGCAGCTTCCACTGCCCAGCATGCTGAATGGTACCAGGGTGTTGTGTGTGAGGCTGGGAGGAGGGAAAAGGGTGAAAAAGTTCCATGAGGAACAAATACAGCATAAACTCCAGGGCCCTAATGTAGATCACAGTTACAAAATTAATAATGTTTTAATTTTATTCTCCATGATATGTGACCCAGGTAGCTAAACAGGCCAGAAACAGACTCCTCCACCCCCACGCCAGAATTATTCCTTATCTCAGTATTAGTTTGTATTCAAGAGCAAAAGGTTTTGATGGAAATATTTCTACTTGAAAAAATAGGGAAACTCCACTCTTTGGTGTATTGCTTTTTTTTGAGACCGAGTATCACTCTGTCGCTCAGGCTAGAGTGCAGTGGTGTGATCTTGGTTCACTGCAACCTCTGCCTCCCCGGTTCAAGTGAGTCTCCTGCCTCAGCTTCCCCAGTAGCTGGGATTACAGGCACGTGCCAGTATGCCCAACTAATTTCTATATTTTTAGTAGAGACAGGGTTTCGCCATGTTGGCAGGCTGGTCTCGACTCCTGACCTCAGGTGATCCATCCGCCTTGGCCTCCCAAAGTGCTGGGATTACAGGCATGAGCCACCACACCCAGCCTGGTGTACTGCTTTTAAATCCTGAAAGAATCAACTGATGTAAAAGTACTAAAAAGTACTTTTCTGAGGACAATGGCTGAAAAATTTTTTTCTAGAAAGTACTAAAAATTTCCCTTTTTAGGGATACCGGAGGACATATAGTGCAATACAAAAAATACAGGTGTGTTCTGACTTTCATTTGACATTGACAATAAATTCAAACATTTTCAGGAAGCTTGAAGGAAGCAGTTTTGTCTTTTTTCTTTAGAGATGGGGGTCTTGCTATGTTGCCCAGGCTGCTCTCCTGGGCTCAAGGGATGCTCCCACTCAGCCTCCCTTGTAGCTGGAACTACAAGTGTACACTGTGCCATGCTTGATTTGCCTTTTTAACTAAGGGAAGAGAGTAAGTAGGCAAATTGCCTAGGTGCTCTGTTTATGTTTTCTCTGCTATAAGACAAGGCATTGGCTTAAATGATCCCTAAGATCTCAGCAAGCTCTCAACTCCTGTAAATCTATGTTTTCTTCCCAATAATGTTAACATGTAGATTTTCCCCTTTTCATATTTTCTAAATCTTCTTTAATGTGAATGTTTTTCCTTTTTAATATAAACATTTAAAAGGAAAAGCCAAGACCAAATTGAAAGATTTAATCCTCTCTCAAATCCTGGATGGTGTGCAAAAAAAGTATTTCTATACTAAAAAGCTTAATTACCTTTTTGTGATATATTCTAAATAATGAAAAAAATGCATAGCACAGTTTTGAACCTAATTCTGTGTTTTGCATTTTTAGTTGCAGTACCTACCCCAGCTAACTGGCAGCAGCATCCTTCCAGCTGTGGATAGTAAGAAGTACTACTGTAATACCAAGAAACTTAACTACCGTTTTCCAAACATTTAAAGGAGCTAGGAGACATGATTTTAAAAAAGGAATCAATAGATGCTTTGAAGAAAATAAAACTTACACAGTTGATTGAAAACAATTACAATGTTGAAAACACACCAGGAGAAAACAGAAGCAAGAAACTGGGAGGCCAATTGGCAAGATATTAAGGGAAATTCCAGATCCAGTCTTCCATGCTTGATGATGGTGTCCACAAAAGAAAGAAAAAACCTGTTTGGAGTTGCACTTGTATTTCAGTTTATGTAAGTAGCCGAACTTATGGACAGAATATGAACTGTCCCATACCTCTGGCAAAACTAGATGATATCAAAAAGATTTATGCTTCAGTTGTACCACATGCCACACAAGAAAAATGGACTACAAAATGCCCATATATATTTCCTCGGATCTCTGTTGCCTGAGTCCTATCTCCTGCCTCTCAGAGTGTTTCAGCATCATATTTAAGATAGTTCTATTTCTTGAAATCGAAATGTTTAAAATCCCATTTCCTGCCTGCTCTATTTCTTGATTTTTATATTTTAAAACATTTTGAGGGTAACACTTAGGTTCAAAATATTTAAAAGCATACGAATTATCACAAAAACTTGGTAATTTATATATTTAATTATATGTTTATACATTTCATCCTTACTTTATCAGTAAAGGATACACCTTAGTCACTTTTGCAGGCAAGGTGGATTTACTGTAATCTTTCTACATTTATTCACCCAGTTCCCCTTGTAAACAATGGCATGAAGCTCGGCAGCTGATTAAGGCAAAGGGTAGAGCAAGACCTACAGGCTTTGCAGGAACTGAACCTGTCAGCCTGAAAATAATTAGTATTTCATTCTCTCTGGCACAGCCTTTGACCTGGTACATCTATAGGCAAACCTGTAATTCAGTGATCTGGGTTTCAGAAGAAATTACTTGTGAGCTTTTACTTGAGTCATGAAAGACATTATGTTGTAAACTGATGTTTTCCCTGAAACATCTTTTTGCACTATGTTTGTGTGTGTGTGTATATATATGCTATTCTAACAACTAATATATTACACTAAGTAGTCCAAAGTATTGAGGACTCATAGCTTTGCACAGTGAGACTTAAAATGATGACTATATATATATATATATATATATATATATATATATATATATATATCTCGAACCTCCCACCTCAGCCTCCCAAGTAGCTGGGACTACAGGCATGTGCCACTATACTGGCTAATTTTTTTGTATTTTTTGGTAGAGGCAGGGTTTTGCCATGTTCCCCAGGCTGGTCTTGAACTCCTGGGCTCATGTGATCTGAGCGCCTTGGCCTTCCAAAGTGCTGGCATTACAGGCATGAGCCACTGCGCCCGGCCAAAATGACATAATTAGCTTTGATTTGGTCTACTGCTCTTAATCAAAAAGCTTTTTCATCCTTGTCCCCTGGACACAAGGGCAACATGAAGCCTGACGTCTGTTTCTTACAGCTCAACACCATTTCTGGTTGATGTGCTGCCACTACTCCTAGCACTTCTCAGCCATGGTCTTCAAAGTTGTATTTCACTCTATTTTCAAAACATTTCTTCTGTACTCTCATTTTCTTCCTGTTAATTTTCTTCATGATGACATCTGACCCCATTTACTTAAGTAATCCACTGAGGTCTGGTGTCTAGTCAATAATTTTGACTACCCTAGGCACTTTAATGATATCCTAAGGCTTCCTAATGTATGTTATTTCTTGCCTAGACCTGATATGGGTTAAATGCTAGTCCCTGAATTATTCAATTCCTGTTAGACAGCCTTGATTCAAATGACAAGGAAGAACATCCAGCTTCCATGAATAGTTAAAAAAAAATTTTTTTTCCTTAACCCAAGAAAATGCACTTGACGAAGGCAGATTACTGTAACTGCCTAATAATTCAGCCAATAGTTTTACCAAAAACTATTCAGAATAGAAAAGTAGCTCTAGACTAAATTGTGGTGAATCAGTTGTCTCACCATACAGTAATGAAACAAACCTGAGAAAAAAGGCTTATTTTTTTCTAATGAGTTCCATTAAATTTATGCTTATGTTCAATTTAACCATATTTATAATGCTTTTATTCGGTATGAAATCTCCACTGTATCACATGAGACTCTTCCAAATCCTTTTATTTACTATTTTCTGATTTTTAAAATGACAGTGGCAACTACCATTTATACTATGTGTTATTTGTATAAGCTGTTAAACACACGTTGTTAAACACAACGAAAATTCATTTTTCTACCTGAAAGCTGTATCATAGAAAGTGTTTATTGGAAAATTATTTTCAAGTTTATATTCAACAGCTTAATGTTCAAACCAGGCTGGACGTGGTGGCTCCCAGCACTTTGGGAGGCCGAGGCGGGTGGATCCTGAGGTTAGGGGTTCAAGACCAGTCTGGCCAAGATGGTGAAACCCTGTCTCTACTAAAAGTACAAAAATTAGCTGGGCGTGGTGGTGGGTGCCTGTAATCCCAGCTACCTGGGAGGCCGAGGCAGAGAATTGCTTGAACCTGGGAGGCAGAGGTTGCAGTGAACTGAGATCACAGCACTGCACTCCAACCTGGGCAACAGAGTGAGAGTCTGTCTTAAAAAAAAAAAAAAAATTTCAAATCAAACACACAGAAATCTATAAACAAGCTGGCATATAAGAGTAATAGAATCAGGGCCATTTCTCACAGGTAACAATGAAGACCTGTTTTATCTATTTGACTTTTTTTTTTTGAGACAGGGTCTTAATCTGTTGCCCAGGCTGGAGTGCAGTGGTGCCAACATGGCTCACTGCAGTCTCGACTTCCCGGGCTCAACTGATCCTCCTACCTCAGACTCCTGAGTAGTTGGGACTACAGGCATGTGCCACTACACCCAGCTATTTATTTTTTATTTTTTAATTTTTTTGGTAGAGACGGTTTTGCCATGTTGCCCAGGCTCGTCCTGAACTCCTGGGCTCAAATGATCTGCCTGCCTTGGCCTTCAAAAGTGCTGGGATTACAGGCCAGCCTTTTGTTTTGTTTTGTTTTAAGAGACAGGGTCTCCCTCTTTCACCCAGGCTACCAGGCTGGTGTGCAGTGGCCATGATCATAGCTTACTGCAGCCTCAAACTCCTGAGCTCAAGCAATCCTACCACCTCAACTTCCCAAGTATCTGAGATTACACGTATGCACCACCATGCCTGCCTAATTTTTAAAATTTTTTATAGAGATGGGGTCTCGCTGTGTTGCCCAAATTGGTCTCAAACTCCTGGTCTCAAGTGATCCTCCCCCCTCAGCCTCCCAAAGCACTGGGATTACAGGTATGAGCCAAGGCACCCAGCCTAAAGCAATGTTAGGTTTTAAGAAAAACCTAAGCATAGCCCACTGGTTTTTATTGTTTCCTTTATTATATTGCAGTCTGCAAAACTATTTGTATTCAGCCAAGTATCTATGTCCAGTTTTAATAAAATAGTAGCCTAAGCTTACAAAATAGACAAATTAAGCAGCAACTGTTGATTCTGAGAAAGTCTGTATGCTATCAAGAACACAAGAATGCAGGATCATGGGAAATGCACGCAAATCCTGTTGAAGCAATGCATGCTTCAACAACCAGTGACCACTTTGCATAATTGACTCCAACAATGAATCTGTAATTTAGCTTCTAATTTTTCATAATTGTGTATTTATGGTAGTATGCTTCACTAACTTTAAAGTTAAATGTAAATTACTGTTATAATAAAAACATCTGTTGTACAAATAACTTTAAAGGATTCTAAATATCTACATCAAGAGATATCTACAGATTTACATATTAAATGAATATATTAGAATTAAAATGTTACCTAGTTTACATTTTTCTTTTTCTTTTTTTTTTTGAGACAGTCTCACTCTGTCACCCAGGCTGGAGTGCAGTGGCACAATCTCGGGTCCCTGCAACCTCCACCTGCCAAGTCAAGTGATTCTCCTGCCTCAGCCTCCAGAGTAGCTGGGATTAAAGGCGTGCACCACATCCAGCTAATTTTGTTTTTTAGTAGAGATGGGGTTTCACCATGTTGGCCATGGTTGGTCTCGAACTCCTGACCTCAGGTGATCTGCCCGCTTTGGCCTCCCAAAGTGCTAGGATTACAGGCATGAGCCACCGCGCCCGGCTGCACTTTTCTTAAAATGAATTAATGTACATAAATTCTCACTTCCAACTTAGTAACATTAGTGAGTCACGTCTGAATATTTATTTTCTACATATGATGCACTCTCCACCTCTAAAATGTCATGATATGGCATCCTTATAATTCTACTGATGACTATATAATATTAGTTGATGTTTAGAATCAATAGTTTCAAATGATCCTTTATACTGAAATAAGACACATTATTTTACTTCAATTGTAATTTTAGTTCCAGAGAAGGCAGTGCTGTCTTAAAGGCTTGGACAAGATTTTCTTTTTCTCTTACTCCAGGAAGATCACTTAACAACAAATATTTGAGGTTTCTGCAAATAAAGAAAAAAGTCACTTCAATTTGGCCAAGAGCATTAAAAATAAACTCAATTTACTGACTTAAAGAAAGAAAATTATGTAGAAAATGAATCTATATCACCCTATGCCTTCAAAATTACTTTTAGAGCAGTAGCCTTAGAGATGAAATTCATGCCAGGAAGTAACACAGACTTTGGGTTACGTCAATATTTCTAGCTGAATCATTCTAAATAAAATATATATTTATAATGATGTAGATATCCTTTGCATGTGAAACATAAAATGTGAATCTCAACCCCAAAAGGGCAAAAACTGGGAAAATTCTTAAAGATACTAGAGTTTCTATTAAAAGATGAAGCTTTGAAGCTTCAAGTAATGTAAGAGATGAACAATCTAGTACTTTTGGTCCTAATGTTTAAAATTTCTTAAACTCCCTGTGATACTGAGGTTACTGGCAGATCCATTATATATTAAAGCAGAACTACATTAATTAGATTCATAATTTGAATGTTGAAATCTCTAACATAGGGATTTGATTAAACAAACTTCTAGGCTGGGCACGGTGGCTCACGCCTGTAATCCCAGCACTTTGGGAGGCCGAGGCGGGCGGATCATGAGTTCAGGAGTTCGAGACCAGCTTGGCCAACATGGCGAAACCCCATCTCTACTGAAAGTACAAAAATTAGCCGGGCGTGGTGCTGGGCGCCTGTAATCCCAGCTACTCAGGAGGCTGAGGCAGGAGAATCGCTTGAACCCAGGAAGCGGAAGTTGTAGTGAGCCAAGATCGTGCCATTGCACTCCAACCTGGGCAACAAAAGCAAGACTCCGTCTCAAAAAAACAAACAAACAAACAAAAAAACTTCTATTCTTTTTTCATCATGCTCATGAGACTCAGAATCTTACAAATTTTAGAATTAAACATTCCTTGCTAGTATTATCTGTTTTTGCATTTGGGATTAGGTGACTTGCTCCAGGCCATGGCATGAGTCTGGTTGGTGGCACAAGAGGATGTAGAACAGCTTTCCTAACCAGTGGATGCATGCTTTTGAGGATTATTACAGTGTCAGGCAGTGTTCTAGGCTCTAGAGACAGAAAGGTGAATATTTCAAGGTTTTTTTTCCCCTCAAGCAAAATAATTACATGGTAAAATGCTAATAGGTATATACCAAATGTCTTGAAAATATCAAAACCATAGGAGAAATTGCTTTAAAAAAAAAAAAAAGGAGAGAAAGCATAATCATTGATGCTTACTGAGGGCTTACTGTGACAGGCACCATGCTAGGTGCTTAACGTAGATTTAATTTTTAAAAATATACTCTATAAAAAATTCAATAAACCATTAATGTATTAAGGTTGATCATTTTAGCTGTTTTAAAGTATTACAGATGAAAATGAGGTCATTTTTAAAAATTATCTTTTTCAGAACTAAAAAAAGACACCACCCCTCACAGTCAATTAAATTCTAACTATTCACCTTAACAGCATTGTCAAGTTTCCACTTTGGCTTTGATCATCTACCTTAAATGACGCAAGGCAATGATGCCTTTGTCTGTGATATTCCCACAGGATATTATTTCCATTTCCAATATGGTTTTTTGTAAATTTTCAAGTTGACTAAGTCTCAGCAAACAGTCATCCTCGATATAATGACACTTGCACAGCCTTATTTTTTCAACATGCTCTAGGCCCTCTGGAGAGAAAAAGTACAGATTAAGAATCTGCTTTACCACTAAGATGACAACCTGTCCTGGTTTGCCCAGGACTGACTTGGTTTTAGGACTGAAAGTCCTATGTCCTGGGAAACCTCTTAGTCCCATGAAAACTGGAAGGACTGCTCACCCTATTAACCATATAAGGAATTCACTATAGAGCTTGTGCTGATGGACAGGACCATTCCACAGTCAGATGCCCACACACTGGAGGAAAGAAATGCCCACATAGGGCCAGGCCCAGTGGCTCACACCTGTAATCCCAGCACTTTGGGAGGCTGAGGCAAGTGGATCACCTGAGGTCAGGAATTCAAGACCAGCCTGGCCAACACGGCAAAACCTTGTCTCTACTAAAAATAGAAAAATTAGCCTGGCGTGGTAGTGCATGCCTGTAGTCCCAGCTACTTGGGAGGCTGAGGCAGGAGAATCACTTGAACCCAGGAGGTAGAGGTTGCAGTGGGCCAAGATCACGCCACTGCACTCTAGCCTTGGTGACAGAGTGAGACTCTGACTCAAAAAAAAAAATAAATAAAAGAGGCCGGGCACAGTGGCTCACGCCTGTAATCCCAGCACTTTGGGAGGCCAAGGCAGGCAGATCACGAGGTCAGGAGATCGAGACCATCCTGGCTAACGTGGTGAAACCCCATCTCTACTGAAAATACAAAAACAAAATTAGCCGGGCATGGTGGCAGGCACCTATAGTCCCAGCTACTCAGGAGGCTGAGGCAGGAGAATGGTGTAAACCCAGGAGGCAGAGCTTGCAGTGAGCCGAGATCGTGCCACTGCACTCCAGCCTGGGCGACAGAGCAAGACTCTGTCTCAAAAAAAAAAAGAAAGAAAAAAAAATGCCCACGTAAGCAGAAGCTGTGTGGATATAATTATTCCTGCATTATTGAGGGCTTCTCAATGACAGAAGTTTGACAAAGATAGTTTGACAAACAAGGCCCTGGATTTTAAGTCAATAAATCAAAGACTAGACATACAGAAACAAGCTTAGTGAGAGGAGGAAGGAGAGGAAGGTGTCTGTAACCTCAATTTAATTTGAAAATAAATATCAAACACAGGAAGAAACAAACTTGACTATACTGAAATGGGCAAAAAGGACATACCTATGACTATAATCGTGAGTCAACTGCAACAAAATGGTCACTGCAAATCATCTGCATTTTCTATTAGCAAAATGATAGGGTAGTTACCCATGTGGTCAAATCCAATTCTCATGATACAAGAGTCGGTGGCGTCGATCGCCTGAATCTTGTATTTGTCCAGAGGGCCTGTTGGAAGGTGGTTGTAGTCCTTCTGCCACCTCTCCTGGCCATGGTAGCGCACCATGGCCCCACAGCGCAGCAACCACTCGGATGCCGCCCTGTCAGGGCCAACATCCCTGATGCGATCATAATCCACCCTGTTGGCAAGAGAAAAAAAGCAGTTTGCTTTTACAATAATCACTAGCTTGTTAACTATATTAACTGACATAAATAATACAGAACGCAACAAATTTTCATTTCAAGTGACTGAGGAGGAAGGTAAATGTATTAGTGAGATCCATGCAAAAAAACAAAAAAACAAAACTGTAGTCTATCTGCTTTTTTAGTTTTGTTTTTGTTTCCAAGTGAACACTGTCAAGGCGTATTATTATTTTTATATGAATTTATCAGACACAACTTTTCATTGATTCACATATAGTAGAGTGCTTGACACCAGAGATACTTAGTAACTATTCTACAAATGACTATACTTGGTTAGAATTTGTATTAATAACAAAATATTAAAGAGAAAATAATTCTGAATCTGTGTTCAAATTAATCTCATTAAGTGATATTTATTAATTTCTACATATGCTTTTTTCTCTAGCTAGTGATCATAATGCTGTATTAAGTAATTAGGTTAGTTTCAACAGTTTCAAAATGATATTTCTAAGTGTGCCACCCACTAATTTTTTTGAAAACCCGGGTTACTTTGATAGAATTCAAAAGGTTAACTACATTCCTTTAAAAAGCCATAAAAATAAAATACTTTAAAATTATATTTAATAAGTTTTTTTGATTATAAAATGTTTATTTTAGAAAACTTGAAATGTATCAAAAGGACAAGTAAGAAAAATCACTGAAATCCTGCAACCCAAACAGCCACAATTAATATTTTGTAATCTATTTTTCTGGTGTTTTTTCCATGTTTGTGTGGGTTTTGTTTGTTTGTAAACAAAATTAGGATCACACAGCACAAATTGTTAAAATAACATTTGAAATATGAGAAATAGCCAAACGAGCTATTGGGAACTTATTTAGCTGTAACCATCTCCACATTTCTTCACTTTATTTAGAGTAACTTACTTATTAAACACTGCATTCAACCAGCCCCAGAAGTATCTGGAGTCACATGACCATGAGAGTTTCTTTACGCCACACAACCGCTGGGAAATTTTTCCAAACAGCATCATTTGATCTAGACACACAAAACAGTACTTACATTAGATCGTCATCAGAGTCCCATACATATAGCAACTTACTTCAGAGTCAATGCTCTTGTGCTGATAAAGCTGATGACTCACTTGCCACTCAACAATTACTGAGCAAGTCACTCCTATTTCTTGTTCTTGGGGTTTTTTATTTGTTTGCTGCAAAAAAATGAGGGGTTGGACTGGATGGTGTCTAAGGTTCCTTCCGGCTTGAACGTTCAGTTCCACTGTTGAAACCTCAATTGGAGTCTGTCTGTCGTACTGCCATCTAGTGTCCATTCAGGCGCTGTAGCTATGAATTTGCTGAAGCTGGCTCTATTCCCCATCTATATTTCCAGCATCAAAATGACACACTAAAATCACCGAAAGAGCAACGTGTCGAGGTTAAGATGCTTGCATCCAGGAAAGAAGAGGAGACATGAAAATAGATCTACCTATGACAAGGCTGCAAGTGGTGTTACCAGAGCAGTGTAAACAAAAAAACTGTTTTAAGGGCAGCTGAGAAAGACTGGGCAAGTAACTTCACCTCTCTGACCTCTGGTTTTCTCATTTGTAAAATGAGATGATTTGCTTAGATAATTTCCAGCTGTCAAAATGTATAACCATAATTTGAGAAAGTGATTCCTGGAGTAGGTTTCGATTTGATTTACCTCAATTCAAGTTTCCCTAGTAATGTGCTAGGTGTGTGCAGGGGACTGGGTGTGGCAGGGAAGGGGGGGATGGGGAGACAAAGATAAATGAAACATGGTGTTTGCTTTGAGCATCTGACAATTTAATGCAGTATGGAGTCGCAAAGACACGTTACCAAGTAGTTAAAATAAGTGACAGAACTTGATAAATGCCTCAAAAGAGTTAAAATAAGGACAGAAAGGATTTCAGCAAACAAAGGTGCCAGGAAAAATTATGCCAGATTATTAGCTGAAGCAGGAACATTTAAGGCATGTTATTTTCAGTTTCACTAGCACATGTGAGTCATGAGAAGAGGCAGGCAACTTGCACAGTCAGGTCATGAAGTGTTTTGCATGCTCAGCCAGGGAATTTGGACTGTATTCTGTAGGTAGCAGGGAGTCACCGAGGTTTCTGAACAAAGCACTGGCCTTTGGGAGGCCGAGGCAGGCAGATCACGAGGTCAGGATATCGAGACCATCCTGGCTAACACGGTGAAACCCTGTCTCTGCTAAAAATACAAAAAAAAAAAAAAAATCTAGCCAGGCACGGTGGCATGCGCCTGTAGTCCCAGCTACTCGGGAGGCTGAGGCAGGAGAATCGCTTGAACCCGGGAGGCAGAGATTGCAGTGAGCTGAGATTGCACCACACTGCACTCTAGCCTGGGCAACAGAGCAAGACTCCATCTCAAAAATAAATAAATAAATAAATAAAATAGAACAAAGCATTGGTATTGTTACAGTTGTGCTTCAAGAAATTTACTCAGCAGCATCAAGATTAAGGGTCAACAGAATGGGACAGCCAGTCAGCAAGGGTTTCAATCACATGAGGCCATACGAAAGGGCCTAGTTGGGGAAGGATGGGAATGACATTACAGAGTTAGTTCCATATGACTCAGTTAAGTGAGATGTAGGGGCAAGGGCTAGAGGAGTTGAAAATGACACCAAGTTTTGGCCCTGGGTCACTGGTAGTAGGATGGCGATGCCATTAAAAGAAATCACATCAGGAGAACAGGGTTATAGGTTCAGATTTTTTTCTTTTAGTTTTTCATAATCTACATATTAAGTGTTAGCAAGATTTCTAAGGGCAGATGACCAACAACTCACTGGAATCAGAGGTCACAAAATGTTACAGCTGTAAGGAATTTAGATCACCTGGATGAAATCTCTCATTTAGACGTGAGGAAACTGAAGCCCAGATATTAAGTAACTTCCTGACACCCTCAATCCTTTCTGAAACAAGGTGGGGTATTAATAAATGCATGTGTTTAAAGGGACTTGCTCAATATTTCATGACTAATTGATGGTAGTGTTGAAACCTGAACTCGGTTCTCTACCAGCCCAGGGTCCTGAGGAAGTGATTGAGGATGCTGAGGCCGTGGGACAGTGAGAGATGTGAACTGAAGACAGAACCAACTACCCTTTTCATCCCTTTTCCGCCATAGCCGTCTTCGTTACGGCAAGCCTCTGCTCCACTACCTCTTATCATGTTCTCAACCCTTTCCAGCTTTTTGTTAAAGCTCTCTCTGCCTGTGCCCACCTCGAATAACTCTATTAGTTGTCAATCTTATTTACAAATATGGGCTTTCCTAGCTTCTACTCAGGCTGTTTTCTCTTAGCCTTCCTCCCCCATCACCATCAATCTGTGGAAATCCCACCCAACCTCAAGACCTTACTCAAATGCCATGTCCATTCATTCATTCACTCAAAAAATGTTTATTGAATGTCTGCTATACTTAGTGCAAAGGCAACAATGGCAAGACAAAACAAAAACAAGAACAAGGGAGAAAGAGACACACAGAAAGACAAGGTTCCTGACTTCATAGAACGTAAAATTTAATAAAGACAGATAATATATAAAGAGATAAATAACACCCAACGTAGTTGGATAATAGAGGTGTGAACAAATGCCATGAGAACCCAGAGAAGGGAGTGAGAAGAAGGCTTCACACCAGAGGTGTCTTTTGAAATGGGTCTTAATGATTAAGAGTTTTCAGTTAGTCTAGAAGCAGAAGCAGAATATGCAAAAAAAAAAAAAAAAAAAATTCCAGTAAGAATGAAAAAAGAGTATGCAAAGTAAAAGAAAGAACAAGGATGGCATCTTATTCATTTCCATTTTTCTCAGCATAATGCAAAAGTTTAATAAATATTTGTTTATTAATAGTCTTCAATGGTTGACATGTTTCCATGGAGAAAGGTAAAACCAGTTAAACTGTTATTAAGCAGGTGAATTAGAGTGGTCTTTGAAAACTGAATACTTTTGCTTGATTCATTTTGGCCCATCTTATAATTTAGCTTAAATGAAAGGCCAAATTTACTTCAGCTGTAATCTCTAAAAACACAAGATATTAGATTTAATGTTTTAAACATAAAAATTAAATTTATATTTGGCAACAGAGGTAACAAAAATTGATAGGTTTTTACATTTCAACTGCAACTTTGCTAATGATTTTGCAAATTATTCCTACTTGAGTCCAAACAGTTGCCTTTGGGAACGCTTTCTATAGGGAAAGAGGAGACCTCTAGTGGTAAGTTAGTGAATCGAGCTCTAATAAATTAAAAGAAACCAGTTAAACGCAACTTAGAAAATAACCATTACTAAATTACTGCTGCCATAGATAATCCACCATGATTAAGTTTCATACCAGGGATGCACAAATGGCTTCACATACACAAGTCAATAAATGTTATATGCCACATAAACACAATTAAAAACAAAAATCACATGATCATCTCAATAGATGCAGAAAAAGGTCTGACAAAATGCAGCATCCCTTTGTGATTAAAACCCTCCGCAAAATTGGCATACAAGGGACATACCTCAAAGTAATAAAAGCCAACTATGACAAACCCACAGCCAACATAATATGAACAGGGAAAGTTTAAAGCATTCCCTCCAAGAACTGGAACAAGATAAGGATGCTGACTCTCACCACCTCCCGCCGTTTTTTTTTTTTTTTTTTTGGAGATGTTGTTTCACTCTTGTTGCCCAGACTGGAGTGCAATGGCATGACCTCAGCTCACTGCAACCTCTGCCTCCTGGGTTCAAGCAATTGTCCTGCCTCAGCCTTCCGAGTAGCTGGGATTACAGGCGCCCACCACCACGTCTGGCTAATTTTTTGTATTTTTAGTAGAGACGGGGTTTCACCATGTTGGCCAGGCTGGTCTTGAACTCCTGACCTCAGGTGATTCACCCACCTTGGCCTCCCAAAGTGCTGGGATTACAGACGTGAGCCACCGCACCCAGCCCCACTCTCATCACTTCTATTCAACATAGTACTGGGAAGTCCTAGCCAGAGCAATCAGACAAGAGAAAGAAATAAAAGGCATCCAAACCGGTAAAGAGGCAGTTAAACTGTTGCTATTTGCTAATGATATGATTGTATACCTAGAAAACCCTAAAGACTCCTCCAAAAAGCTTCTAGGACCAATAAATGAATTCAGCAAAGTTTCAGGATACAAAATTAGTACCTTTCCTATACACCAACAGTGACCAAGCTGAGAATCAAATCAAGAACTCAACCCCTTTTATAATAGCTGCAAAAAAAATAAATACTTAGGAATATGCCTAACCAAGGAGGTGAAAGACCTCTAAAAGGAAAACTACAAAACACTGCTGAAAGAAATAATAGACGACACAAACGAATGGAAACACATCCCATGCTCATGGATGGGTAGAGTCAATATTGTGAAAATGATCATACTGCCAAAAGCAGTCTACAAATTGCTTCAAGTTCATTGCAGATTCTGGATATTAGTCTTCCCATCAGTAAAATTCCCATAAAAATACCATCATTCTTCAGAGAACTACAAAAAACAATCCTAAAATTCATATGGAACCAAAAAAGAGCCCACATAGCCAAAGCAACACTAAGCAACAAGATAAATCTGGAGGCATGACATTACCTGATTTCAAACTATACTATAAGGCCACAGTCACCAAAACAGCATGGTACTGGTATAAAAATAGGCACATACAATAATGAACAGAACAGAGAACCTAGAAAGAAACCCAAATACTTATAGCCAACTGATCTTCAACAAAACAAACAAACAAACATATAAAGTGGGGAAAGGACACCCTATTCAACACATGGTACTGGGATAATTGGCAAGCCACATGTAGGAGAATGAAACTGGATCCTCATCTCTCACCTTATACAAAAATCAACTCAGGATGGATCAGGGACTTAAATCTAAGACCTGAAACTATAAAAATTCTAGAAGATAACATCAGAAAACCCCTTCTAGACATTGGCTTAGGTAAGGGTTTCATGACCAAGAACCCAAAAGCAAATGCAATAAAAACAAAGATAAATAGTTGGGACTTAATTAAACTAAAGAGCTTTTGAGTGGCAAAAGGAACAGTCAGCAGAGTAAACACAACCCACAGTGTGGGAGAAAATCTTCGCAATCTATACATCTGACAGAAGACTAATAATGTCTAGAATCTACAATGAACTCAAATTAGCAAGAAACAATCCTATCAAAAAGTGGGCTAAGGACATGAAGACAATTCTCAAAAGAAGATATATGAATGGCCAACAAACATATGAAAAAATGCTCAACATCACTAATGATCAGGAAAATGCAAATCAAAACCACAATGTGATACCACCTTACACCTGCAAGAATGGCCATAAAAAAAAAAAAAAAAAAAAAGATGTTGGCGTGGATATGGTGAAAAGGGAACACTTCTACACTGCTGGTGGGAATGTAAACTAGTACAACCACTATGGAAAACAGTGTGGAGATTCCTTAAATAACTAAAATTAGAATTACCATTTGATCCAGCAATTCCACTATTGGGTAGCTACCCAGAGGAAAGGAAGTCATTATACAAAAAAGATACTTGCACACACATGTTTACAGCAGCACAATTTGCAATTGCAAAAATGTGGAACCAACCCAAATGCCCATCAATCAATGAGTGGATAAAGAAGCTGTGGTATATATATATGATGGAATACTAGTCAGCCATAAAAAGGAATGAATTAATGGCATTTGCAGCAACCTGAATAGGATTGGAATTTATTATTCTTTTTTTTGTGAAACAGAATCTTGCTCTGTCACCAGGCTGGAGTGCAGTGACGCAATCTCAGCTCACTGCAACCTCTGCCTCCTGGGTTCAAGTGATTCCCCTGCCTCAGCCTCCCAAGTAGCTGGGATTACAGGCAAGTGCTACCACGCCTGGCTAATTTTTTGTATTTTAGTAGAGATGGGGTTTCACCATGTTGACCAAGATGGTCTCAATCTCCTGACCTCGTGATCCACCTGCCTTGGCCTCCCAAAGTGCTGGGATTACAGGCGTAAGCCACCGCGCCTGGCCTGGAGTTTATTATTCTAAGTGAAGTAACTCAGGAATGGAAAACCAAACATCGTATGTTCTTACTCAAAAGTGGGAGCTAAGCTATGAGGATGCAAAGGCATAAGAATGACATAATAGGCCGGGCACAGTGGCTCATGCCTGTAATCCCAGCACTTTGGGAGGCCAAGGCAGGTGGATCACAAGGCCAGGAGATCGAGACCATCCTGGCTAACACAGTGAAACCCTGTCTCTACTAAAAATACAAAAAAATTAGCCGGGCATGGTGGCGGGCGCCTGTAGTCCCAGCTACTCAGGAGGCTGAAGCAGGAGAATGGCATGAACCCAGGAGGCAGAGCTTGCAGTGAGCTGAGATCGTGCCACTGCACTCCAGCCTGGGCAACAGAGCGAGACTCTGTCTCAAAAAAATAAATAAGCAAATAAATAAAAAAGAATGACACAATAGGCTGGGTGCGGTGGCTCATGCCTGTAATCCCAACACTTTGGGAGGCTGAGGTGGGTGGATCACTTGAGGTCAGGAGTTCAAGACCAGCCCAGCCAACATGGCGAAACCGCATCTCTACTAAAAATATGAAAGTTTGCTGGGCGTGGTGGCATGTGCCTGTAGTCCCAGCTACTCAGGAGGCTGAGGCAGGAGAATTGCTTGAGACCAGGAGGCAGAGGCCGCAGTGAGTTGAGATTGCACCACTGCACCCCAGCCTGGGCAACAGAGCATGACCCTGTCTCAAAAATAAAAATAAAAAATAAACATGCACTTACCATATGACCCAGCAATTGTACTCTTGGGCACTTATCCTAGAGAAACAAAAACAGGTTCACACAAAAGGCCATACACTCATGTTCACAGCTGCTTGATTCACAATAGCTAAAAACTAGAAACAACTCAAATGTCCTTCAATGAGTGAACAGTTGAATATACTTGTATTAGTCCATTTTCACGCTGCTGATAAAGACATACCCGAGACCGAGAAGAAAAAGAGGTTTAATGGACTTACAGTTCCACATGGCTGGGGAGGCCTCACAATCATGGTGGAAGGCAAGGAGGAGCAAGTCACATCTTACATGGATGGCAGCATGCAAAGAAAGAACTTGTCCAGGGAAACCTCCCATTTTTAAAACCATCAGATCTTGTGAGGCTCATTCACTATCTGGAGAACAGCACAGGAAGGACCTGCCTCCATAATTCAATCACCTCCCACCCGGTTCCTCCCACAACACATGGGAATTGTGAGTTACAATTCAAGATGAGATTTGGGTGGGGACACAGCCAAATCATATCAATACTGCAGTACATCTACATTATGGAATGCCACTCAGTAATAAAAAGGAAGGAACTACTGATACATGTAACAGTTTGGATGTATCTCAAGGGATTATGCTGAATGAAAAAGAGTCAGTAAAAGTTACATACTCTATAATTACAATAATTACATTTACATAACATTCTTGATATAACAAAATTTTAGAAACAGAGAATAGATTGGGTGGGGCTGCAAAGGTAAGTTGTGGTTATAAAAGGGCAACTGGAGGGACCCTTGTGGTGATGGACCTGGGCTGTACCTTGACTGTGGTGGTGGATAAAAGAATCTACACACCTGATAACCATATAGAACTAAATATATACAGAGAACACTAATACAAAATGAGGAATCTGAATGAGATCAATGGATTGTGTGAATGTCAATTACCTGGTTGTGATATGGTACTAGTTTTGCAAGATGCTACCACTGGGAAGACTGGGTAAAGGGTACACAGAATCTCTATTCTTACAATTGCATGGGAATCCACAATTACCTCACAAAGTTGAATAACCATCTCTTTTTTTCATCTGTGATGGAACAAGCAGGCAATATTCTACATCGTTTTAACAAATAAAGCAAACTATGTACCACTGTTCTGGTGGTAAAACCCTTTAACCATAATAAATTCCATCACGTAGCAAATGCTTCACTGTGCTAAACACCTGATGACCTTATCCGCTCAACTGCCCTAAGATTAGGGAGACATTGCTATCATTCGTAGTTCACAGAGGAGGGTCTGAGGCAAAGAGGTGAAGTGATTTCCTGGAGCTACCTGACCAAAGACTGGAACCAAGATTCTAAGAGGCACACGAAGTCCTTTTGGTAATAAAGTATAATTCTATTCGTTATGTTCAGCTGTCCTAACCCTAAAAATTAAAAACTGCCAACAAGCATACAGAATGGGTGTTAGTAACACTGGCACGGTGATAGTGAATCACATAATTTTGAAGAGTTAGAAGGTCCTTTAGAGATTACACAGCCCATCGCCCTCATTTTTACAGAAAGGGAATCAGGTGAAGTTACCTGCACAGGTGAGTCGCTGCTCAGAGACCGCACAGCACATTTAAAACTGTATCTCGGTTCAGTACTCAAGAAAAGGACACAGACTGATAAATGGTGGCAAAAACCGAGCTGTCTGGTTCTTCCGGTACCCAGTGCCGGGTCCAGTACAGAGCAGGCGCTCGATATTTACAAGACGAATCAATGACTGAATGAATAGCACCGCCAGGAGCCCCATAAAAGAAGTCCAGAAGACTGTGGGCTGTCACTCTTCGCTGTGACAAAGAACCTCCGTGAGGAGCGAGGACTAGGGCCGGACAGGCAGCACCGTTCTAGTGGACGCTCGACTCGGCTGGGGCCAGGATGGAGACGGTGGGTGCCCAGGCCCTCCGCCTACCGCAGGCCGCGTGCGGGGCCTAGAGAGGACGGGGCGGGAGCGGGGGCGGGGCGAGGACGAGGCGGGGCGGGGCGAGGACGAGGCGGGGGCGGGGCCGAAGCCGAGCCCAGAGAAAGAAGCCGAGCCCAGAGAAAGAAGCCCCTGGGCCCGCCTTTGGGCCCGCCCAAACAAGAATTTTCACTGTAATCCCGCCCGGAGTTTCTCCCACGGCCCCATGTCTGTATGGCGGTGAAGGTCGAAGACGCGCGACCTAAAGGGCCAGGTTTTCAGTAAGCCCAGCGTTGGCGACGGGCGAGGGCGGAACACAACCACCACCCTAGTCCCGCCCGGCTCGAGGCCTAGCTTTTCTACTCACAGCGTCGGAGGGAGGGAGGGAGCGAGCCAGCGTCCCCGCGTCTGGGGCACCCTGGCCTACCCTTCGCCCTCCGACGCGCGCGCCTATTGGCCACCGCAGCCTCTCCCACATGGGGCGAAGGCGCGCACTTCATTGGCCCCCGCCTGAGGGGCGGGGCTAAAGAGCGCAGGTCCTCGGCCGTGGAGTGTCAGGTGGCGGCTTCTGAGCGCTGAGGGAGGGGAGCGTGCGTAGGGGATGGTGCCAGCGCTGCGTTATTTGGTTGGTGCCTGCGGACGGGCCCGCGGGGGTTTCGCCGGGGGCTTCCCTGGGGCGTGCGGGTCGGCGTCTGGGAGGCCCAGACCGCTGTGTGGAGGTAGCCGCAGCGCCAGCACCAGGTGAGTGGCCGCTGGTCCTCCCCGCCGCCTGCGCTACTGCCTCTCGCGGAGGCACCTGGTGGTGGACCTGTGCCCCGTTCCTATTTCCCTGTCCCGGGGTGAGAGCAGGTTGAGGTCCTGTAGCACTCCAACCTCGGATCCCAGGAGCTACCAACCTGCAGGTTCATTCCTTGTATTTACGGCCCGGAGGAAAGGCAGTGTATGGAGTAGAGGTCAGGAGTAGCTCTGGCTTTGAACAACCCGTCCACTTTCTGTTGAACTCTGGGCTAGTTACTTAACCTCCTTAAAGGCTCAGTTGTGAATGGGACCTTAGTCTCTCCTCTAGGTGGTCATTTGAAGGATAAAAGGACCTAGCACACAGTATAAGCAAATATGCTGTTTATTAGCTGGAGTCTTTGGCGTTGCTTGGAAGATCTGAATATAGTCTTAAATCAGTTCCTGGCACACCCCGCATAGAGTTGCCCCCGTCGGAAGCAGCTCTTATGCTAATCAAAGCCCGCAGAATTCATTGTCCTGTGATTTATAGTTTGGACGTCACATTCGAAACCACTGTCTTTCTCTGCCCTCTGTAGAAGAAACAGTTTGTGTGAAGGCTGTGAGGCTTGGAGAGGTTTTGGCTATTTTGACGACTGGAAGGTGGGCCATATGAGTGTGACTGAAGCTTAGTGGAAGACATATGGTGTGGAATGACCCGGGGGAAGGACTGCATCACAGCAAGGTTTTTATTTTAACCACACGTTGACTTTTATTCTAAGAGCCACGGGAAGCTATTTAAAAGGGTTTTAAGAAGAGGCTACGCTTGACCGGGCACGGTGGCTCACGCCTGTAATCCCAGCACTTTGGGAGGCCGAGGCGGGCGGATCACGAGGTCAGGAGATCGAGATCATCCTGGCTAACACAGTGAAACCCCGTCTCTACTAAAAATACAAAAAATTAGCCGAGCGTAGTGGCGTGCGCCTGTAGTCCCAGCTACTCGGGAGGCTGAGGCAGGAGAATGGCGTGAACCCGGGAGGCGGAGCTTGCAGTGAGCCGAGATTGCGCCACTGCACTCCAGCCTGGGCGACAGAGCCAGACTCCGTCTAAAAAAAAAAAAAAAAAAAAAAGAGGCTACGCTTTAGGAGGCCGAGGCGGGCGGATCGCCTGAGGTCAGAAGTTCAAGACCAGCCTAACCAACATGGCGAAACCCCATCTCTACTAAAAATACAAGAAAATTAGCCTGGCGTGGTGGTGGGCGCCTGTAATCGCAACTACTCCGGAGCCTTAGACAGGAGAATCACTTGAACCTGGGAGGCGGAGGTTGCAGTAAGCCGAGATCGCGCCATTGCACTCCAGCCTGGGCGACACAGTGAGACTCTGTCTCGCAAAAAAAAAAAAAAAGACAAAAGAAAAAAAGAAGAGGCTAATGATTAAATGTTGATGTTCTAAAAGTTGACTCTGGCTGCTGCGTGTTGGTGGATGGGGGGAGTAGAGTGGGATACCAGTAATAGCGATTGTAATTTGTTACGGGGCATGTGGACAGTTCTTTTGGGAAGCTTTTCTTAAGGAAAGAAAAGTAGGGCTAGTGAAAGTTTTGTTTATACCTAAAATGTTTTTTAAAAATTTTTTAAAAAAAATTTGTGGAGTCAGGGTCTCACTCTGTTGCCAAGGCTGGAGTGCAGTGGCACAATCATAGCTCACTGCAGCCTCCACCCTCTTGGGCTCAAGCGATCCTCCCTCCTCAGCCCCCCTCCCCAATGCTTCCTGCCCTCCAGGAGCTGGGACCACAGGCAGCTAATTATTTCCTATTTTTTTGTAGAGACGTCACCTAGGCTGGTCTCGAACCCCTGGCCTCAAGTGAACCTCCCTCTTCAGCCCCGCAAAGTGCTGAGATTACAAGTGTGAGTCACCGTGCCTGGCCTATACTTTTATTTTGAAATATAGATTCATTGGAAGTTGCAAAAATAGTACAGGCCAAGCATGGTGACTCAGGCCTGTAATCCCAGTGCTTTGGGAGGCTGAGGCAGGAGGATCACTTGAGCCCAGGAGTTTGAGACCAGCCTGGGCAAAATATAAGATCCCATCTCTACAAAATAAAAAATAAAAATAAATAAACAGTGCAAAGCGATCCCATGTATACCCTTCACCCCATTTACCCCAATGGAAACATCTTATATAACTATAGTACAATATCAAAACCAGGAAATTGATATTGGCAAAATCCATGGGCATTGTTCAGCTTTCATCAGTTTTACATGTATTCGTGTGTGTGTGTGTGTGTGTGTGTGTGTGTGTAGTTCTATGCAGTTTAATCATATGTATTAATTTGTGTAACTACCACCTCAATTAAGATACGAAAATGTGGCCAGGCATGCTGGCTCATGCCTATAATCCCAGCACTTTGGGAGGCTGAGGTGGGGCTTCATTGAACTATTTTGTCTAACTTTGTGTAGGTATGAACTTTTCCATAAAAAGCTTAAAAAAATTATCTGTTAAACCATTGGTGTTGAGATTAAGTGAGTTGTAGAGAAAGATGTCCCTTTCAGCCTCCGTGGTTAGCTTGGCCTGCAACTGTCCTCCAGTATTCATCTATGACTATTGTTCTGTTCATCTTTCTCCATAGTGGATGCTTGGAGATTTGTGCTTTAGTTCGTGAAACATATTTCAATGATTTTGTGTCACTGGATAAAACAGTGATTCTTCAGATTTGAGGAGGGGGAGTGAAGGGTGGCACATGTAGTTGGAAAAAGCATATTCAGTATGATAGTTTTATGTTTGAATATAATAGTTTATTGATGGTTGTAATATAATCTGCAAAGACAATATCTTGGCTGGGAATCTGTACCAAGGTAATAATTCTAAGTGGAAGGTCTACCTTCCCCAAAGCTTTTGTGTTATAATTATCAAAAGGCAGCAAGGGGCCAGGCGCAGTGGCTCACGCCTGTATTCCCAGCATTTTGGGAGGCCGAGGCGGGTGGATCACCTGAGGTCAGGAGTTTGAGACCAGCCTGGCCAACATGGTGAAACCTCGTCTCTAGTAAAAATACAAAAACTAGCCCAGCGTGGTGGTGTTCGCCTATAATATCAGCTACTAGGGAGGCTGAGGCAGGAGAATCGCTTGAACCTGGGAGTGGGAGGTTGCAGTGAGCCGAGATCATGCTGCTACGCTCTAGCCCTGGCAATAGAGTGAGACCCTGACTACAAAATTTTTTTTAAAAAACATTTTCGGTATAAACAAAACTTTCACCAGCCCTGCTTTTCTTTCCTTAAGAAAAGCTTCCCAAAAGAACTGTCTACATGCCCCACAACAAATTACAATCACTATTACTGGTGTCCCACTCTACTCCCCCCATCCACCAACATGCAGCAGCCAGAGTCAGCTTTTAGAACATCAACATTTAATCACTAGTCTCCATCTAAAAAAAAAAAAAACCCAAAAAACAAAAACAAACCCCCCCCCCAAAAAAAAGGCAGCAAGGATGAGAAACATTATTATGTAAGTCAAGACCACCCCTGTAAGGGCCAAGGTTATGCTACCTTTTACAGAAAAATGAGGCTTGAAGGCAAAACATAGCATCATAGTTGAACTTGAAAGTAAGAAAGAAAAACAGTATGAAAGATGTCTCCCTTATACACACACTGCAATGTAATTGATACAGATATCAACTTGATAAATTAAAAAAATACAGCTGGGCGCAGTGGTTTACGCCTGTAATCCCAGCACTTTGGGAGGCCGAGGCGGGCGGATCACGAGGTCAAGAGATCGAGACCATCCTGGCCAACGTGGTGAAACCCCGTCTCTACTAAAATTACAAAAATTAGCTGGGCGTGGTGGCGCGCGCCTGTAGTCCCAGCTACTTGGGAGGCTGAGGCAGGAGAATCGCTTGAACCCGGGAGCTGGAGGTTGCAGTGAGCCGAGATTATGCCACTGCACTCCAGCCTGGCGACAGAGCCAGACTCCGTCTCACCAAAACAAACAAACAAACAAACAAAAAAACCAAAAAACCAAAAAAAAGTCAGTCAAAACAGTCAGTCCTCGTTTTTGTGGGTTCTGCATCTGCAGATTCAACCAACTATGGATCAAAATATTTGGAAAAAAACAGTAAAAAAAACAGAATTTTTTTTTGTTTGTTTGTTTTTGTTTTTGTTTTTGAGATGGAGTCTCGCTCTGTCACCCAGGGTGGAGTGCAGTGGCGCAATCTCGGCTCACTGCAAGCTCCGCTTCCCAGGTTCACGCCATTCTCCTGCCTCAGCCTCCCGAGTAGCTGGGACTACAGGCACCTGCCACCGCGCCCAGCTAATGTTTTGTATTTTTAGTAGAGACGGGGTTTCACCGTGTTAGCCAGGATGGTCTCGATCTCCTGACCTCGTGATCCGCCCGCCTCGGCCTCCCAAAGTGCTGGGATTACAGGCGTGAGCCACCGCGCCCGGCAATAACACAGAATTTAAAATACAGTATAACAACTATTCACATAGCATTTACATGGTATTATGTACTGTAAGTGACCCAAAGATGACTTAAAGTATATTGGAGAATGTGTGTAGATGATATGCAAATACTGTGCCATTTCATATACAAGACTTGAACATATGTATGTGGATTTTGGTATCCATGGGAGTCCTGAAACCAATCCCCTGTGGGTATTGATATATGATTAAGTAATACACATACAAATATCTTAAGTATTTGTAAATGTTTTGAACATCTACCTTAGTGGAAAATTATAGAGGTTTTGAAAAATAAAAAGCCTATCTTAATAGTTATTCTTAACAGCCAGGATATTTTAGAATCCGTAAAACATCTGTTTATTGTGAAAGTTGTGTAAAGAGTCAATGGCTGTAAATCAGTGTAAGTAGCTAGTGGAATGTGAGTGCTTTACCTTTTATCTACTGAACTTATGTTTTTTAAAAACCTGCTTAAAAGCTTGGACTTCCAAATACACTCTGATCATATTAGTAATTTTTTAGTTGACCACTGTAAGCATTTGCCAATAACTAGTATTAATGTAGTGGACCCAGAATCCCATTTTACTTGTGCTGCTCTTGTTATACCCTCTTTTTAAAAGTGGGCATCATTCACCACCCTTGACAACCATTTTATCCAATCTAAAGCTGCTGCAGGAGAACCACCTGCTGAGCATCACCTGGAGGTTCTCCCTGTTCAAGTAGGAGGCTTATGCTCTGACAGAGGGAACTTTATCCACTTACGACCCCCAAATTAATTTAAGATGCAGGATTTGATTATCAAGCTTACGTGTTAGTTCCTAGTTGTCTAGGATCTGTTTCTGCTTCCAGATACAGCCAGAGATGTGGTAACAATTCTAATCAAATTGATGTACTTTGCTAAGGATTTTGAAATTGAAACTTAGATCACTTTTCAAAGAAAGGGCCTAATCTCTGAAATTTCCCTCTGTCTTCTGTTCCTATAACATCCGTATTTGTTGGCTATCAGGTCAGTGTTAAAGGTAATCTTTTAAGCTTCGAATTGCAGATTTATATAAATTATACATGCTTGTTCTAAATTTGTTTTTTTTTTTTTGAGACAGAGTCTCGCCCTGTCGCCCAGCCTGGAGTGCAGTGATGCAATCTTGGCTCACTGCAAGCTCTACCTCCCGGGTTCACGCCATTCTCCTGCCTCAGCCTCCTGAGTAGCTGGGACTACAGGCAACCGCCACCACGCCTGGCTAATTTTTTGTATTTTTAGTAGAGATGGGGTTTCACCGTGTTAGTCAGGATGGTCTCAATCTCCTGGCCTCGTGATCCGCCCGCCTTGGCCTCCCAAAGTGCTGGGATTACAGGCGTGAGCCACCACACCCAGCCCTAATTTTGTAAATGGTTGTATAATCAGGATTTGCCATGGCAAAGATTGTGGTTCCTAAGCCCGTTTCTGGACCAATTATTGCCCCAAGATTTATTTTCTCAGAGTTGTTTACTTCTCAACGAAAAACATGTAAAAATTCTTGCACACTAAAGTGTTAAAGCTTTAATGTATTAACACATTGTCAAGAATACTACATTGGAATTTTAAAAGGATGGGTAGTAGAATCATGACTATGCTTAACACAAAGTATAGTCACGCACCGCATAAGAACATTTTGGTGAACCGCAGACCGCATGTACAGTGGTGATACCAAAGATTATAATACCATGTTTTTTCTGTACCTTTTTATATTTACACATTTTTAGATGGACAGATACTTACCATTGTGTTACAGTTGCCTGCAGTATTCAATATAGTAGCCTGCTGTACAGGCTTGTAGTCTAGGAGCAATAGGCTATACCATATAGCCTAGGTGTACAGTAAGCTATATCATCTAGGTTTGTGTAAGTACATTCTATGCTGTTTGCACAATGAAATCGCCTAGCAATGCATTTCTTGGAACCTATCCCTATAGTTAAGCAACGTATGACTGCAATCACTTATGTAACCAGCCCGGCTGCCATGCTATGGAGATATAGAGCAGATTGGGCAACCAGCTATCCTGCCTGCCAGTAAGCTGTAGTTGATTATACTACTGACCAGCGATGCATATAACTTTTGAGGTCTTTTTTTTTTTTTTTTTAATGCATATAACTTTTTTTTTTTTTTTTGACACAGGGTCTGGCTCTGTCTCCCAGGCTGGAGTGCAGTGGCATGACCTCGGCTCATTGCAACCTCCACCTCCCAGGTTCATGAGATTCTCCAGCCTTAGCCTCCCGAGTAGTTGGGATTACAGGTGCCTGCCACCACACCCAGCTAATTTTTGTATTTTTAGTAAAGATGGGGTTTTACCTTGTTGGCCGGGCTGGTCTTGAACTCCTAACCTCAAGTGATCCACCCGCCTTGGCCTCTCAAAGTGCTGGGATTACAGGCATGAGCCATCACACTCAGCCTTGATTAGTGTAACTTTTGAGGGTTTTTTTTTTTATATATATACATGTGAAACCAAATAGCACAGGCCCCAGTACATATTTTTTTTTTTTTTTTTTGAAATGGAGGCTTGCTCTGTCGCCAGGCTGGAGTGATCTCGGCTCACTGCAACCTCTGCTTCCCAGGTTCAAGTGATTCTTCTGCCTCAGCCTCTCGAGTAGCTGGGATACAGGCGTGCACCACCACGCCCAGCTAATTTTTGTATTTTTAGTAGAGATGGGGTTTCACCATGTTGGCCAGGATGGTCTCGATCTCTTGACCTCGTGATCTCTCCACCTTGGCCTCCCAAAGTGCTGGGATTACAGGCATGAGCCACCGTGACCGGACGCCCAATACATTTTAATGATTACAAATTAATGGTTTAATTATCCGTTGATGATGAAAATTATGCATGTCAAGTTTGGCGAGGTCTACTATAAATATGCATTACTTTAAAGATGACTTTCTTTTGAAGCTCGTTTGATATAGTCATTGTTGGTGGCGGAATTGTGGGACTTGCCTCTGCCAGAGCACTCATCCTGCGACATCCATCACTTTCTATTGGTGTTCTGGAAAAGGAGAAAGATTTAGGTATGTATATAATCAATGTTGTTATTTGGGCTTACTTGGGCATCTGCTCATTTTGTCTGTTGTGAATCTTTCATGCTGAATGCCAGTGTTAGTATCTTAGTTTGTGTTCTGAAAGCAGAGTGTGGGACAAGGACATGGCTATAGGTTATTTATTTGAGAGGTTAAAGCAGAGTGTGGGACAAGGAGGATGTGTCTATAGGTTATTTATTTGAGAGGTTATCTCAGGAAACAGGAGTGAGGGGGTGAGGAAAGTAAGACAGGGAAGGAGGAAGAGACATGAAAACACATCAAGATTGTGGCTGTGAGCTTGATTCCACCGGAACCTCTGAGGAACAATATAATATTTCCCAGGATTGTGCCCACTTTATCCATCAGCTCCTGTCCCTGTTGGTTGAGGATTGCTGCTAGTGATGTTGAGCACCCCGTGCTCTTCTCTAAAAAAGTTACCAGAGGCCCCAAGGCAGAGTACAAAGAGCCCTAGGGGGCCCTTGAAGTGGTTTGCTGGTAATGAGAGGTGAGTTTGTGCACAAAAGTTGTAGTTGAAATCAGAGATGGGCTGGAGGGATGTGACATGGATACCAGGGATGGCTGTTAGAGGAAGTTACCAGTGATCTGAACAAATTCAGGCAGAATTTTACATGATGTGGTCTCCAATAGCTTCAACTATAAGTTTGTTCTCTTACCTCTTATGTTTTGTACGAATCATGTACTTACTCTTACCCTGTTTCTCTTGTTCTGTAGCTGTTCACCAGACTGGACATAACAGTGGTGTCATACATAGTGGAATTTATTATAAACCTGAGTCTCTGAAAGCCAAATTATGTGTACAAGGTGCAGCTCTCCTCTATGAATACTGTCAGCAAAAGGGAATTTCCTACAAGCAGTGTGGCAAGGTATGGCAGTTTACTAGAGCCTTGACTAATTTCCAACTGGCATTTTCTTAGTGATGTTTAATATTACATTTTTTTAAAATGTATTTTTTTCTTTGTGTCTATGTAATTTTTCAAATCTAATCTTAGAGAATAACTAAAAAAAGATGGTGTGACTTTATGTAATTTTCTAAATAAAAGTTTTATTGACATATAATTTATGCACCATACAATTCACCCTTTTAAAGTGCACAGATCAATTTTTAGTATATTTACAGAGCTGAGCAATCATCACCACTATCTAATTTTAGGCTTTTTCATCACCCCAAAAAGAAACCCCATACCCATTAGCAGTCACTCCCCATTTCCACCTCCCCCGATGCCCCAGCAACCACTAGTATTCTTTCTGTCTTTGTGGATTTGCCTGTTCTGCACTTTTCATATAAATAGATTCGTATACTATGTGGTCTTTTGTGACTGGCTTCTTTCACTTAGCATAATGTTGTCAAAGTTCATCCATGTTGTAGCATGAATCAGTACTTCATTCCTTTTATGGCTGAACAATATTCCATTGTATGGATATACCACATTTTATTTGTTCATCAGTTGATAGACATACGGATTGTTTCCACTTTTTGGCTATTATGGATAATGCTGCTATCAACATTCGTGTATAAGTTTATTTGTGAACATATGTTTTCATTTATATTGGGTATATACCTGGGAGTGGAATTGCTGGGTTGTCAGGGTAACTGCATGTTTAACATTTTGAGGAACTGCCAGATTGTTTTCCAAAGCTCTGTACTATTTTACATTCCTACCAGTAATTAATAAGGATTCCAATTTTTCATGTTCTTGCCAACATCTATTTTGGTTTGTCTTTTTTATTTTAGCCATCCTAGTGGAAGTTTTGATTTTCAGTTCCCTAGTGATAATGATGTTGAGTGTCTTTTATTTTTTCCTTTTTAGAAAATAGTTCTTGAGCCCAAGTGTTTGAGACCAGCTGGGGTAACATAGTGAGACCTCATCTCTACAAAAAATTTAAAAAGTTAGCCGGGTGTGGTGGTGCACAACTATAGTCCCAGCTACTTGGGAGGCTGAGGTGGGAGGACTGCTTGAGCCTGGGAGATCGAGGCTGCAATGATCCATGATTATGCCACTGCACTTCAGCCTGGGCAACAGAGTGAGACCTTGTCTCAAAAAAATTAAAATTATTACTTTTTAACTTTATTTCTTATTTAAAAGTTGAGACAGGATCTTGCTGGTCTCAAACTCCTGGCTTCAAGCACTCCTCCTGCCTTGGCCTCCTAAAGTGCTGGGATTACAGATGTGAGCCACTGTGCCTGGCTTAAAATTATTTTTTAATTGACAAAAATTGTCATTTATCATGTATATTTATTTATTGTATATTTATTGTATATTTATCATGTACAACATGTTGTTTTGAAGTATGTATACGTTGTGGGCCAGGCAGGGTGGCTCACGCCTGTAATCCCAGCACTTTGGGAGGCTGAGGCAGGCAGATCACTTGAGGTCAGGAGTTCGAGACCAGCCTGGCCAACATGGTGAAACCCCATCTCTACTAAAAATATAAAAATTAGCCAGGTGTGGTGGCACATGCCTGTAATGCCAGCTACTCGGGAGGCTGAGGCACGAGAATTGCTTGACCCTGGGAGGCGGAGGTTGCAGTGAGCCGAGACCACACCACTGAATTCCAGCCTGGGCAACAGAGTCTCAAGAAGTATGTGTACATTGTGGAATGGCTAAATCAAGCTCACCAACATATGCATTACCTTTCATACTTACTTTTTTTTTATGATGCAAACACAAATCTACTCTCTGAGCAGCCTTCAAGAATATAATACATTATTAACTATAGTCAACATTTTGTGTAATAGATATCCTGAACTTATTCCTCTTAACTGAAATTTTCTGTCCTTTAACAAATATCTTTCCACACCACCCCTGCCTCCCTGCCACCCCAGCCCCTGGTAACCATCATTCCACTCTCTACCTCTGTGAGTTCAACTTTTTGAGATTCTACATATAAATGAGATCATGCAGTATTTATCTTTCTGTGCTTGGTTTATGTCACCTAAGATAATGTCCTGCAGGTTCATCTCTGTTGTCATTTGTGGCATGGACCATTTGTGACAATAGAGATGAACATGGAGGATATTATCTTAAGTATTTCTCATTATCTTAAAGATTTTCTCCTTTTTTAAGGCTGACTGGTATTTTGTTATGTATCCGCCTGAACTGGCCTCCCAGTGTTGGGATTACAGTTCTGAGTCACCACGCCTGGCCTGATCATACGGTTTTTGTCCTTCATCTTGTTGATACGATGTGTCACATTGATTGATTTACATATGTTGAACCATCCTTTGCATCCCTGGGTTAAATCCCACTTGGTCATGATGAATGATCTTTTTAATGTGTTGTTGAATTTGGTTTGCTAGTATTTTGTTAAGGATTTTTGTATAGTGTTCATCAGGGATATTGGCCTATAGTTTTCATTTTTTTGATGTGTCTTTGTCTGGTTTTGGTATCAGGGTAATACCAGCCTCATGGAATGTGTTTGGAAATATTTCCTCCTCTATTTTATGGAATAGTTTGAGTAGGGTTTGATATTAGTTCTTCTTTAAATGTTTGGTAAAATTTAGCAGTGAAGCCATCAGGTTCTGGGCTTTTCTTTACTGGGAGACTTTTTATTATGGCTTTGATCTTATTGCTTGTTATTGGTTTGTTCAGGTTTTGGATTTCTTCATGGTTCAATCTTGGTAGGTTGTATGTGTCCAGGAATTTATTCATTTATTCTAAGTTTTCTAATTTATTGGCATATATAGTTGGTCATAGTAGCCTTTAACAATTTTTTGAATTACTGTGGTATTGGTTGTAATGTCTCTTTTTTCATCTCTGATTTTATTTATCCAGGTCTTCTCTTTTTCTTAGTCTGGCTAAAGGTTTGTCAGTTTATCTTTTCAAAAAACCAACCTTTCATTAATCTTTTGTATTGTTTTCTTTGTTTCAATTTCATTTATTTCTGCTCTAATCTTTAATATTTCTTTTCTTCTACTAATTCTGACTTTGGTGTGCTCTTGCTTTTCTAGTTTTTTAAGATGCAGTGTTAGATTATATGAAGTTCTTCTACTTTTTTGATGTAGGTGCTTATAGCTATAAACTTTCCTCTTAGTACGGCTTTTGCTATTTCCCATAGGTTTTGGTATGTTGTGTTTCTGTTTTCATTTGTTTCAACAGATTTTTAAATTTCCTTCTTAATTTCTTCATTGGCCCACTGGTCATTTAGAAGCGTATTGGTTTTATTTGCTTGTTTGTTTATTTTTTTGAGATAGAGTCTCTCTCTCACCCAGGCTGGAATATAGTGGCACTGTCACAGATCACTGCAGCCTTGACCTCCCAGGCTCAAACAGTTGTCCCACTGGTCGGGCATGGTGGCTCGCACCTGTAATCCCAGCACTTTGGGAGGCTGAGGCAGGGGATCACCTGAGGTCAGGAGTTTGAGACTAGCCTGACCAATGTGGAGAAACCCCGTCTCTACTAAAAATACAAAATTACCTGGGTGTGGTGGCGCATGCCTGTAATCCCAGCTACTCGGGAGGCTGAGGCAGGATAATTGCTAGAACCGGAGGCAGAGGTTGTAGTGAGCTGAGATCGCGCCATTGCACTCCAGCCAGGGCAACAAGAGCGAAACTCTGTCTCAAAAAAAAAAAAGTCCTCCCACCTCAACCTCTGGAGTAATGGGGATCACAGGTGCACCACCATGCCTGGCTAATTTTTTTTTTTTTTTTTTTTTTTTAGACGGAGTCTTGCTGTCACCCAGCCTGGAGTGCAATGGTGCCATCTCAGCTCACTGCAACCTCCACCTCCTGGGTTCAAGCAATTCTCCAGCCTCAGCCTCCCAAGTCGCTGGGACTACAGGCGCACGCCACCATGCCTGGCTAATTTTTGTATTTTTAGTAGAGATGTGGTTTCACCATGTTAACTAGGCTGGTCTTAAACTACTGACTTCAAGTGATCTACCTGCCCAAATTGCTTGGATTACAGGCGTGAGTCACCATGCCCAATCGTTTTGTTGTTGTTGTTGTTCTTTTTGTTTTTTTGGGTTTTTTTTGAGTTAGGATCTCTCTCCGTTGCTCAAGTTGGTCTCAAACTCCTGGGCTCAAGTGCTCAAGTGATCCTCTCACCTTGGCCACCCAAAGTGTTGAGATTACAGGTGTGAACCACCGTGCCTGGCCAGCAGCATATTGTTTAATTTCCGTGTGTTTGTATAGTTTCCAAAATTCCTCTTGTTATTGATTTCTAGTTTCATTCCATTGCGGTCAGAGAATATACTTGATATAATTTCATTTAAACAAATTTTTAAAGACCTGTTTTGTGGCCCAACATATTGGTCTATCCTTGAGAGTGATCCATGTGCTGGGGAGAGGAATATATATATTCTGTAGCTGTTGGATGAAACTCAGTAAATATCTATTAGGTCCATTTGGTTTGTAGTGCTCAGTAGTTTATTCTTTGTGATGCTTTTGTGAGGAGAATTGTTTTCCTAATTTCATTTTTTATAATTCATTGCTAATGCATAGAATATGATTGATTTCTGTATGTTGATTTTTTTAATCCAGTGACCTTTCTAAACTCATTTTGTTCTAATTGTGTGTGTGTGTGTGTGTCTGTCTGTCTGTCTATGAATTCCTTAGGCTTTACTATATGCAGGATCATGTCATCTGCAAATAAGTTAGTTTTACTTCTTTTCCAATTTAGATGTCTTTTAACTACTTATGCTGCTTGCCTGATTTCCACGGGTGGAAGCTCCAATACAGTGTTGAACAGAAGTAGTAAAAGTGGACCTTCTTGAATTGTTCTTGATCTAATGGAGAAAGCATTCAATCTTTTACCCTTAAGTATGATGTTAGCTGTGGATTCCCTTTATCAGATTAAGGAAGTTCCTTTCTATTCCTAGTTTGTTGAGTGTTTTCTATCATGAAAAGGTGTTGAATTTTCTCAAATGCCTTTTCTGCTTCTATCAAGGTGATCATGTGGTTTTTATCCTTGATTCTATTAATGTAGTGTATTAATACATTTTTGGATGTTAAGTTGATTTTACATTCCTGTGATAAATCCCTCTTGGTCATGGTGTAAAATCCTCTTTATATGTTGCTGCATTCAGTTTATTAGTATTTTGTTCAGGGTTTTGCATTAATATTTTTAAGGGATATTGGTTTGCAGTTTCTTATGATATCTGGTTTTGGTAAAAGGCAAAATATTTTTTCTTTCTGAAGAGAAACCAGAGCACTGGTTTTAGTATCAAACTAATATTGGCCTCACAGAATTAGTTGGGAAGTGATTCTTACTCTTCTGTTTTTTGGAAGAGTTTATGAAGAATTCGTATTAATTTTTTTTTTTTAACATCTGGTAACATTCGTGAATAAAGCCTCTGGGCCTGGGCTTTTTTTTTTTTTTTAATGTGGGAAGTTTTCAATCACTTCATGTGTTATAGGTTTATTAAGTTTTTCTTCTCAAATCAGTGTCAGAAGTTTGTGTCTTTCTAATAATTTGTACGTTTCATCTAGATTTTCTAATTCATTGCCATACAGTTGTTCATAGTATTCTTTTATAAGTCCTTTTATTTCTGCAGTGTTGGTAGTCATGTCCTTTCTTCATATAAGTTTTTTTTTTTTTTTTTTTTTTTTTTTTTGGAGACAGAGTCTCACTTTGTCACCCAGGATGGAGTGCAGTGGTGCAATCTCGGCTCTCTGTAGCCTTGACCTCCTGAGCTCAAGTGATCCTCCTACCTCAGCCCGCTAGTAGTTGGGATTACAGGTGCACACCACCACACTCAGCTAATTTTTTGTATTTTTTTGTAGAGACAGATTTTGCTATGTTGCCCAGGCTGTTCTCGAACTCCTGAGCTCAAGCGATCCACCAGCATCAGCTTCCCAGAGTGCTAGGGTTACAGGCATGAGCCACCGTGCCTGGCCCTTATAATTTTTAAGAATAAAAGCTCATTGTCACCATTAAAGATGATATGAGGCTGGGTGTGGTGGCTCACGCCTGTAATCCCAGCACTTGGGAGGCCAAAGTGGGTGGACCACCTGAGGTCAGGAGTTCTGGCCAACATGGTGAAATCCTGTTTCTACTGAAAATACAAAAATTAGCTGGGCATGGTGGCAGGCGTCTGTAATCCCAGCTACTTGGGAGGCTGAGGCAGGAGAATTGTTTGAACCCGGGACGGAGAGGTTACAGTGAGCCAAGATCCTGCCATTGCACTCCAGCCTGGGTGACAAGAGCGAAACTAAAAAAAAAAAGATATTATGAAAAAAAATTGTAGGGCTGGACTCATATGCCTGTAATCCTAGCACTTTGGGAGGCTGAGGTGGGCAGATTGCTTGAGCCCAGGAGTTTGAAGCCAGTCTGGGCAATGTGGTAAAACGCCGTCTGTACTAAAAAAAAAAAAAAAATTAGCCGAGTGTGGTGGCACATGCCTGTAGTCCCAGCTTCTAGGGAGGCTGAGGTGGGAGAATCACCTGAGCTCAGGAAGTCGAGGCTGCAGGGAGTCATGACTGGGCCACTGCACTATAGCCTGAGCAATGAGAGTGAGACCTTGTCTCAAATAAATAAATAAATAGAAATTTTAAAAATAGATACAAATTTTTTTAAGAGACAGAGTCTTGTCCTGTTGCCCAGGCTGAAGTGCAGTGGCACAATCACAGCTCACTGCAGCCTTGAACTCCTGGGCTCAAGTGGTCTTCTTGCCTCAGCCTTTGAAGTAGCTTGGATTATAGACATGAGCCCCTGTGCATGGCCACATTTTAAAAAACAATTCAGTAAAATGGGCCTGACATAAGTGAAAAAGGCAAGATATAAAAGTCTAGTTACAGTTTTTATTACGCATTGTAAGAATTCTTTACATATTCTAAATACTAGACCTTTATCAGCTACATGACTTGCAAATATTTTTTCTCATTGTGTGGGTTGTCTTTTCACTTACTTGATAGAGTCCTTTACTTCCACTTCTGTTTTTAAGGTAATTATTTATTGATTTAAATAGCCTTTATACCTTGATTAAAAGTGTCACCTCATGAAATTCTGTTGCCTCTTTGGTATGAAATAATGACTTGTGAATTCTAATATACCTTTGAATATGCACCTGTGTTTTCCTTTGCCCCTTTCCTTAAGTAAGGAAGAAACTGTACCTCAAACAGATATTTTTCCCATAAATAAATAGAAAAGAAATAAGTTGATTAATTTGCTGTTTTTCCCCCTGCAACAGAATGTTTTGTAAATACTTTATAATATATTCCAAAAATAAAAGGGATTGTTTTGTCAGTTATATTCCATCACATTCAATACCAGTTGTCTTTCTGATGTGCTGATATTTTACATTTTCCTGAAGAAATAAGAAGGCCATTCTGTTTTGGGGGGGGAAAAGAAGTAAAGTCCAACAACTTATGCTTCTCTCCCTTCTGGGATTGAGAATGTGGTAGTGATGAGTTGCTTATGGCCAAGATGCACATAGAGACTATGATAACAGAAGTGGAAATTGAGGCTACATTTCATTTTTAGGGAAAATTTGTTTTAATGCCATTTTCTTAAGACAGCTTTTCTTGGTGGAGGAAGAAAATAGTCATGAAGAAAGGAAGAATTGGATATGTGAAGAAAAAATAATTTTAAAAAATTCACCTTTGGGTCATACAATAGTTGATTATTTTCCATTGACTTTATCTTTCATCGCTGATGATACATTCACCTCTATCCATGCTCCTTACCTTTTTTTTTTTTTTTGAAGCTTATAGTAGCTGTTGAACAAGAAGAAATCCCCAGACTTCAGGCCCTTTATGAGAGAGGCCTCCAGAATGGTGTCCAGGGCCTGAGGCTGATCCAGCAAGAGGATATAAAAAAGAAGGAGCCATATTGTAGGGTAAGTGATTAACCAGCTTCAAAGGGATGTTTTTATTTAGGGCTTAGTCCTGTGACATGGAGGCTGAGGGTGAGTGTATAGGAGACAGGAATAATATAAAATCAGTTAGATAATCCTGTCACAGAAGTAGTGAAGTGACAGCCACAAGAGGGCATTGCCACAAACTCTGGACACCTGATTTCTTTCTCTGTGAGAAAATACCAGGTCTGACCAACATGAAGACAGGAGGAGGCCTGAGAACACATGGCATGTTTGGAAAACACTGAGCAGTGAGGTGTGGTTGGGAGCATTGGGTATATAGGGAAAGATAAGAGATAAGACTGAAAAGGCAGGGTTAGGCCCACATAAAGGGCTTGGCATTCATGCTAATAACATTGAAGTTTATCCAGTAAGCACAGGGAACCATTGAACATTTTTGGAGGAAGGCAGCTGTAGTGTCTGATCTATATGATAGGCGGATAAGGCTGGCATGAGTTTGATCCTCCTGCCTCGACCTTCCAAACTGCTGGGATTGCAGCATTTCACTTTCTTAATATTGTCTTCAGATTAACAGAAATTCTTAATCTTAATGTTACCAATTTATGCATATGTTTTTTTTTTTATGGTTAGTGTTTTTTGCGCTCTAGTTAAATTTTCTGGATGCATTCAAAGACTTGGTAAGGAAAATAAAATAAAATAGAAAAAAAAAAAGAAATCTTTGCCTAGCCCAAGGTATAGAAGATATTCTATGTGTTTTTCTAAAAGTTTTATTGTTTTATGTTTCACATTTAGATCTGCAGTCCATTTGGAATTGATTTTTATATATGGTATAAGTTAGGGGTCAAGGTATATTTTTTCCCCAAACAGATATCCAGTTGAGTCAGCATCACTTATCAAAAAACCATTATTTTCCCACTGTGCTGCAGTATTGCCTTTATGATATCAGGTATGTGGCGGGTCTATGTCTGGACTCCATTCTGTTCCATTGCCTCTTCTGTGCTACTACCATAATGTTTAATTATAATAGCCATTTTTTTTTTAATGGGTTCTCACTGTGTCACCCAGGCTAGAGTGCAGTGACGTGAGCACAGCTCCCCATGACCAGCTAATTTTAAAATGTTTGAAGAGACAGAGTCTCACCATATTGCCTAGGCTGGTCTCGAACTCCTCGGCTCGAGTGATCCACCTGCCTTGGCCTCCCAAAGTGCGAGGAATACAAGCATGAGCTATAGTAGCTTGGCCTTTAGTAGCTTTTACTGCAACCTCCATCTCCTGGGTTCAAGCAATTCTCCTGCCTCGGCCTCTCCAGTAGCTGCGATTACAGGCACCCGCCACCACGCCTGGCTAACTTTTGTATTTTTATTTATTTATTTTTTTTGAGATGGAGTTTCACTCTTGTTGCCAGGATGGAATGCAATGGCGCAATCTCAGGTCACCGCAACCTCTGCCTCCTGGGTTCAAGTGATTTTCCTGCGTCAGCCTCCCGAGTAGCTGGGATTACAGACATGCGCCACCATGCCCGGCTAATTTTGTATTTTTAGTATAGACAGGGTTTCTCCACGTTGGTCAGGCTGGTCTTGAATTCCCGACCTCAGGTGATCCTCCAGCCTTGGCCTCCCAAAGTTCTGGGATTACAGGCATGAGCGCCTGGCCCTATAGTAGCTTTTTAATAGGCCTGAATATTTGGTAGAGTAAGGCCTTCAGTTTTTTTCTTCAACATTGTCTTGGCTATTCTTGGATCTTTACATTTCTACATAAATATTGGAGTTAATTTGCTAGACTCCACAAGATAACCTGTTACGATTTTGATTGAGATTGCACTGAATCTGTATGTCTGTGTGGAGACAATTTACATCTTTGTAGTATGGAGTCTTCCAATCCTTGAACTTCATATATCCCTCCCTTTGTCTGGATCTGTTTTAATTTATTACATAATGTATTATAATTTTCAGTATGGAAGTCTTGCGTGGCATGTCTCTTATATCTAAAAAGAATTTGTATTTGATGTTTTCTGATACTCTCATTAATAGTATTGTTATTTAAAGTTCACTTTTTATTTGTTTGTTGCAGGTATGTGGAAATATAATTGATTTCTGACCTTGTATCCAACTTACTAGTTAAATTCACTTATTGGTTCTAAATAATTTGTCTAGAAATTCTTTTGGATTTTTTATACCCAGACATTTTATCCGCAAATAATAACTGTTTTATTTCTTCTTTTCTAATTCATATACTTGGTTGATCCAACGTTTAATCCTAGTTTGTATAGTTTTATATGTGTTTTTTGTTTATTTTTACAAGCTGCTTCATCCTTTCTGCAAAAAGACAAGATAGAAATTTATTTTTTCAAGTCCAGGAAAAATAAAAGCTTAAAGGAAAAAAAATGTATTTTTTCCCTTTATCTCTAGTTGTAAAGTTAAAGTTGGGTCAAAATATGCAAGATTTTCTGAATTCATGTAAAGCTCTTAAGACGCTGATAGTATCCAGGAATCTAAATACTGTTGAATGAGTTCTTCTGCAGAGGTTATAGCATCTTCGTCTCTGGCAAGCCACCTATTCGTTTCCTGGCACCCAGTCAGGATGATCAAACTATTTTGCTTGTGGGATACACTAGATCTTGTTACTTCCCTTTTCTCTCCTCAAATATTTCTTATCTCTCTGAGATAGTGAATTAGTGACTGTTTTTTTTAAGTAGAATATTTTCATTGACCATCTTATTTTGGCCATCTGCGTATTTCACACTCTGAGCAAATTCTAAATGGTCAAAGTCAAGGTTGGCAAATTCTGTCCTGTGGACCAAATTCATCCTGCCACCTGTTTTTGTATGGCCTGAAAGCTAAAAATGTTTTTTGTTTGTTTGTGTTTTGTTTTGTTTTGTTTTGAGGCAGATTCTCACTCTGTCACCGAAGCTGGAGTGCAGTGGCACGATTTCGGCTCACTGCAACCTCACCTCCCTGGATTCAGCGATTCTCCTGCCTCAGGCTTCCAAGTGGCTGGGATTACAGGCACATGTCACCACGCCTGGCTAATTTTTGTATTTTTAGTAGAAACAGGGTTTCACCATATTGGCCAGGCTGGTCTCAAACTCCTGACCTCGTGATCTGCCTGCCTTGGCCTCCCAAAGTGCTGAGATTATAGGCGTGAGCCACCATGCCTGGCCATGCTAAAAATGTTTTTTACATTTTAAGTGTGTTAAAAAAATTAAAAGAACATTATTTTGTGATGAATTAAAATTATATGAAATTCAGGCGTGGTGGCGTGTGCCTGTAGTCCCAGCCACTTGGGAGGCTGAGGCAGGAGAATTGCTTGAACCCGGGAGGTGGAGGTTGCAGTGGGTGGAGATTGGGCCACTGCACTCAAGCCTGGGCAACAGAGCGAGACTCCATCTCAAAAAATATATATATATGAAATTCAAATTTCAATGTCCATAAAGTTTTATTGAAATACAACCGCAAATATTCAGTTATGTATTGTCTGTAGCTGTTTTTATGCCAAACAGCCCCCTTGAGTAGTTGCAACAGAGATCATAAGCCTAGATAGTCAAAAATATTTACTCTCTGTCTCTTATAAAAAAGGTTGTCTACCCGTGATCTAAATAGCAGGTAGCTACTGAAAGACTTGAGCAGAACACTGACAGGCAAAATGTACTAATTTAGGAAAGTTAATCGAATTTGAATACGTAAGATGGAACTGGACGTGGGGAGAGGAGAACCAAAGCCAGTTATTGTTATTTTTTAATTATCTGATTCCAGTAATTCTCAGACTTAAGGGAGTTTTTTTTTTGTTTTTTTTTTTTTTGAGACGGAGTCTTGCTCTGTCACCCAGGCTGGAGTGCAGTGGCGCGATCTCGACTCACTGCAAGCTCCGACTCCTGGGTTCACACCATTCTCCTGCCTCAGCCTCCAGAGTAGCTGGGACTATAGGCACCCGCCGCCACGCCTGGCTAATTTCTTTGTATTTTTAGTAGAGACGGGATTTCATCATGTTAGCCAGGATGGTCTTGATCTCCTGACCTCGTGATCCGCCCACCTCAGCCTCCCAAAGTGCTAAGATTACAGGCGTGAGCCACTATGCCCAGCTGACCTAAGGGAGTTTTGACATATTATCCTTTAGTTTATCTTGCTGTATCCTTCAACTTTTTAAAATTAACTTGGATCTAGCATAAGATGAGCAGTATAATGTAGCTGTTGATAAGTCAGACAGACATAAGCTCAAGTCTCACACCTGCCTCTTTAATGGCTATTAACATTGAGTGGGTTATAATCTTTCTAATCCTCAGACTCCTCATTTGTAAAGTGGAGATTGTTTTGAGAATTAAATGAAATACTATGTATAAGGCATTTGGCTTATGTTAATCCCTTAAGAAATGGTAGATTTTATTATATGCTTATTTAAACAATCCTAGTAAATTCAAATTGGTTTTGTTTGAAATATTTGAGGACTTTTCATTTTTGCTTTCTTCAGCTTTTTTCTGCCTATAAAGCCAACCTCCTCTGGTCAGCTCATTAGAGTGCTCTTTCTAAATCTTTGAATGAGGTGCTCCCTGAATCATGAATTGCTAATAAAGCTAATTAGATCTTTAAACTAAATTTGTTGTAATTTTGTCTTTTAACACACTCAATGGTTTTGTAATGCACTGTGTAGATAAGAAACAGGATAATAGATTATCCTGTTAAGATAATTAAGAATATTCAATTATGTATATTCTTCCTCCAGTTTATATTTCCGCTTTTCTTGATGTGTTACATTTAATTTATTATTTTATTCTGTTTATTTTCTTTAAGGCACATCAATCTTTTTTAGAGTGAGATAGCCTATTTTTTTTTGTTTTTTTTTTTTATACTTTAGGGTTTTAGGGTACATGTGCACAATGTGCAGGTTTGTTACATATGTATCCATGTGCCATGTTGATTTCCTGCACCCCTTAACTCATCATTTAGCATTAGGTGTATCTCCTAATGCTGTCCCTCCCCCCTCCCCCCACCCCACAACAGTCCCCGGAGTGTGATGTTCCCCTTCCTGTGTCAATGAGTTCTCATTGTTCAATTCCCACCTATGAGTGAGAACATGCGGTGTTTGGTTTTTTGTCCTTGCGATAGTTTACTGAGAATGATGGTTTCCAGTTTCATCCATGTCCCTACAAAGGACACGAACTCATCATTTTTTATGGCTGCATAGTATTCCATGGCGTATATGTGCCACATTTTCTTAATCCAGTCTATCGTTGTTGGACATTTGGGTTGGTTCCAACTCTTTGCTATTGTGAATAGTGCCGCAATAAACATACGTGTGCATGTGTCTTTATAGCAGCATGATTTATAGTCCTTTGGGTATATACCCAGTAATGGGATGGCTGGGTCAAATGGTATTTCTAGTTCTAGATCCCTGAGGAATCGCCACACTGACTTCCACAATGGTTGAACTAGTTTACAGTCCCACCAACAGTGTAAAAGTGTTCCTATTTCTCCACATCCTCTCCAGCACCTGTTGTTTCCTGATTTTTTAATGATGGCCATTCTAACTGGTGTGAGATGGTATCTCACTGTGGTTTTGATTTGCATTTCTCTGATGGCCAGTGATGATGAGCATTTCTTCATGTGTCTTTTGGCTGCATAAATGTCTTCTTTTGAGAAGTGTCTGTTCATGTCCTTTGCCCACTTTTTGATGGGGTTGTTTGTTTTTTTCTTGTAAATTTGTTTGAGTTCATTGTAGATTCTGGATATTAGCCCTTTGTCAGATGAGTAGGTTGCAAAAATGTTCTCCCATTCTGTAGGTTGCCTGTTCACTCTGATGGTAGTTTCTTTTGCTGTGCAGAAGCTCTTTAGTTTAATGAGATCCCATTTGTCAATTTTGCCTTTTGTTGCCATTGCTTTTGGTGTTTTAGACATGAAGTCCTTGCCCATGCCTATGTCCTGAATGGTATTGCCTAGGTTTTCTTGTAGGATTTTAATGGTTTTAGGTCTAACATATAAGTCTTTAATCCATCTTGAATTAATTTTTGTATAAGGTGTAAGGAAGGGATCCAGTTTCAGCTTTCTACATATGGCTAGCCAGTTTTCCCAGCACCATTTATTAAATAGGGAATCCTTTCCCCATTTCTTGTTTTTGTCAGGTTTGTCAAAGATCAGATAGTTGTAGATATGCGGCATCATTTCTGAGGGCTCTGTTCTGTTCCATTGATCTATGTCTCTGTTGTGGTACCAGTACCATGCAGTTTTGTTATTTTAAAACAATAGAGAGATCCTAGCATATTATAAAACTAGGGTTGTGAATAACTGATATAAGGGCTGGTTGTTTAGACTGATGTTATGCTTCAAGGAAAAAAAAATGCTAGTATTAAAATTAAGAAATTAAGAGGCTGTTATATATGTGGGAGCAGAGAGTATATGGGAAATCTCTGTACTTTTTGCTCAATTTTCCTGTGAACTTAAAACTGATCTTAAAAAAGTCTACTTAAAAAATTTAGATTAAATCCACTTCCTGTTTCTTATCTTTACAGGGCATTACAAAACTATTGAGTGTGTTAAAAGACAAAATTACAACAGATTTAAAGACCAAATTAGCTTTTTTAGTGATTCATGAATCAAGGAGCATTTCATTCAAAGATTTAGAAAAGGCACTCTGATGAGCTGACCAGAGGAGGTTGGCTTTATAGACAGAAAAGGGCTGAAGAAAGCAGAAACAGAGAACAAAAAGCAGATTGGTTGTTTCAAAGTTACTTGCCTTATAAGGTTAAAACAGAGGCCAGGCGCAGTGGCTCATGCCTGTAATCCCAGCACTTGGGGAGGCCGAGGTGGGCGGATCATCTGAGGTCAGGAGTTCGAGATCAGCCTGAACAATGTGGTGAAACCCCATCTCTACTAAAAATACAAGAATTAGCCGGGCGTGGTGGCGCATGCCTGTAATACCAGCTACTCAGGAGGCTGAGGCAGGAGAATCGCTTGAACCAGGGAGGCGGAAGTTGTGGTGAGCTGAGATCGTGCCATTGGACTCCAAAAAAACCAGAGAAGACTTCCTTATCAAGCTGGCTAAAACCACCCTGTTTGTGAACTTGGCTGTTAGTTATTTCTTCTGATTTCTTAGAAGGTCATATAAACAACTTGGCTTCCGTCTGGTGAGGAGGAATTTTAGCATGAGTGACTCCATTTTGGTTTGGTCTGTAGAGGTCTAATACAGAAGCTCAATGTAAAACAACAGCTTCCTATACATGTTATTAAACATGTCCTTCCCAAAAATAGACTAACTCTATTGCTATTTCATAGCTTTATGTGATTTTGATGGAATTCGATTGTGAAACTAATATATCAGAATCTCACATATTTTCAAAAAGCTGGAAAAAAGGATTTTGAATTTTTACAACACAAAGAAATTATGTTTGAGGTGATTGATATACTAATTACCCTGATTTGATCATTATATACACATACTGAAATATCATTGTGTTCTATAAATATATACAACTATTGGCTGGGCGCGGTGGCTCATGCTTGTAATCCCAGTACTTTGAATCTGAGTGGCTGAGGTGGGTGAATCATTTGAGGTCAGGAGTTCGAGACCAGCCTGGCAAATGTGGTTAAACCCCGTCTCTACTAAAAATACAAAAAATAGCCAGGCGTGTTTTTGGATACCTGTAGTTCCAGCTACTTGGGAGGCTGAGGCAGGAGAATCGCTTGAACCTGGGAAGCAGAGGTTGCAGTGAGCCAAGATCACACCACTGCACTCCAGCGTGGGCAACAGAGCAAGACTCTGTCTCAAAAAACAAAAAAAAAATAAAAATATAAAAATATAATTATTATGTGTCAACTAAAAGTAAAAGTTTCAAAAATTTTTTAAAAAGACTTTCATTGATGTGCTCCTATCAAGTATTACCTTGAAGAATAAAAGAATTGATAACCTCCTTCAAAAGGACATGCCAATTTTTAACACCTTTTAATTTTTATTTGCTTATGAAAAGTCTTTCAAATGTAAGATGGGTATGAAAAAGAAAAAAAAAGTACATTGGAGCTGCTGGCCCCATTATAGATTTGGTCATGAAAATAATTTAATTGTAGAGTTTGAAAAACAGGATTACTGGTATCCTAGTGGTACTGAAATTTGGAGAATTGGTCTATCTGATTGTTGCCTGTTGTGTATCCTTGTTAAGGCTTTAAAGTTAGAAAAAATCGGAACAGGAACCCATGATTTTTTATATTATGCGATACCAAAAAGTTATGGATGAGTCTGGATATTGTTCTCTGTACCTGATGATGTGACCATCACAGGTCCTTGGAATGAGGTCAGTGAGATGTGTGTGCATAGGTAATGAAATTATATGTATTACACATATTTTTGTGTCTTATAAATGAAGAAACTGTTACTTTCCCAGGGTCACACAGCTCCCAAAGAGTTCCCCGTCCCAAGATCTGACTCAGAACTGGTATTTTTTTCTGTTTGGTTCAACCAAAGGTTTTTTGATTACTATGTGCCAAACACTATGTCAGGCACTGTAGATAGATAAGAAGATGAATAAGGCGTGGCTGTCAACTTGAAGGAGGTTGTAGTGTAAAAGAAGATATAGTGATAAGTATTCTGATAGAGCTGGTACTCTCTCTTGTACCAATGTTAAGGGAACGCTTTTAGCTTAGTACAGTTGTTTAAGAAAGCCTCAGAGACAAACCCCCACTTGAAAGATGAATGAGTAAAATAACTTACAAAAGAGGCATATTCTGCTTCTCTCTGAGGCCTCCACAGAAGTGATATACTTTATATGATTCCAAGTTGTAATCATTAGTGTTTACATGTATTTAGGGATGGCAATATATAGTAGAATATGTAGTTGGATTTTTTTCTGAAGATGTTTTGAATAAAGTCCTTCCTTCCCCACCAACCTCACCACTGCTATAGGAATAGTGGGTAAAATGCCCATGGTACAGGGTCACTTCTTTTTTTTCCAGGACCCCTAGAAAGAAGTTTACCAAGGCAGCTCTAAAGAGCTTCTTAGACCAAGTCCCTTTAAGAAAACCAAGTATCATGCCGGGCGTGGTGGCTCACGCTTGTAATCCCAGCACTTTGGGAGGCCGAGGCGGGCGGATCACGAGGTCAGGAGATCGAGACCACGGTGAAACCCCATCTCTACTAAAAATACAAAAAAATTAGCCGGGCGTGGTAGCGGGCGCCTGTAGTCCCAGCTACTCGGAGAGGCTGAGGCAGGAGAATGGCGTGAACCCGGGAGGCGGAGCTTGCAGTGAGCCGAGATTGCGCCACTGCACTCCAGCCTGGGCGACAGAGCGAGACTCCATCTCAAAAAAAAAAAAAAAGAAAACTAAGTATCATTGGGGAGAGGCCCTTGGAAAATTTTAATCTGCCTCTGTAAACTTTGACTTGGGAGGATAACTCTTTTTATTTTTTTTTAAAAGTACTTCTTGCAGAGCAGGGCTACCCCATAAGCAGTATGCCCAGAGTAGCCGAAGATAACTCTTGACTGCTCCCTCTCTGGGCAAATCCTCACTGCTACTCTGCCCTCTGGTCTGCTTTTGCCGTTTTGTTAACACTAGTGGTCAATCACATGTTCATCTGTTCCTCTGTATCCTGACTGAGATCTACTCTCAACTTTCCCTGTCCTGCTTGCCTGGTTCTTGCTTGGTTCTGATCTGCCAGGGCCTCAGATTTCAATCTCTGACCTGCTGACCTGGACACTTCATGCCCAACCTCCTGGGTGACAGACACAGCCAGCCTGTCCACCAACACCACCCCAACTTGGCAGCCTCTACCTTGCAGCTAGTACCAGGCCAGAGCATTGGATTGCTTGGTGATGGTGACTCTTTTCACCTTTCTACAACACACATGTATAGGTGGGGCACACCAACATCTTATGAGGAGAGGAAAAGCCAAGACTAGAAAGAGAAAGAAAAGAAGGGACACCTTCTAGGGAAGGTCAGGAATGGAGTAAAGGGGATCTTCTATGTTTAAACACAGCCCTCAAATTAAATCCTTCAGTAAATGTTTGAGTGTCTTCAGTGTGTCAGACGTTGTGCTGGGTAATAGGAGCATAAGATGAATAAGGAAGCTTTTTGGAATTGCAAAAAACTATTGATTGAGAATGAAGCACTTTTACAGAATGTTTTTATCCCTCTGTTATACTTGTCACATAATTTTATGCTAGGTAAGGAAATTTTCATGGACTAATCTCTTGGTATTATCCTAAGTGAGCTTCTAAGATTATTGTACCCAAAATATTGTTTATAGGTTGAAGTTGAGTTATAGTTACTGACATGTGAATTTAGTCAATGACTAGGTCTTATGTTTACTGACTGTATCAAAACAGAAGGAATGATTTCCTATGCTTGGCAAATACTCATATTCTAGAAATGAGACTGTCAGGAAAATGATGAAGTTTGCCAAACATTGCTTTCAGTTTGTTAAAAAAGAGACTGTTGATGTTTTGGGAGTCTTTACCCTCAGTGTGGGGAAATTGATTGGGAGAACTGATATACTCATATACAAAAAAAGGCAACAGAAAATGGTGCTATTAACAATGATCACCAAAATGTAGTCAGTACTTAGTGTGTGAAATTCTCCTCTTATCCTTTTCTTTAGAATTAGAAAAGGCCAATGACACGTTCAACATTTATTCTAAAAAAATAAAATAAGCATGTGTTATATAGGTCATTCATCTACAGATTGATGAACTTTAATTTGGACATGTCTTTAGGGACAAAAACAGAAACAAACAGAAAAACCCAGGCTATTAATTTCTTGTATTACCTGAAGAAAAAGTTTGAGTTAACCACATAAAATCTCCATTCCATATTTGTAGTCTCAAAGATAGGGTCTGGGCAGCAAGTCAAAGCAATGCTCTGGAAACATTGTGAGTAGCTAGAACAACTTTTGAGTTCTAAGTATGGACAACATAGTATATACTACTGGGAAAAATCTCACTAGAGCTTATTTAAAACATAATTGATGATACGGAATTCAACTCAGAATCAAATATGTATCAAATCAGAATCAGGTATGGTGAGGGATAATAAATGGAAAAACTCATTGTAGCAGCAAGGAAAGCTTGGCAAAATCAACTCCTCTAAAGGACAAAATTGTTTCTTGATTATAGAGATTTTGTTATTTAGCAAGTATTTCTTATCTGTTATCTTTTCATAATTCTGTTTCAGGGTCTAATGGCTATTGATTGTCCACATACTGGCATTGTGGACTATCGGCAGGTGGCTTTGTCATTTGCCCAGGATTTCCAAGCAGCAGGTGGCTCTGTCTTGACCAATTTTGAAGTAAAAGATATTGAAATGGCTAAAGAAAGTCCTTCAAGAAGTATAGATGGTAAGCCATCCTTGTCTTTTCTATTGAATATAGACAGCCCTCCATATCCATGGGTTCTGCATCTGTGGTTTCAACCAACCGAGGATGAAAAATATTTGGGAAAAAAAACAATAAAAAATAACAGTAGAACAATACATAATACAAATAAAAAAGATAGTATAACAAAAAAATAGCATTTACATTGCATTAGGTATTATAAGTAGTCTAGAAATTACCTAAAATATCCAGAGTATGTGCACAGGTTATATGCAAATGTTATATGCACTTTATATAAGGGACTTAAGTATCCTTGAATTTTGGTATTTGTGGGGTTCCTGGAACCAATCCTCCTTGGATACTAAGGAACAGCTGTACTTATATTGATTTTTTTTCAATTGGGGTATTTTGGGGGATAGTACTGGTGGGAGGGCCACAAGGAGCTAGGCTAGAGTACGGTGCAGAACCAGAGGTAGGTGCAGAAGGGACAAGGATGAGACAATGTGAGAGAACTGGGACTTCTGGAGGGTCTTGTGCTGGTAGAGCCAGGCTGTGGTCCGACACTTCTGACTGGTGCTAAAATCTGAATTGCCAAGGCTGTTTATGGAAAATTTGTCTCCAAACACTTCCCTACCCTGTAGGTTAGAGTCAGAATCTCTTGACAATGCTTGTTAAAAATGCATTTTTCTTTCCCTTGGGGCAGGGTCTTGGTCTGTTGCCTAGGCTGGAGTGCAGTGGCACGATCCCACCTACTGTAACCTTCACCTCCCAGGCTCAAGTGATCCTCCCACCTGAGCCGCACAAGTAGCTGAAACTACAGGTGCTTGCCACCACACCTGGCTAATTTTTGTATTTTTCTTTTTTTTTTAATTTTAATTTTTATAGAGACGAGGTCTCACTGTGTTGCCCAGGCTGGTATCGAACTCCTGAGCTCAAGTGATTTTCCCGCCTCGGCCTCCCAAAGTGCTAGGATTACAGGTGTGAGCCACCGTGCCCATCCCAATTTTTGTATTTTTTGTAGAGACGGGGTTCCACCATGTTTCCTATGCTGCTCTCGAACTCCTGGACTCAAGTGATCTGCCCACTTGACCTCCCAAAGTGCTAGGATTACAGGCGTGAGCCACTGTGCCTGGCCAATAGCTAACACTTATTAAGCACTTGGTGCTTTCCAAGTATTAATTCATTTGACTTTTACGATTCTCCGTGGCAGGGTACCATTATTACTCACATTTTTTTAGGGTGAGAAAACTGAGGCACAGAGAGAGTAAGAAACATGGCCATGGTTGTACAAGTAGTAAGTGGTGGAGTTTGGATTTCAGCTCAGACAGTCTGTACCTAAAGCCCGCATAGTTAATTACTGAACTATACTGGACCCACACCATGTTCCCCACAAGCTGAATAACGAGCAAGGATTGCAGATTAACAAAGATGTCAGGTGGAAAGCTTCATTGGTTTAATGAAGACAGAAGAGTTTGAGAAATTGGTGGTTAGAATGAAGGAAAAAGACTGGCTATGAAGCACAACAGGAAGGTGGAAGCTAAGAGGCTGGACTAGGAAAGTAGGACACCAAGGTAATTGCAGAGGGGAGGTCTAGGAAAGGGTTTCTTAATCCTGACACTATTGATATTGGGGCCAGATCATTCTTTGTTGTAGGGGACTATCCAGTGCACTGTAGGATGTTTTGCAGTATCCCTGGCTTCTGTCCACTAGATGCCAGTACCATCACGCCTCCAAGTGATGACAATTAAAAATGTCTCTAGGCTGGGTGCAGTGGCTCACGCCTGTAATCCCAGCACACTTTGGGAGGCCGAGGCGGGCGAATCATGAGGTCAAGAGATCGAGACCATCCTAGCCAACGTGGTGAAACCTCATCTCTACTAAAAAAACAAAAAATTAGCTGGGCATGGTGGCTCACGCCTGTAGTCCCAGCTACTCAGGAGGCTGAGGCAGGAGAATCGCTTGAACCCGGGAGGCGGAGGTTACGGTGAGCTGAGATCACGCCACTGCACTCCAGCCTGGGCGACAGAGCGAGACTCCGTCCCCCTCCAAAAAAAAAAGCGTCTCTAAACGTTGGCAAATGTTCTCTTAGAGTTGGGGGTGAAGAAATCACTCCTGGTTGAGAACCATTGCTCTAGACTTACAGTTAGATTAGTTTGAACAACCAGGAATAGAAATAAACCAGTAGACTAAAAAAAGGACAAAGAACCATGAACTGAAGAATTTTGAAAGTTCCTATAAAACCAGAATTTTATAACTATGAATGATAATTTATTTTTATTTTATTTATTTTTTTTTTGAGACGGAGTTTCCCTCTTGTTTCCCAGGCTGGGGTGCAATGGCATAATCTTGGCTCACTGCAAACTCTTCCTCCTGGGTTCAGGCTATTCTCCTGCCTCAGCCTCCCAAGTAACTGGGATTACAAACATATGCCACCCCATCTGGCTAATTTTGTATTTTTAGTAGAGATGTGGTTTCACCATGTTGGCCAGGCTGGTCTTAAATGCTTGAACTCAGGTGATCTTCCTGCCTCAGCCTCCCAAAGTGCTGGGATTACAGGCGCGAGCTACTGCACCCAGCTTGAATGATAATTTATTACACTCCTGGAAAGGAGAGAAAAAAATTTTCATGACATGACATCTCCTTTTTGGTTTGTCTATATATAACAACATGTAAATTAGTCTTCCAGTGTGCTAGACTTTACCACTCCTAAGGAACACATACCATTCTGGATAATTTTTTTTTCCTTTTTCTCTCCCTTAGAAGTCTGGACAGCAAATCTAATTGTGAAGTTAAAATTTGTACAAGTACTTTGAGAGGCCAAGAAAGGAGGATCACTTGAGGCTAGGAGTTTAAGACCAGCCTGGGCAACATAGCGAGACCCTGTCTCTACAAAAAATTTTTAAAAATTCGCTGGGCATGGTAGCACACACCTGTACTTCCAGCTACTTAGGAGGCTGAGGCAGGAGGATTGCTTGAGCACAGGAGTTTGAGGCTGCAGTGAGCTATAATCGCATCACTGCACTGCAGCCAGGCTGACACAGTGAGACCCTGTCTCAAAAAAAATTTTTTTTTTAGGGCTGGGCGCAGTAGCTTGCACCTGTAATCCGAGCACTTTGGGAGGCCAAGGTGGGTGGATCACTTGAGCTCAGGAGTTCAAGACCAGCCTGGGCCTCATGGTGAGACCCCATCTTTACTAAACATAAAAATATTTTTTTAATTAAATAAAATAATTTTTTTTAAAATTTGCAAAATCCTATGGGACTTAGATGTCCAGCTTACCGGTATAACTATTCAGGTTCTGTATCTCTAAATGGCAAACGTAGTCAGTAGGAAAATTGGCAAACCTGGTGTCTGTGTGAAGAGTACAGGACTGAACTGATCCTTTTTATTGATAGCTATAAATATACCTATATAAAGCAGTGACCTGGGAGGCGCAGTGGCTCACGCCTGTAATCCCACACTTTGGGAGGCCGAGGCAGGCGGATCACCTGATCCTAAGGTCAGGAGTTCCAGACCAGCTCGGCCAACATGGTAAAACCCCATCTCTACTGAAAACACAAAAAGTAGCCGGGTGTGGTGATGCGTGCCTGTAATCCCAGCTACTCAGGAGGCTGAGACAGGAGAATTGCTGGAATCTGGTAGGCAGAGGCTGCAGTGAGCTGAGATTGCACCAGTGCATTGCACTCCAGCCTGGGCAACAGAGTGAGACTCGGTCTCAAAAAAAAAAAAGCAGTGACCCATGTGGCTCAGTCTTAGAGAGGTGTCAGGATCACGAATGAGTAATTTCAAAAGAACTCTTTTGCTTGTATATTTCTTTTTTTTTTTTTCTTCTGAGACGGAGTCTCACCCTATTGCCCAGGCTGGAGTGCAATGGCGTGATCTTGGCTCACTCCGACCTCTGCCTCTCAGGTTCAAGCAATTCTCCTGCCTCAGCCTCTTGAGTAGCTGGGATTACAGGCATGCACCACCAAGCCCAGCTAATTTTGTATTTTTAGTAGAGATGGGGTTTCATCATGTCGGTCAGGCTGGTCTCAAACTCCTGACCTCAGGTGATCCACCCACCTCGGTCTCCTAAAGTTCTGGGGTTACAGGCGTGAGCCACCATGCTCAGCCTGCTTGTATGTTTCAAGAACCATGAAAGGGATCCAAGCAATCTTTTTAAATATGCTTTTTCCTCTTTTCTTCCTTCTTTTTTTTTTTTTTTTAATTATAAAAAGAGATGAGGTCTCACTGTGTTGTCCATGCTTGTCTTGAACTCTTAAGCTCAAACAACCTGCCCACCTCGGCCTCCCAAAATACTGGGATTACAGGCATGAGCCACTATGCTTGGCCCACAATGCAAATGTTAGCATCACCCAGGACTTACTGAATCAGACTGTCTGGGAATAGCACCTAGTAATAAGCCTTTAGTGATTCTTAGACACACCCAAGTTTCAGAATGTCAGAATGATAGCCTAAGGTCATAAAATGACCTGGCTATTTGGAACTCCCCCCACATCACGCCCAGCCCCCCATAGTTTAAGAGTGCACTTAGAGTTTGTTTTGTTTTGCTTTGAGGGCATTGATATTTTTTTGTCCAAATGATAGATTTGTGAGCCTCCTATTTGCTGTTGAGAAATTTGAAGGAGAAAAAAAGTAGTATTCTGTTCTTTCTTCCTTGACCGGTTTTTAAGGAGATCTAAGCCATCTGAATCATTCTGTCTTTCTGAATTCTAAGATGATGAGCAAAATTGTTAAATAATTAAGGTTGTTTTAGGTAGGTAGCATAATAAACCAAATTTATGATACAAGTAGATTGTATTTATCTGCTCTACATATGCTTTATAAAACTTTGGGATCCCATGTATCTGAGTGGGAACTAATTTTAAAAATGGTCAATTTTTTATTAGAAGTTTTTGTGTTGTGAGAACTCTTGCTTCTCTAAACAACGTAGAACCTGCAAGGAATCCAGTAACCAACACTTGGATGACAAGGTTTGATATGAGAAACCATAGCTTTAGTTCTGTGGGAAATACATACTGATTTATGATTATCCATTTTACATTATGGTTTCCAGGATTATAGTTCAGAGAATAGCTGTGTCTATGTTGGAGATCAGGTGGGGTATGGTTTATAAGCATAGATTAGATGAGTTAAAATCAAGCTAAAAACATGCTGGAGTTTTATATGTTGTTAAGTATGAACTAGTTTAATTGTTATTTGGTAAAAAGTTTCAGAATGAACTGTAGGGTGCAATCATAGTAATGACAGAAAGAAGTTTGTTTCTAGTATGATATTTCAAATAATGTTGGCCTTTTGCTAAAAATAAATTTTTCACTTATTCTTTTTTTTCAGGAATGCAATATCCGATTGTTATAAAGAATACAAAGGTAAAGATTCTTAAGCAAAACTGCTGGCTGCTTTCTTTCCCTACCCTTTATTAAAAATTAAATTAAGCCACAGGGCTGTATTTTAAGTTATTGAATGACATTTGTCTAATGTAAAAGTAATTCTGAGAGAATTTCTTTTAGGGAAGTTTAACAGCTTTTATTCTAAGGAGGATTTCAACTTGGGAATGTCCTAATTAAGTGGCTGTGCTGGCAAAGAACAAGATTATAAGCATATAGAGTGTTTAATTTTAAGGCAAAACTGATAGATATTTTATCACTCTGTCTACTGATCTCCACTAACTTATTAACTCTATAAATTAGAAGACTTCGGAAGAGGGAGTACACAGGTTGTCCAGAGGGAGATGGACTGCTTTTTTTCATCTTCACATAGAGCTAAAGCAAGAACCACGGAATGGCATAGAAGCAGTGGATTCCCTTTAGGTTCACTGCATCAGGTTGTACTCAAGGGAGCAGAGTCATTAATGAGTGCTATAGGATTTATTATAGGAATAAGACCTTACACAATTGTGGAAGTTTCTGGGAAAGCATAGATTCAGAAGAGAGTTGATGGATCCGTAATTGGGAAACAGAGCTGAATGTGGAGCTGGAATTCACTGGTGGGTATTCAGTGGGTATCTGTCTGTCACCTCATTGGACTAGGATGACCTTCAGAGAATAATACCTGCTGATTTACTTCTGCCACCAGATTTTTATTAAATTTTTTTTTTTTGAGACGGAGTCTCACTCTGTTGCCCAGGCTGGAGTCCAGTGGCACGATCTCGGCTCACTGCAAGCTCCGCCTCCCGGGTTCACACCATTCCCCTGCCTCAGCCTTCCGAGTAGCTGGGACAGGTGCCCGTCACCACGCCCAGCTAATTTTTTTGTATTTTTAGTAGAGATGGGGTTTCACCATGTTAACCAGGATGGTCTCTATCTCCTGACTTCGTGATCTGCCTTGGCCTCCCAAAGTGCTGGGATTACAGGTGTGAGCCACCATGCCCGGCCCTCTGCCACCTGATTATATGCAGCTCCTGTTTTGAACAACTTTAAGTTGGAACCATAAAGAGAAGGGGATTCTGTCAAGCATAGTTCCTAGCTTAACCAAATGGACTCAGTACAAACCCCTACAGTCCACCCTTTGTCAACCTGACATCTGTCCATGCCCCTTATAACCTTATAACGATATTTAGCTTCCAAATAAAGACAGAATAAAGTAAAAGCATGCTTCCACCTAACAAGGTGTAACTATCCTTCATAGGACTGAAGACATGCTAACTCTCAAAAAAAAAAAAGTCTACTTTATCCATCCTGGGTTATGTTTAATTTTTACTAGCTGAGTTACACTCCCCCTTTGAGATCCTGTCACTTAAATACCAACATATAAGGTTAACCAATATTTAAGCATTTTATATTAGATAATAGTTCTCAACTAGAGGCAATTTTACTCCTTGGGGAACATTTGGCAATGTTCGGAGACATTTTTGATTCTCACAACTGGGAGGGGGGAGGGGCGCAGCTACTGGGATTTGGTGGGTAGATACCAGGAATGTTGCTAAACTTCCTTCAGTGTGGGGAATAGGCCCCCCAAACAAAGAAATATCGATCCCCTAAAGTCAGTAGTACTGAGGTTGAGAAACCCTGTGTTAGATAATGTGAGAATGGTAGAGATGAGTGTATTAGTCTTCTCAGACTTCCATAACAAAATAGCACAAACTGGGTGGCCTAAAAAGCCCACAGTTCTGGAGGCTAAAAGTCCAAGATTAAGGTGCAGGTAGGGTTGATTTTTGGCTTGTTAATGGCTGCCTTCTTACTATGTCCCCACATGGCCTCTTGTCTATGTGTGCCCAGAAAGAGAGAGCATGATCTTGGGTGTCTCTTCCTCTTATAAGGACACCAGTCCTATTGGATTAGCCCCTACCCTTATGACCTAATTTAACCTTAGTTACCTCCCTAAAGGCCATGTCTCCACATACAGTTCACATTAAGGGTTGGGGCTTCAACATATGAATTGGGGAGGCATAATTCAGTCTATAGCAGTGGGAATAAAAAAAGAATTAGGTAATGTATGGAGAAATGTATTTATTATTTTAAAGTAAAGAAGATATACTCAGATTATAACATCCCTCATTTCTGTAACTAGTCATGTGGCCATAGTCATATTTATAATTTCCTTCCCCTACTATGCATTTCATATTCTCTTTGCCTTTGGCAAGCATCTCAGCTGGTCATGGTTTCTAGTTTGGTGGTATAGCTCAAACTTTCATTCCTGAAGTCTGTGCCATTAGCAGCCCTGGCTGTTTTGGGTTGACGTAGTTTCCAGTAACTTTTATAACAGTATATGGGAATACTAAGAGAAGCTTCAGGAGATATGTATTCCAGGCATATTCCTCTTTATCATCCCCAAGCCTAGTTATGGTAGCAACTCATTTTCTTGAGAGTCGGGATTAGTTATCCAATTCAGTACAGCAATCCCCTCTTTGATTTACTGGCAGGGGAACCCAAAGTGGCCAGGTGTTGCAGTATCAACCTCCAGTTTAATGGAACCACTGTCATTCTCTAATGGAAGTACTTCTCCCTTGAGAACTAAGACCTCTAGATCATAAGACCAGAGTTGTGGGGATAGAATGCAAAAATTTCATGTAGTGGATGATTGGGGTAGTAGTAAGGAACCACTCTCATTTCTACCTCAATTTCTAGACCTGTGAATTCTGGCTGTGGGAGAAACAATACCATATATTAGTCACTGATTTAGAGCACATGGAGTAACCTGGAGGACACTGCCCCAGCCCTGCAAGGAGTTGCCAGCCAGCTAGTGCTATTACTTCTAAAGCCCATTCCAGTTTCTGTCACCCAGTGGCTTCAGGGTGATGGGGAAAATGGTAAAATCAGTGAATTCCATGAGCCTGAGCCTATAGCTGCATTTCATTTGCTACAGAGTAAGTTCACTGATCAGAAGTAATGCTTCTCTGTAAAATGCCATGATGGTGAATAAGACATCTCATAAGTTCACACATGGTGGCTTTGGCAGAAGCATTATAGCCGGGAAGACAAATTTATATTCAGAGCAAGTGTCTATGCCAGTGAGAAGTAAGTGCTGCCTTTTCTATGATGGAAGTGGTCCAGGGACCACATCAGTGGCTCTGTTGGTATCTACTATTGGCAGATTGAGCACTCAGCATTAGCTGTAGACAGATCAGCCTTGGTGAGTAAGTCCGTGTTGCTGATCACCTCCTTCCTACCATAACTATGTTTTCCAGTTTTATGTTTACATTGTGAAATGATTATCACAATCAAGTTATTTGATATCACATCTGCCACCTCACATAGTTACCATTTATGTGTATGTGATGAGAACACTTAGATTTATCTTAGCAAATTTCAAGTATACCATACAGTATTATTACCTGTAGTCACTATGCTGTATATTAGATTTCTAGAACTTATTCATCCTATAATTGAAAGTTTGTACCCTTTGACTGATATCATCCCATTCCTGCCCACCCCCCTCCCAGTCTGTAGCAACCATCATTGTACTCTCTTTTTCTATGAGTTCAACTTTTTTAGATCCCACATGTAAGTGAGATCATACAGTATTTGTCTTTCACTGTCTGGCTTATTTCACTTAGCACAGTATCTTCCATGCCCACCCATGTTGTCACAAATGGCAGAATTTCCTCCTTTTTATGGCCGAATAGTATTGCATTGTGTTTATATATCACATTTGCTTTATTCATTCATCTGTCAATGGACACTTAACATTGTTCTCATGTCTTGGCTGTTGTGAATGATGCTGCAATGAACATGAAAATGCAGATATCTCCTTGAGGTACTGATTTTTTTTTTTTTTTTTTTTTTTTTTTGAGATGGAGTCTCGCTCTGTCGCGCAGGCTGGAGTGCAGTGGCGCAGTCTTGGCTCACTGCAAGCTCCACCTCCCGGGTTCACGCCATTCTCCTGCCTCAGCCTCTCCGAGTAGCTGGGACTACAGGCGCCCGCCACCACACCCGGCTAATTTTTTTTGTATTTTTAGTAGAGACGGGGTTTCACCGTGGTCTCGATCTCCTGACCTCGTGATCCGCCCGCCTCGGCCTCCCAAAGTGCTGGGATTACAAGCGTGAGCCACCGCGCCTGGCCGAGGTACTGATTTTGTTTTCTTTGGGTATATACCCAGAGGAAATCATACAGTAGTTCTATTTTTAATTTGGATCATATGGTAGTTCCATTTTTAATTTTTTGAGAAATGTCCATACTGTTTCCTGTGATGGCTGTCCAATTTACATTCCCATCACTAGGGCATCCTACATCCTCACCAATGCTTGTTTTCTTTTGTCTTTTTTATAATAGCCATCCTAATAGATGTGAGATGATATCTTTTTGTGGTTTTGATTTTCCTGATGATTAGTGATTTGAACGCCTTTACATGCATCTGTTGGCTGTGTGTATATCTTTGAAAAAATACATAAAAATACATATTCAGGTCTTTGGCCCCCCCGCTTTTTTTTTTTGAGACAGGGTCTCTGTCACCCAGGCTGAAGTCCAGTGGCATGACCATGGCTCACTGCAGCCTCAAACTCCTGGGCTCAAGCTGTCCTCCTGCCTCAGCCTCCCAAGTAGCTGGTATTATAGGCACGTGCTGCCATGCCCGGCCTCTTTGCCTATTTTTATTTATTTATTTTATTTTATTTTATTTATTTATTTTTTTTGAGATGGGGTTTCACTCTTGTTGCCCAGGCTAGAGTGCAATAGCGTGATCTCGGCTCACCTCAACCTCTGCCTCGTGGGTTCAAGCGATTCTCCTGTCTCAGCCTCCTGAGTGGCTAGGATTACAGGCATGTGCCACCACGCCCAGCTAATTTTGTATTTTTAGTAGAGATGGGGTTTCTCCATGTTGGTCAGGCTGGTTTCGAACTCCCGACCTCAGGTGATCCACCTGCCTTGGCCTCCCAAAGTGCTGGGATTACAGGCGTGAGCCCCTGTGCCCGGCCTTTCTTTGCTCATTTTTTAATCGGCTCATTTGTTCTTTTGCTATTGAATTATATGAGTTTCTTACACTTTTTGGATATTAACCTGTTATCAGATGTATGGTTTGCAAATATTTTCTCCAATTCTGTAGGTTGTCTCTTTATTGTCATTTCTTTTGCTGTGCAGAAGCTTTCTAGTTTGATATCGTCCCACTTGTTTATTTTTGCTTTTGTTGCCTGTGCTTTTGGTGCCTTATATTAAAAAAAAAAATCATTGCTAAGACGAATGTCTTCCCTATGTTTTCTTCCAGTAGTCTTAGTTTTTAATCTAAAATCTTTAATCTTTTAATCTAAATATTTAATCCAGTTCAAGTTAATTTTTGTGAATGGTGTAAAATAGGAGTCCAATTTCATTCTTTTGCATGGGGCTATCCAGTTTTCCCAGCACCATTTATGGAGACTATGTTTACACCTAATCATGTAGTTCATGATGCCGTCAGGTAAAGACAGGGGTGCCTGGAGAAAGAGGCTAACTAACATCCGCAGGGCAGGTCATCTTTTTCTAATGATTATTAAAATTGTCCTTGGCCAAGATTTCTCTTCAGTGAGCATTCATATGGAACTTGAATATCTTTACTCTCTGAAACTGTTTTGGAGTGGTCCATTCATATACCTTTCTCCAGAGGTCCTTTCCCTGTCCATCTAGCCAAACCATTAGTTGCTGCACATGAAACAGTGTAGATCCATACCTTTGGCCATCGGTCCTTCTAAAGTAAGATGAACAGCTAGGTGTGGTGTTCAGATATCTGCCCACTGAGAATATTTTCTTCACCACAGTCCTTCAGGGCCACTCATGAGTGGGGCTCTGGTGCTGTGGCTGTTCAATTGTGTGTGGTACCAGAATATTCTGCAGAACCATTTCTAAACCTGGCCTATATTTTTTCTTCTTTGATCAACTGATCATAGAGAACTCCCCATGGGGCTATAGAGGCAGGTTGATAGGAAGGAGGCAATTTAGCAGGAGTAGGGCCCATGAGAATTAGAACCACTTGCCTCTGCAACTTGTGTGTGCCAGCAGGACCTGTACAACCCTTATCTTATAATTTTTCTTAATGATGGAATGCTGCTATATACACCCAATTTTGTGGCTTGATGAGTCAGACACCACCACCCAGTTAATAATGGGTAGCTCATATGGTAAACGTAGTGACCTGTGGTCAAGTGTTCAGTCAAAGCCAGAAGCGCTTTCTCAAAAGGAGGTTAGTTATCTGCAGAGGACGGTATAACTTTCCTCCAAAAACCCTAAAGTTCTGTGCTGTGATTTGCCTACAGGTGCCTTCCAAAGGCTCTATAAAGCATGACTATCTGCTGCAGACACTTCGATTACCATCAGATTTGCTGGGTCATGTGACCCAAGTGGCAGGCCTTCCATTCAAAGAAGAATTGAAAATCTGTTTCTGTGCCTGCCCTCATCTAAGGGACATTTTCACTAGAGTATAGCATCATATGATAGAAAACATACAGGGGCCTATGGCATACCAGTGGATATATACTTTACCCAGAGTTGCCACTCTTTATTTTGGCATTTTCAGTAAGTATAATTCTGGGGTTCAAATTCAAATCCGGGGGTCCACTTGCCAGGTTGAAATAGTTTTATGAAAAGTTTAAAGAAATTTTTTCTTTTTGAGACAATGTCACTCTGTTACCCAGGCAGAAGTGCAGAGGCACGATCTTGGCTCACTGTAACCTCCACCTCCCAGATTCAAGTGATTGTTGTGCCTCAGCCACATGAGTAGCTGGGATTACAGGTGTGTCTCACCACGCCTGGTTAATTTTTGTATTTTTAGTAGAGACAGGGTTTCACCATGTTGGCCAGGCTGGTCTTGAACTCCTGGCCCCAAGTGATTCACCCACCTCAGCCTCCCAGAGTGCTAGGATTACAGGTGTGAGCCACTGTGCCTGGCCAGGGGTTTTTAAAATAAATTTTTGCAGGTAGGATTTGCTAATTAAAGATTTATACATTGGATATGGGGAGGGGGGAATCTGCTTCACTTATGAAAGAGCAATAGACATGCATGGTTTATTTCTTCATTTTCTTTTTATTTTTTTAATTAGAGACTTTAATAAAACATAGGGAGACAAGGTCTCCCTGTGTTGCCCAGGCTGGTCTTGAACTCCTGGGCTCAAGTGATCCTTCCACTTTGGCCTCCCAAAGTGTTGGGACTACAGGTGTGAGCCACTGTGCCAAGCCTAAAAGAAATTTATGTTGAACTGATGTATCATTTGATGGTTACCGAAATTTTAATTTGGAAGTAAAATTAATATGTTACTGAATTTAATTATTGTTTCACATATAGCATAAAATGATTTCAGAGACCTGCGATAGTTTTTGATAATTTCTTTCTTGGGAACTGTTGCTTGAGTTTTTAAAGAGAACTATTAGGTTATTGCATGCTGGTACCATTTTATAAATTCTATTATTATCTTTACATCTATCATAGGACTTACCTGCATTTTTTTTGTTCCAAGAACAAAAGAACTGCCAGTCTCTTGTGTAGGAGCTGATGATTTATATCACAAAAATACTTCTCGTATTTCTAGAATATAACCCTAGATGAAAAGGAAAGATACTAACCTATTTAGAAGAAGTTATTTTTGGCTGGGTGCGGTGGCTCACGCCTGTAGTCCCAGCTGTTCGCTGAGGCAGGAGAATCACCTGAACCCAGGAGGTTGAGGCTGTAGTGAGCCAGGACTGCGCCATCGCACTCCAGCCTGGGTGATGGAGCAAGACCTTGACAGCCCTTTTGACTTCAAAGGTCTTAAAACAGTCATGGCTTAGTCTAGCTAATTTGAATTCATTATGGAGAAGTTTCATCTAATTTTTGTAAAAACTATTACATGTATAACTCCTGAAAAGAGGCTTAACTTTCTAGCAAGGGCAAAAATAGGATACATATAGAGATGAAAATTTAGCTCAATAGAGTAAGGCTAAACAGTAAGGCCTGGCCGGGCGCGGTGGCTCACGCCTGTAATCCCAGCACTTTGGGAGGCCGAGGCGGGCGGATCACGAGGTCAGGAGATCGAGACCACGGTGAAACTCCGTCGCTACTAAAAATACAATTAGCCAGGCGTAGTGGCGGGCGCCTGTAGTCCCAGCTACTGGGAGAGGCTGAGGCAGGAGAATGACGTGAACCCGGGAGGCGGAGCTTGCAGTGAGCCGAGATTGCGCCACTGCACTCCAGCCTGGGCGACAGAGCGAGACTCCGTCTCAAAAAAAAAAAAAAAAAAAAGAATAAGAACAGAATTGCTAGATGTTTACTCTGTAAGAAGTAAAGAGATGGGAATTCAAGTGTGGTGGTGAATGTGGGATAAATGAAGTCATTTAGGAAATAGGGTGGCAAATTGGCTAAACTTAGTAAAGTTAAAAATAATCAGATGATAATCACAAAATAAAATTTATAGGAAATCATAACAGCCTAACATTAGCAGTCTAAAACTAGTCACTAAAGCAAACCTTGAACGTAGTGTGTGCTCTCAGTAAATGTGCATTGAATGAATGAAATTTCTAAAGTGTCCTCAGTTTGCAAAGTAGATATTGATTAGGAAGGAGAAATTGCTTGGTGGGTAGGTTACAGTTGCAACTGGGCAGGATTATTGAGTGTGAAGCAACCGAAGAGTAACATGGTAATTGCTCAGATACAGGAGAAGCTGGTTGCAATACAGAGGTTGCCTTTAAATGAGAGGGTTACAGGCCCTTTGACTTCAGTGCCAGAGATGTTACGGGTATAATTATCAATAGGTATAACATTATTTTTAAAAATGATTTTATGTGCTTATATTTTTAATGTAGGAAGTTTTGTCTTTCTTGATATTCTACCAATTGGGTAAATCCTCATATTTGTGATTGGTGTATTGAATTTTTAATTAATCCAAATTAAAAGCTGTGGGGTGGGTGGGGGAGCAAAAAAAATTGGTGGAGGCTATCTAAATGACATTTGCTTCCTCATGCAACAAATAGTTAAGAAGCTCCCTGCTAGGTCCTAATAAACAGATTTGTATGTATTTGTATGTATGTATTTGTGTGCATGCATGTATACCTTACTAAGTATCCTTGCTAGGTTGACCATTATTATCTTTAAAGTACAAAATTTAAGGTGACATCCTCTTACGTGCCACTATCCTAAGTTTCTAGCTGCCACCTAAATGCTAAAGAACATATTTTGCTGATACCTGTATTGAATATCCTCTTTTAGAAAAAATTCTATTTCTGTACCTTTTTTCTATCACCTGTTTTTCCCCTCTTGACCTATTCTACTCCACTTTATACAAATAACTGTTCTTTTATTTTGCACTAGGGAGAGGAAATTCGATGTCAGTATGTTGTGACATGTGCAGGACTTTACTCAGACCGTATTTCAGAGTTGAGTGGCTGCACTCCTGATCCTCGAATTGTACCATTCCGGGGAGATTACCTGCTCTTGAAGCCAGAAAAATGTTATCTTGTAAAAGGAAATATTTATCCGGTAGGTAATGATGCTTCCTACGTCTCTTTTTTTTTCAAGCAGGTGGTGGTCATAAAGGAGATGAAAACAACTTTCACTTGGGTCAGAAATAAGAGCGATTTTGAAGGACCATTTGTGTAAGCATTTCATCAGTTTCTCTTGCGGTTAAATCCCTAAATCTTTATCCTGGTATCATGGTTATTAAATTGTAATTAATTGCCTGCAGGTACATGTCTCCAGAAAGCATGAGTGCACTGTGGGAAGTGCTATCAAGAAGGAACTGAATTCTACCTTCTCTCTGGTGGAGGGAAAGGGAAAACTTTCCCTTGTGGAAATCCCTGATACCCAACCCTTTTCCTCAGTTCACTGTCTGTAGGTACAGAAAAGGGATGTGGCCACTCCGTAGTTTCAGGGAGTAGAAGACAGAGGTATTTAAATGAAGAGTTCATTCTTCTGTCGGAACTACCCTGGAAATGAGTGAATCTCTTAAAATATATTAGATTGAACCAGATGAAATAGTCAGTATTCAGCTATTTGATATTTTTGAGCTTGCCAAAACATGAATTTCATCTGCTTCAACCTCCTAACATTAGCAGTCTAAAGCTAGTCGCTAAAGCAAACCTTGAACTTATTGTGTGCTCTCAGTAAATAGACTTTGCAGAAGCCTGTGCTATGAATGTATATTTTTTTCTGGCAGCTCTGATTTTACTTGCCAGTCATTGACATCCCTTGTGAAAGACCGAGAATAGCCCGAAGTAAGACAGTTCATCTTTTTTTTTTCCTTTACCCAGAAAGATGCATAGATGGAACAATGTGTTAGTGTTAATAGCATCAGAGTTTCTTTTTTTTTTTTTTTTTTTGAGACAGAGTCTCACTCTGTTGCCCAGGCTGGAGTGCAGTGGCATGATCTTGGCTCATTGCAACCTCCACCTCCTGGGTTTAAGTGATTCTCATGCCTCAGCCTCCCAAGTAGCTGGGATCACAGGTGCACACCACCACGCCAGGCTAATTTTTATATTTTTAGTAGAGACGGGGTTTCACCATGTTGGCCAGGCTGATTTTGAACTCCAGATCTCAAGTGATCCTCATGCCTCAGCCTCCCAAAGTGTTGGGATTACAGGCGTGAGACACCGTGCCCAGCCAGCTTCAGGGTTTCTTGTATGCATTTCTGAGCAGAAGCATGTTAATGGAAAAGTATATCTGAGTACAGCTCACAATACAAATTAAATGCATGGGAAGAAAGTGTTTTATGTTACCAATTGAATGTTTGCATCTCTGATAACATGGAATGTGAAATGAGGCTGTTATTTACTATGTTAAATTTATAGGTCCCAGATAGCCGGTTTCCTTTCCTAGGAGTTCACTTCACACCAAGGATGGATGGCAGTATTTGGCTAGGTCCTAATGCAGTTCTTGCCTTTAAACGAGAGGGTTACAGACCCTTTGACTTCAGTGCCACAGATGTTATGGATATAATTATCAATAGGTAACATTATTTATTTTTAAAAATGATTTTATATGCTTATATTTTCAATGTGGGAAGTTTTGTCTTTCTTGATATTCTACTTACTGGGTAAATCCCCATATTTGTGATTGGTATATTGAATTTTGTATTAATCCAAATTAAAAGCTTTGGAGTAGATGGGGTAGCAAAAAAAAAAAAAAAGCTTTTTGGAATAAGCATAACATTTTAACTACTTCAAGAAAATTCTGATGAGCCAGGGTTAAAAAGAAAAGGCTGGCTGGGCACGGTGGCTCACGCCTGTAATCCCAGCACTCTGGGAGGCCGAGGCAGGTGGATCATGAGGTCAGGAGATCAAGACCATCCTGGCTAACACGGTGAAACCCCGTCTCTACTAAAAATACAAAAACTTAGCCAGGCATGGTGGCGGACACCTGTAGTCCCAGCTACTTGGGAGGCTGAGGCAGGAGAATGGCGTGAACCCGGGAGGCAGAGCTTGCAGTGAGCCGAGATCTCTGCCATGCACTCCAGCCTGGGCGACAGAGCAAGACTCCATCTCAAAAAATAAAAAAATAAAATAAATAAAAAATAAATAGAAGATAAGGCCAAGAGTCATTCATATATCTGGCAATCCAAATCTTGTATTGCTAACTTTCTAGTTTTATTGGGGGGGGTGGGAATAGATTGTCTCAAAATCAGTAGATGGCTATTTTAATGAAATCATTTCGAGCCAGTCTCCATCATTTTGTAAGCCACTGGAGAAATTACTGATGACCAAAGTAATTTCCTTGTGTAGGAAACTAACAATACGATTGTGTTGACCTAAGATGCAGATTCTTTACTATTGTAAGAAATAACTGAATTAGGTATTTAATTTGGTCCTTTTAATAATGTTTCTCTCTAAAGGGTTTCACATGAAAATCACTAGATTTTCATGTTTAAATCACTAGATTTAAAGCTATACTTGAGTTTCACCCTCTATGGATTCTGAAACAGAAAGTTCAGGATGGAGCTTCCTGGCACGTGTACTTGTAAAAATATATACATATATGCATCTAGGCTTTGCAGAGTCTCACTTGAAAATCACAACTAAAGTTTTTTTTGGTTTTTTGTTTTGTAATTTTGATACAGGGTCTCACTTTGTCACTCACTGCAGCCTCAACCTCCTGGGATCAATCAGTTCTCCCACTTCAGCCTCCAAGTAGCTGGAACTACAGGCAGATGCTACCATGCCCAGATAATTTTTGTGTTTTCTGTAGAGACAGGGTTTCGCCATGTTACACAGGCTGGTCTCGAACTCCTGGGCTCAAGCAATCCACCTGCCTTGGCCTCCCAAAGTGCTGGGATTACAGGCATGAGCCACCACACCCTGCCTAAACAACTAAAGTATTTTACCTCTGGCTGACTAAAGAAAACTAGGGTAGATGTCCCATTTCTTTCATACCCTGCCTTTTAGGTGTGTTGAAGGCATGTAATATTTCCATTAGAAAGCCTCGATGTTGGCAGGCTTTATAGAGTTCCAGTTTGAAACCAGCACTCCTTGGGAATTTGAGTTTAGAGGGTGTTTACCTCTGTATTTTTTTTTTTTTTTTTTTTTTTTTTTGAGTCAAAGTTTCACTGTTGCCCAGGCTGAAGTGCAGTGGCACAATCATTGGTTACTGCAGCCTCAAACTCCTGGGCTTAAGCGAGCCTCGCACTTCAGCCTCCCTAGTAGCTGGAACTACAGGCACACACCACCATGCCCAGCTCTGTTTACCTCCTGAGCTGATGAGGTTTCCTCTGATATTGGCCAAAAGTTGATTTTCATTGATTCATTGATTGATTGGTTGATTGAGAGAGAGTCTCTCTCTGTAGCCCAGGCTGGAGTGCAGTGGCACGATCTCAGCTCACTCAACCTCTGCCTCCTGAGTTCAAGCAATTCTCCTGCCTCAGCCTCTTGATTAGCTGGGATTACAGGCGTGCACCACCACACCTGTCTAATTTTTATATTTTTGGTAGAGACAGGGTTTTGCCATGTTGGCCAGGCTGCTTTCAAACTCGTGACCTCAAGTGATCTGCCTGCCTTGACTTCCCAAAGTGTTGGGATTACAGGCGTGAGCCACCACTCCTGGCCTTGATTTTCTTTTAATGTGTTGTTTTTCTGACTTTGCCTAGATTTTTGTGATGACATAAAAAAAGAATCTAATAATTATAAAGATATTTTACAGTAATAAAGAATTCCTTTCTCATAAAGATATTTTTTTCTCTGTTTTCAGTGGCTTGATTAAACTGGCATCCCAGAATTTTTCCTATGGAGTTACTGAAATGTATAAAGCGTGTTTTCTTGGTGCAACAGTGAAGTATCTTCAAAAATTCATCCCTGAAATTACTATCAGTGATATACTTAGGTAAGGAAAAGGGATAAGGAGTGTAAATACAGTCCCAGCCTATGTGAACTTGAGAGGTGGGTCTGACTTGGTGATTAGTAAGCACCATTTCGGAGTCAGTCTGCGTATGCACTGAATTTTTGTTTGCTCGCTTTCCCAACATGTTGAATTCCCTTTGCAGTGCATTTATTGGGCATTGCTACATCATGGACCTTAGTACTGGTCCATTTATAATTATCTAGACTCCCTTACAGCTCTAATCTGAAATCTCCATGACAGCTTTATTGTGATGCTACCTTAGCCTTTTTGTCAACTGTCACTCCTAATAAAAACAACTTGCCTGAATTTTTAAAAATCTCTCTGGCCAGTTACTCTTGTGATTCCAAAGCCTTTTGGCCTTAATTTTGTATAAGATTGTTGATCACTATGTTAGCTAATTAGGTAATAAGCACGTTAAAACATTATATTTTGATTGATTCTTAAAACTTAAAAAAAAACTTTTAGGTTTGGGGGTACATGTGAAGGTTTCTACATAGGTAAACACATGTCATGGGGTTTATTGTGCATATTATTTTATCACCCAGATATCAAGCCCAGTACCCAATAGTTATCTTTTCTGCTTCTCTCCCTCCTCCCTCCCTCCCCACTGAAGTAGACTGCAGTGTCTGTTGTTTCTTTCTTTGTGTTCATGTGTTCTCATCATTTAGCTCCCACTTATAAGTAAGAACATGTGGTATTTGGTTTTCTGTTCCTGTGTTAGTTTGCTAAGGATGATAGCCTCCAGCTCCATTAAAACCTGTTAGAAACACACTCCTAGACCTGGCATCTCACCTTGCTTCTTCTCTACTTCTTTTGTTCTTTCTTGGACCTTATTGCATTCAGGGACCCTACTTTCAGGATAGGAGTGGAAAGCAGCGTGGTAACAATCAGAGTCCTTGCTACAGGGGTATGGGGCAAAGTAGGGACAACTTACATCTTTTATTTTCATATATTTTTTGAAATGGAGTTTCGCTCTTGTTGTCCAGGCTGGAGTGCAATGGTACCATCTCAGCTCACTGCAACCTCCGCCTCCTGGTTCAGCATTCCCTGCCTCCCCTAGTAGCTGGATACAGCATGTGCCCACGTCGCTATTTTTTTTTTAGAGACAGGGTTTCCTGTTAGCCAGCTGGTCTCAACTCCCGACCTCAGGGACCACATGCCTCAGCCTCCAAGTGCTGGATTCAGCGAGCCACTCCGCAATCTTTATCTAAGATAAAAGCCTTTTCGTGGGCACACCTATATCCGCACTTAGGCTGAGGCAGGATCACTGAGGAGTCAGACCAGCCTGACCAAAAGAAAATCGTCATAAAAAAAAAAACCGGATGGGACATGCTGTAATCCAGCTAGGGAGAGAGGAGAATGGTGAAGGAGGGAGGGCAGTGAGGCAAGATCACACCATTGCACTCTAGCCTTGGCAACAAGAGCAAAACTCCGTCTCACAAAAAAAAGATAAAAGCCTTTCTAGACTTGGTCTGTAGAATATTCTTAATACCACCCAAACCTATTCTTTCCCCTCTTTGGTAATGTTTTTAGTGTTCACCTTTTTTCCCGAGCAAGCCATTCTTTAGGTCTAATCAGCAGTGTACTTTGAGGTACTCTCACCCTGCATTTACAATCCATCCCTCCATGAATCTTCTGAGCACTAGATATCTGCTTTCTCTGTAACAGCTGCAGAACTAGCCTGGTAAAAAATGTCAGCAGGCTTGACTGTGTATCTGTGAAGAGAGCAATAATCATGTCAGCTGTCTCTCTTAGGGGAGCGTCCTCATTTAAATCTGACTCTAATGTATCATTCTGAGACCAGCATGTTTGAATCCTTAGAAGAACTATTAAAACTCAGCTAATGTTTTTACTCTTATCTCTTTCACTCCTCTACTCACCTTCTGAAATAGAAGGGATAAAAATATCTAGCCATTATTTTCTTTCACTCACTGATAAGTAAGGGCTTTTATGTTTTCAGTGATCTGCTTTAGCAAACTTGTGATGTTTTATATCTGAAAATAGACTGGTCAAATCTGGTTTCTATTACTGCTATTAATATTCCTTGGAAAACAAACGAGGTGAGCATAGTGAATTCTGTGTAAAAATAGTTGCAGTGAATTCACTGCCTGTATTCAGTTACCACCCTTTCATAGAAGCCTGAGGAAAACTTTTTAGACCACTGGATTTCATATGGTAGAACTGGACTTCAGGCTTATAAAAATAAGATCAATAGATTTTTTTTTTAGCTCTGTTGCTAGGCTGGAGTGCAATGGTATGATCTTGACTTACTGCAACCTCCAACTCCCTGGTTCAGGCAATTCTCCTGCCTCAGCCTCCTGAGTAGCTGGGATTACAGGCATGCACCACCATGCCCAGCTAATTTTTGTATTTTTAATAGAGATAGGGTTTCATCGAGAGCCAGGATGGTCTCCATCTCCTGACCTCGTGATCCTCCTGCCTTGGCCTCCCAAAGTGCTGGGATTACAGGGGTGAGCCAATGCGCCTGGCCAAGATCAATAGACTTTTCCACAGCTTGAAGCCTAAGTCCTGCCTTGTCTCATTTGTCTTGCAACCAGTATACTAAACCATAATGCCCTTAGTATTGCAATGAAAGCATATCAGGCAGTAGTAGATAGTAAAAGATAGTTGAAGCAATGCTTTCAGTGGGGTGTGTTTCCCAGGATGGTGTCCTTAAATTTCAGTAACCACTGAAGGGCACCCAGGTTGACTTCTCATTGCTTAGCCAGAGCATTGTGGGCAATAATTTACTGGTGAACATGAGATTGGAATATAAAGTTATAATCTGTTAAATATTTGCATTGGATAAACTTCTCATTGTTAAATGATGGTCTCTAACACTCTTAATGTTAGCTCTAGGCCAGGCACAGTGGCTCATGCCTGTAATCCTAGTGCTTTGGGAGGCTGAGGTGGGAGGATCGCTTGAGCCCAGGAGTTTGAGACCAGCCTGGGCAATATAGTGAGATGCCATCTCTACAATTTTTTTTTTTTAATTAGCTGGGCGGGTGGTGCACGCCTATAGTTGTAGCTACTAGAGAGGCTTAGGTGGGAAGATCCCTTGAGCCCAGGATGCTGAAGCTACGGTTAGCCATTATTGCACTACTGTCCTCCAGCCTGGGGGAAAGAACAAGACCCTGTCTCAAATATAAATATATATATATAGCTCTAAACTTTAAAAATTTGTTCTGTGATTAATTTTGACATGTTAATCTAACAGCAGTTTGTATCTGTTAGCACTGTAAAGATGTAAAAGACGAAGACATATATGTCACAATTCCCCCATTTTCAGTTTGGAAAATGTCTTCTATGGGGAATTCTAGAGTAAACTTTCAGGCAAGATGTTTTCATAGCAAGTGATAACTAGAGTGTGTGAAACACAAAGGCGCAAAACTCAAACATATCTACAATAAAGTTGTAATGGCTTATGGTGATCTAGATTAGGGTTTCTCAGTCTTGATGCTATTGACATATTGAGCCAAATAATTATTTATTGTGGAGGAGTGTCCAGTTCATTGTATAATTTTTTTTTTTTAGACGGAGTCTCACAGTGTTACCTGGGCTATAGTGCAGTAGTGCCATCTGGGCTCACTGCAACCTCTGCCTCCCGGGTTCGAGTGATTCTCCTCACTTAGCCTTCTGAGCAGCTGGGATTACAGGCGCCTGCCACCACGCCCGGCTAATTTTTTGTATTTTTAGTAGAGATTGGGTTGCACCATGTTGGCCTGGCTGGTCTCACACTCCTGACCTCAGGTAATCTACCCACCTTGGCCTCCCAAAGTGCTAGGATTACAGGCGTGAGCCACTGTGCCCAGCCATTGTAGAATGTTTAACAGCATCCCTAGCCTCTACTCATTCTCCTATTTGTGACAACCAAAAATGTGTCGACATTGCCAGATGTCCTGCAGGGGCAAAATCTCCCTTGGTTGAGAACCACTAGTGTAGAGAATTTGGTAACCTTCACACTACAAAATACTAATAAGAGTCTGGCCGGGCACGGTGGCTCACGCCTGTAATCCCAGCACTTTGGGAGTCCGAGGCGGGTGGATCACGAGGTCAGGAGATCGAGACCACGGTGAAACCCTGTCTCTACTAAAAATACAAAAAATTAGCTGGGGAAGGTGGCGGGTGCCTGTAGTCCCAGCTACTCAGGAGGCTGAGGCAGGAGAATGGTGTGAACCCGGGAGGCGGAGCTTGCAGTGAGCTGAGATCGCGCCACTGCACTCCAGCCTCGGCGACAGCGAGACTCCGTCTCAAAAAAAAAAGAGTCTGGAGGAAATATGATAAACATCCTTGAAATACATAGAGCTGAGAGTAAGGGAAAGTAAGGGGCATCCCAGAGCAAAAAACAAAAAGAAAAAATTCATACTAAAAGGAGTTGGTGCTGATGCTGACTTGGAGAGGTGGGGATGGTTTGCTAATTTTAATAACTGAGGGGCTTGAGTTATATTTTTAATTAATGTGTGACTCACATATAAAATATGTAGATCTTAAGTGCTTAGTAAATTTTGATAATTGTACAAACCATATCCACCACACAAAACAAGATATAGGACATTAGGGACTTGTATTTTAATTGCCACCCAAGTGCTGAAAAAGAAATCTTGGGTCTGTACAAGGTAGAAAGTTGGAACTGAGACTCTAATGTAAGGCCCCCTAGGGACTCTTGAAAGGCTATACCCTCAGAAGAAAGGAAGTCTGGAAAAAAAATATATTCCCCTTGGCACTGGGAAGTATTAAGGAACTTTGTCTATCTTGGTCTTGAGGTTGGGGAGTGGGAGGAATCTTCCCAAAAATCTAGAATCCCTCAAAGCGCTTAGATTTTGAACATATACCACCAGCTTGGTTTAGGAGCTGTAAGCTAACAAATTAACTGAAAAAGTGGAGCCAGACATTTCTGGATCCTGCTTCAATCAATCAATCTCTCTCTCTCTCTCTCTCTCTCTCTCTCTCTCTGTCTCTCTCTCTGTCTTTTTCTCTCTTCTTCTTTCTCCCCCCTCCCCTCCCCACCCCCTCTAATTCAAGTAAATTAGAGAGACTAAAAATCAGGTAATTTGACCACAAAGTGACTACTGACACTAAGCAATTATTGGTTTATAATTATTTTTAAGAATTTTTTTTTAAGAGTCTCGCTCTGTCTCCCAGGCTGGAGTGCATTGCGCAATCTCAGCTCACTGCAACCTCCACTTCCCGGGTTCAGGTGACTCTCCTGCCTCAGCCTCCTGAATAGCTGGGATTACAGGCATGTGCCACCATGGCTGGCTGATTTTTTTTTCCTATTTTTAGTAGAGATGGGATTTTACTATGTTGGCCATCCTGGTCTGGACTTCGGACCTCAAGTGATTGATCTACCTGCCTTGGCCTCCCAAAGTGCTGAGATTACAGGTGTGAGCCACTGCGCCTGGATAATTTTTAAGAATCTTTTTAAAAGAAATACACATTGAGGCCAGGCAGGGTGGCTCATGCCTGTAATCTCAGCACTTTGAGAGGCTGAGGTGGGCGGATTGCTTGGGCAGCCTGGGCAACATAGTGAGATCAGCCTGGATGACATAGTGAGACCCCATTTCTAAAAAAAAAAAAAAAAAAAAAAAAAAAAAACAAAGAAAAGAAAACAAATACACATTGAAGTGAAGTGGTATGCCATCTGGGATTTGCTTTAAAATAATTCAGTGGGGGTGTTGTGGCTCATGCATATAGTCCTAGCTACTTGGGATGCTGAGGTAGGAGGATTGCTTGAGCCCAGGAGTTTTAATCCAGCTTAGCAAGACAACATGTCTAACAAATAATAAAATATGGTTGGGCTCAGTGGCTCCTGCATTTAATCCTAGCACTTTGGGTGGCTGAGGCAGGATTGTTTGACCTAAGGAGTTCAAGACCATTCTGGGCAATACAACGAGACCTTGTCTCTAGTAAAAATTAAAAAGAAAAAAGGAAAAAAAGGGCCTGGCGTGGTGGTGCATGTCTGTAGTCCCAACTACTCAGGAGGCTGAGGCAAGATAATTGCTTGAGCCTAGTGGTCGAGGCAGCAGTGAGCCATGATAACACCACTGCACTCCAGTCTGGACAACAGAGTGAGCCCTGTCTCAAAAATAAATAAAATTAAATAAAAAATTATAAAATACTAAAATAGGTCAGGCACCGTGGGCTCACTCCTGCAATCCTAGCACTTTGGGAGACTGAGTCAGGAGGATTCTTGAGGCCAGGATTTCCAAACCAGCCTGGACAACATAGCAAGACCCCATCTATACCAAAAATTTAAAAACTAGCTGGGTGTGATGGCATGTTTCTGTAGTCCCACCTACTCTGGATGCTGAGGCAGGAGGATTGCTTGAGCCCAGGAGTTAAAGGCTGTAGTGAGCTGTGATCATGCCAGTGCACTCCAGCCTGGGTGACAGAGCAAGACCCTGTCTCAAAAAGTAAGACTGGGCGTGGTGGCTGACACCTATAATCCCAGCACTTTGGGAGACTGAGATGGGAGAATTGCTTGGGCCCAAGAGTTTGAGGCCAGCCTGGGCAATATAGTGAGACCTTGTCTCTAAAAAAATATTTTTAAAAAACAATTAGCTGGGTGTGGTGGTGTCCACCTGTGGTCCCAGCTATTCAGGAGGATGAGAGGGGAGGATTGCTTGAGCCTGGGAGGTCATGGCTGCAGTAAGTTGTGATTGTGCCACTGCACTCCAGCCTGGGTGACAGAAGTGAGGCCTGTCTCTAAAAAAAGTAAAATAACCCAGTGGAGAGACATTGGTGTTAGACTGGTACATAGATGAAACAAGATTGGCTGTGTGTGTATAATTGTTGCAACTGAGTAATAAATACATGCGAGTTCATTATACTGTTGGTTTTGTTTCTTTCTTTTTCTTTTTTTTTTTTTAACTTTTTGATGTGTTTAAAATTTTCCATTTAAAAAAAGTGCTCTCAGGATAGTAATAGAAGCAAATGTAAAACCACTACAGAGGGACACACCCTGAATCCAACCCCTCCCAGATGATTCCCACAGATAAAGCCCTACTGAACAGAAACTCACAATCAGAAGTTACAAACCACCATAAGTGAGAGTCAGCAGATAAAATAAGTGGCAGAATTAGACTTCTAACAACTATGGGTAATAGTAATAATAGAAACTGTAAAGTAAATATGCTTCAATTAATCAAAAACAAGGCAATGAAAACAGGAAAAAAAAAACAAAGAAAAAAGGACTAGGCAAATTAGTTGGAAACCACCTAATGAGAATTTCTGGAAATAAAAATACAGTTTTTAAATTTTAAAACTCAGGCTAGGCTTGGTGGCCCACTTCTGTAATCCCAGAACTTTGGGAGGCCATGGTGGGAAGATTGGGTCCAGGAGTTCAAGACCAGCCTAGGCAACATAGTAAGATCCTATCTCTACAAAAAGTTTTAAAAATTAACCAGGTATGATGGTACACACCTGTAGTCCCAGCTACTCTGGAGGCCGAGGAGGGAGGATGGCTTGAGCCTAAGAGGTCAAGGCTGCAATGAGCTGTGATCACACCACTGCCCTTCAGCCTGGGCAACAGAGCAAGACCCTGTCTCAAAAAAAAAAATTAAAGGAAAAACCTCAGATGACTAGGTTAGACAGCTGGTTAGACCTATCTTAAGAGGAAATTATCAAATTGGAAGGTAACTCAGAAGAATTTAGAAAGCAATACTGCAAGATAAAGATGTATCCATAAAAGTTAAAAGACATGGGGGTGAGCACAGTGGCTCATGCCTGTAATCCCAGCACTTTGCCAGCCCATGGAGGGTGGATTACCTGAGGCTAGGAGTTCAAGATCAGCCTGGCCAACATGGCAAAACCCCGTCTTTACTAAAAATACAAAAACTAGCTGTGGTGGGCACCAGTAATTCCAGCTACTTGGGAGGCTGAGGCAGGAGAATCACTTGAACCCGGGAGGCAGAGGTTGCAGTGAGCTGAGATGACACCATTGTACCCCAGCCTGAGTGACAGAGTGAGACTCCATCTCAAAAATAAAATAAGACATGGAAAAGAAAACTGAGAAGATTCCAGCCTATCTCTCATAGGTGTTACAGAGAAATTGAGAAGAGGCAATCCTTTGAGGAGAGAATACTTAAAAATTTTCTAGAATTGACAAAAAGACCTCAAATTCAAGATGTACAGTGCATCCCATCTGAGTAAATAAAACTAAATACAAGATGGAAATAGATTTCCAATTTAGTAGAGAAGGAAAAAAAGAATATAGAAAATTCAATAAGTGAAGAAAGAGAATAGAAACCTTAGAAAATCAGGTTAGATAGCATAAAATAATATAGTAGAAATCAAACGTATCAGTAATTACAGTAAATGTAAATGTATTTAATAGTTAAGACAGATTATCAGGTTGGGTTTTTAAAAAATCTATGTGCTAGAAAAATGCTTTTAATTTTTTTTTTTTTTGTAAGACAGGATCTCGCCCTGTCACCCAGGCTGGAGTGGAGTGCAGTGATGTGATCATAGCTCACTGCAGCCTTGAACTCCTGGATTCAAGCCATCCTCCTGCCTCAACCTCCCAAATAACTAGAACAACAGGTGTGTGCCACCACACCTGCCTAGTTATTATTTTCCCAGAGACAGAGTCTCCCTATATTGTCCAGGCTTGTTTGGAACTCCTGGGCTCAAGTGATTCTCCTGCGTCATCCTCCAAAAGCATTGGGATTATAGGCATGAGCCACTATGCCTGGTCTGGACTTATATTTTTAGATTAGCGGTGGAGTTTTATAAAATACTAGATTGTTCCATCATATTTGGAACTGGCTGAAGATGCCTGTTACAGCTTTTCATAGCTGTTTTCCCAACCTGTAGTGTAATGCTTGACGTATGACAATAAGGTAATACAAGACTTCTCATGAATGTATGTATTTAGTTACACACTCACCTGTTCTTGTTTCTGGACATATTTTTTTTTCTTTTTTTGAGATGGAGTCTCACTCTATCACCCAGGCTGGAGTGCAGTGGCGTGATCTCAGCTCACTGTAACTTCTGCCTCCTGGGTTCAAGTGATTCTCCTGCCTCAGCCTCCTAAGTAGCTGGGATTACAAGCATGCGCCACGATGGCCGGCTAATTTTATGTTTTTAGTTAGAGATGAGGCTTCACCATGTTGGCCAGGCTGGTCTCGAACTCCTGACCTCAAGCGATCCACCCCTTGGGCCTCCCAAAGTGGGATTGGGCCTGAGCCACCCTGCCCAGGATATATTTAAAAATAAAAATTAAAAGAATAGAAATTTTAAATTTTAACTTAAAGCTTAAAGTTTCTAGCCTTATTGAATACCTACTATGTGCAAGACACAGATCTACACATGTGGGTGATGTAGGGGTGTTGACACCATACTTGCCCTCAAGACATTTATGGTTTATATTACCTGAGATTTTCTTTTCTTTTTCTTTTTTTTCTTTTTTGGAGATGGAGTTTCGCTCTTGTTGCCCAGGCTGGAGTGCAGTGGTGCAATCTTGGCTCACTGCAACCTCCACCTCCTGGGTTCAAGCGATTTTCCTGCCTCAGCCTCCCGAGTAGCTGGGATTACAGGTGCCTGCCGCCATGCCCAGCTAATTTTTGTATTTTTAGTAGAGACGGGGTTTTGCCATATTGGCCAGGCTGGTCTCGAACTGCTGACCTCAGGTGATCCACCCACTTTGGCCTCTCAAAGTTCTAGGATTACAGGCGGGAGCCACCTCTCCCGGCTGAGATTTCAAATAATAATACTTATTTCAATTTGAAGTGTTCTGAGGGGAAAGCATATGTAATCCTACAAAGAAAAACCCTGAAGTTGCCTTAAGTGCTTGAAAAGGGAATGAAAAATTTGGTAGTTTAAACATTTCATGTTAAAAACTTGTTTGAACTAAAATGAAATCCTAAGAAAAACATCATTATTATTTATTTATTTATTTGAGACAGGTGCTCACTCTGTCACCCAGGCTGGAGTGCAGTGGTGTGATCACAGCTCAACTGCAGCATCTACTGCTGTTAGCTCAAGGGATCCTCCCACCTCTGCCTTCCAAGTAGCTGGGACTACAGACACTCAGACACTCACCACCACGCCTGACTGATTTTTTTTTTTTCTCGTATATATGGGGTTTCACCATGTTGCCCAGGCTGGTCTCAAACTCCTGAGTTCAAGTGATCCACCTGCTTTGGCCTCCCAAAGTTCTAGGATTACAAGCATGAGCCTCTGTGCCTGGCCAGAAAAACATTATGATTATTTTAAAATTTAGATTGTAGGGTTTTCAATATGTGGGCAAGAGTATAGAGGACATTGAGAACATAATTTTTGTTTGTAAGAAAAATAAATAAGTGTAGACATTTTTAACTGTGGTTAATCAATTTTAGCCTTTATGTGCCTAGAAGGAGCAAAGGGAATGTACTGACTCTCTATACAGCAGAGTTTTACATTGGACACTCAACATCAGTGGCTGGTCCTGTTGTTGAGGGGGGAAATGCTACTTTGATGAGTTCAGATAAACTATAAATAGTATACAAAATAGGCCACATACCAGCTGATAAACATATGCATCTCTACCCCAAGAAGTTTCAGCTTTCAGTCCCATCCCTTCTTTTTGTGTTCTATGTGGTATATCTGATTCTTTAAGGTTTTTTTTTTAATTTTTATGGGTGCCTAGTAGGTATATATATTTATGGGGTACATGAGACATTTTGCTACAGGCATGTAATGCATAATAATCACATCATGGAAAATTGGTTATTCGTACCCTCAAGCATTTATCCTTTGTCTTATAAACAATTCAGTTACACTCTTAGTTATTTTTAAATGTACAATTAAATTATTATTGACTATGGTCTCCCTGTTGTGCTATCAAATACTAGGTCTTATTCATTTCATTCTTTCCATTTTTGGGGGGAGGTATCCATTAACCATCCCCACCTCCCCTGTAAACCCCCACTCCACACTACCTTTTGCAGCCTCTGGTAACAATCCTGCTCTCTTATCTCTATGCGTTCAATTGTTTTGATTTTTAGATCCCACTAATAAGTATGAACAGATAATATTTGTCTTTCTGTGCCTGGCTTATTTCACTTAACATAATGACCTCTATGTTGATGCATATGACAGGATCTCATTCTTTTTAATGGCTGAATAGTACTCCATTGTGTATAGATACCACATTTTATTTATTCATTCATCTGTTGATGGACACCTAGGTTGCTTCCAAACCTTGGCTATTGTGAATACTGCTGCAGTAAACATGGAAATTCAGATATCTCTTTGATATACTGATTTCCTTTCTTTTGGGTATATATCCAGCAGTGGGATTCCTGGATCATGTAACTCTATCTTTAGCTTTTTGAGGAGCCTCCAAACTATTGGCCATAGTGGTTGTATTAATTTACATTCCTATCAACAGTGTATGAGGGTTCCCATTTCTCCATATCTTCACCAGCATTAGTTATTGCCTGTCTTTTGAATAAAAGCCATTTTAACTGAGGTGAGATGATATCTCCTTGTAGTTTTGATTTGCATTTCTCTGATGATCAGTGATGTTGAGCACCTTTTCATATGCCTGTTTGCCATTCATATGTCTTCTTTTGAGAAATGTCTATTCAGATATTTTGCCCATTTTAAAATTGGATTATTAAATTTTTTTCTGTAGAGTTGAGCTTCTTATATATTGTAGTTATTAATCCCTTGTCAGATGAGTAGTTTGCAAATATTTTCTCCCATTCTGTGGGTTGTCTCTTCACTCTGTTGATTGTTTCCTTTGCTGTGCAAAAGCTTTTTAACTTGATGTGATACCATTCTGGATTATATTATTTAATTTCTATGTGTTTATATAGTTTCCAAAATTCCTCTGGTGATTGATTTGTAGTTTTATTCCATTGTGGTCAGAGAAGATGCTTGATATTATTCCAGATTTTTTGAATGTTTTAAGACTTGTTTTGTGATCTAACATATGCTCTATCCCTGAGAATGATCCATGTGCTGAGGAGAAAAATGTGTATTCTGCAGTCATTGGATGAAATGTTCTGTAAATATCTATTAGGTCTATTTGTTCTGTAGTGCAGATTAAGTCTGACATTTCTTTGTCGAGGTTCTGCCTGGGAGATCTATCCAATACTGAAAGTGGGGTGTTTAAGTCTCCAGCTATTATTGTATTGGGGTCTATCTCTTTAGCTCTAATAATATTTGCTTTGTATAGCTGGGTACTCCAGTGTTGGGTGCATATATATTTACAATCATTATGTCCTCTTGCTGAATTGACTCCTTTATCATTATATAATAATCTTCTTTGTCTCTTCTTACAGTTTTTGTCTTGCAGTCTATTTTGTCTGATATCAATATAGCTATTCTAGCTATTCCTGCTCTTTTTTCATTTCCATTGTCATGGAATATCTTTTTCCATCCCTTTATGTTTAGTCTCTTTGTATCTTTATAGGTGAAGTATGTTTCTTTTAGGCAACAGATCATTGGGTCTTGTTTTTTCATTCATTCAGCTACTCTATGTCTTTTGACTACAGAGTTTAGTCTATTTACATTCAGTGTTATTATTGATAAGTAAGGATTTACTCCTGCCATTTTGTTATTTGTTTTCTGGTGGCTTTACAGTCTTCAATTCCTTCTTTGCTTTCTTCCTATCTTCCTTTTAATGAAGGTGATTTTTCTCTGATGGTATGTTTTCTTTCTTTTTATTTAATTTTTTGGTATCCACTGTATGTTTTTCTATTTGAGGTTACCATGAGGCTTGCAAATACTATCTTATAACCCACTATTTTAAACTGATGACAGCTTAATACTGATTGCATATGCAAACAAACACACAGAAAGAAAACTAATAAAAACTTGACACTTTAACTTTGTTCCTTGGCTTTTAAATTTTTTGTTTTTTTCTCTTTATGTCTTATTGTACTGTCTGTGTCTTGAAAAGTTGTTGTAGTTACTATTTTTGATTGGTTCATCATTTAGTCTTCCTATGTAAGATGAGAAGTTTATACACCACAATTATAGTGTTATACTATTCTGTGTTTTTGTGTGTGCTTGCTGTTATCAGGAAGTTTTGTACCTTTATATGATTTCTTCTTGCTCATTAACATCCTTTTCTTTCAGATTGAAGAACACTCTCTAGTATTTCTTGTAGGACATATCTAGTGTTGATGAAATCCCTCAGCTTTTGTTTGTCTGGGAAAGTATTTCTCCTTCGTGCCTGAAGGATATTTTCACTGGATATACTATTTTAGAGTAAAAGGGTTTTTTCCTTCAGCACTTTAAATATGTCATGCCACTCTCTCCTGGCCTGTAAGGTTTCCACTGAAAAGTCTGCTGCCAGACATATTGGAGCACCATTGTATATTATTTCTTTTTTCTTGCTGCTTTTAGAATTCTTTCTTTATCCTTGACCTTTGGGAGTTAGTCTCTGGATTAAATGCACTTGGGGTTCTATAATCTTCTTGTACTCAAATGTTGATATCTTTCTCTAGGTTTGGGAAGTTCTCTGTTATAATCCCTTTGAATAAACTATTTACCCCTATGTGTTTCTGTACCTCCTCTTTTAGGCCAATAACTCTTAGATTTACCCTTTTGAGAATGTTTTCTAGATCTTGTGGGCATGCTTCATTGTTTTTTATTCTTTTTTCTTTTGTCTCTTCTGACTATGTATTTTCAAATAGCCTGTCTTTCAGCTCACAAATTCTTCTGCCTGATCAGTTCTGTTGTTGAGACTCTGATACACTCTTCAGCATGTCAGTTGCATTTTTCATTTCTAGAATTTCTGTTTAATTCTTTTTAATTATTTCAATCCCTTTGTCAAATTTATCTGAAAGAATTATGAATTCCTTCTGTGTTGTCTTGAATTTCTTCGAGTTTCTTCAAAAGAGCTATTTTGAATTCTCTGTCAGAAAGGTCATATATCTCTGTTTCTCCAGGATTGGTCTCTGGTGCTTTATTTAGTTTATTTGAGGAGGTTATGTATTCCTGGATGGTGTTGATGCTAGTAGATGTTCTTTGGTGTCTGGGCATTGAAGAGTTGGGTACTTATTGTAGTCTTCACAGTCTGAGCTTGTTTGTGCATGTCCTTCTTGGGAAGGCTTTCCAGGTATTCAAAGGGACTTGGGTCACAAGCCCAATAACATTGTGTTTTTTGTAGACTTAATAGAGGTACCACCTAAGTGGTCTTGGATAAGATCCAGAAGAATTCTCTGGATCACCAGGCAGAGACTCTTGTTCTTTTCCCTTACTTCCTCCCAAATAAATGGAGTCTTTTTCTCTCTGTGCTAAACTCCCTGGAACTGGGGGGTGTAGTGATGCAAGCACTCCTGTGGCCACCACCACTGGGACTGCACTGGGTCAGACCTGAAGCCAGCCCAGCACTGGGTCTTGCCCAGGGCCCTTCCCTTCAGGGCAGTAAGCTTCCTCAGGCCCCAGGCATGTCCAGAGATGCTGTCTGGAAGCCAGAGATTGGGGTCAAATACCTTAGTAGTTTACCTGATGTTCTGTTCTACTGCAGATAACTAGCACTCATACCACAATACAAAGTTCTTCTCACTCTTCCCTCCCCTTTCCACAGGCAGAGAGGCCACTCCCTGTGGCTACCACCACCTTTGGTCCACAGGCTTTCTGCCAGGCCACCACTAATATTCACTTAAAGCCCAAGGGCTCTTCCATCAGCTTGTGGTGAAAGCTGCCTGGCCTGGGACTTACCCTTCAGAGCAGGGGGCTCCCCTCTGACCCAGGTAGTTCTAGAAATGCTGTCCAAGAGTGTTAGCCTGGGCCAGATGTGGTGGCTCATGCCTGTAATCCCAGCACTTTGGAAGGCCAAGATGGGTGGATCACCTGAGGTCAGGAGTTCAAGACCAGCCTGGCCAACATGGCGAAACCCTATCTCTACTAAAAATACAAAAATCAGCTGGGCATGGTGGAGTGTGCCTGTATTCCCAGCTACTTGGAAGGCTGAGGCAGGAGAATCGCTTGAGCTCAGGAGGTAGAGGTTGCAGTGAGCCAAGCTCATGCCACTTCACTCCAGCCTGGGCAACAGAGCGAGGCTCCATCTCAAAAAAAAAGAAAAAGAAAAAAAAAGGAGTGTAAGCCTTGACTTGGGGACCCCAAGAACCTGCTCGTTGCTCTACCTCACTGTGGCTGAGCTGGTACCTAAGGAGTAAGACAAAGTCCCCTTTACTTTTCTCTCTGCTTTTCTCAAACAGAGGGAGTCTTTCACTGTAGCCACCACAGCTGGGAATGTGCTGGGTCACACCTGAAGCCAGCACATCTCAGAGTCTCATCCAAGGCCCATGACGCACTCCTTGGGTATCGCTGCTGGTTATTCAGGGCCCAAGGGCTCTTTAGTCAGCAGGTAATGTATCCTGCCAGGACTGGGTTTTTCCCTCCAAGGCAGTAGGTTCCCTTTTGGCCCGGGGTGGGTCTAGAAATGTTGTTCAGGAGCTAGGGCCTATAATGTGGGCCTCACAACTCTGCCCAGTGCCATATCCTACTGTGGCTGAGCTGGAATCCAAGATGTAAGACAGTCCTCTTTACTCTTTGCTGTTTGCTCCTTAAGCAGAAGAAAGGAGTCACTTTTATTGCAGCTGCCTTGGTTTGGGGGATGGATGATGCAAGCACTCCTTTAGCTATGCCAGCTGTTATCTCCCTAGATCACATGCCACCCTAGTCCACTTACTATAAGCCCAGCCTAGTGCTAGTAGCCTAGAAGTTGGAGTCCTTGTGCCCTAGACTATATTTCAAGTTTATCTAGGACCCCAGAGCATTTCAGCCCCACGGTGGTGAGGCTTGCAGGGAAACTCAAGTTCTGACCACTGGGATGGATGCTTCCTGTCTAGCTAGGGCAGGTCCAAATGCTCCCTCCATGTGCTGGCGCTGGCTGAGCCCAGCACGGCTTTATTCTCCACTATGACAGGGCAGCACCGAGTTCAATGTAAAGGCCCCCAGCCACTGTACCCTCCCTTTCCCAAGTACATAGGTTCTCTCTCCATACCACATGGCTGCTGCTAGGGGGTGAGGGAGGGGTGGCATTGGCGATGCAAGACCATTTTTTCTGCCCTCCTCAATGCCTCTTTCAATGATATGAAGTCAAAACCAGCTACTGTGATTGCTCACCTGATTCTTGGTTCTTGTGACGGTGCTTTTCTGTGTGCAGATAGTTAAAATTCGGTGTTCTAGCAGGGGAACTAATGTTTGTAGGCTTCTTTTCCATCGTCTTGCTCCACTCGCTCCCATATCTGATTCTTACTTGGAAATTCTTACAGCTAAAAAATCTCTTGTCCAGATTCCCTGCAGGATTCTATAGGTAAGATCACTTATCTTTATCATACAACCTTTCACTCTTACTGTTATAATTCTTATTTACCTCTCTACGAATGAATAGTATAGCGCTGTGATTTCAGGCAAGTTACTTAATCTCTCTGTGTTTCTTTGCTGTCAAATATAAACTGTGTCAGCCTCTTAAGAGTTGTTTTGAGGATTAAATGAGGTAATTCCTAGTACAGAGTAAGCACTTACTAAGTAATAGCTATTACTATTATCTTTCTTCAGCCAGCTGAAGTCTTAGAGGGCAGTGCCCTCATAGTGTTCTTTGTATCTTCTGCAAGTACTTATCTGATTTGTCCCAGAATTAGTAAAAAATGTTTAATATTGTTTCCTGATTTCTTGAGTCTTGCTGGTGTGTATAAGATAGAATTTTTCACACTGGGCTTCCTTGGACAAGTTTCATAAGAAGTGCTTTTTTGTAGTTCAAAAACACTGGATTCAAATTTCATCTGTAAATTTTAACTGTTTTAAAAAACAACAAAAATCTGTGAGCTCAAATGTTATAAAATAGAATTTTAAGTAATAAAGATTATCAGTGTCTTTACAGTTGTTCACACCTATAATCCCAGCATTTTGGGAGGCTAAGGTGGGAGGATCACTTGAGGCCAGGAGTTTGAGACCAGCCTAGGCAACATAGTGAGACCTTCTACAAAAAAAATTTTCTTTAATTAGCCAGGTGAGGTTGTGTACACAACCTGAGCAACAGATCAAGACTCTATCTCAATTAAAAAAAAAAGACTCTCATTTTATTAACATACTGCTAAATTATTTTTATGCTTTTCCTATCATCTTTTGAAATTGAAGATGATCCTGATATTGAAGGGTAAACTCTTAAAAACAAACTGCAAAACAAGAACTTGTTGCCATTTGCAAATATTTCTCTCCATAAATTTTAATTGTATGAATTTTAAAAATACAAAAATAAGTAGAATAGGATACAGGAATGCAACTGACACATAACCTCTGCTTTCATTGATTTGTATTACTCAGATGAGGCTTATTGTTGCCATTGATTGATTTTTATAATACATTCATTCTATAAATTTAAATACAAATATACCTGTTCTAATTAAGTGTGGATTTACCTACTACCTTTGGAAAGAGCAGACATTGACAAGTAACTTACTTGTTTTTATGTATTTCTTTAATAAGCATTTATTACACTATTGTTATGTGATAGGTTTTAGGCTCTAAGCTAACAATATAGGTTTGAAAGGCTACAACTGACAGCCTTTGGTTAAACATAAACTCATTGGGTTTCCATATAATTGTGCATTTAGAAGAATACTTTATTGCTTTAAGACTCTTTGGAAACACTGACTTGTAAAGTGTCCTATGTCTTTGAGTCAGCTGACTCCCATCTTTTACTTTTGCAGGGGCCCAGCTGGAGTAAGAGCCCAAGCCCTGGACAGAGATGGAAATCTGGTAGAAGATTTTGTATTTGATGCAGGAGTTGGGGATATTGGAAATCGCATTCTTCATGTGAGAAATGCACCTTCCCCTGCTGCTACTTCTTCCATTGCAATTTCTGGAATGATTGCAGATGAAGTACAACAAAGATTTGAATTGTAAATAATGAAAGGAGCTAGGTATGCACTGTAATCTTCATGTCAGCAACAAGAATGTACTAATTGCATTCTTTAATTTAAAAAATGGTTTTTAAACTTTCATTTTTAGGTCAAAGGTAACCACTGCATTGTTAAAATGATGTAACATAGAAATAATAATTTTCTACAAAAATTAGCCAGGCATGGTGGCGCATGCCTGTGATCTCAGCTACTCAGCAGGCTGAGGCAGGAGAATCAATTGAACCGAGGAGGCGGAGGTGAGCTGAGAGCTGAGATTGCACCACTGCACTCCAGCCTGGGTGACAGAGCAAGAAAAAATAATAATTTTCAAAATGTTAGGCTGGGGGCCATGGCCAGCACTTTGGGAAGCCAAGGCAGGTAGATTGTAGCCCAGGAGTTTGAGAACAGCCTGGGCAACATGACAAAACCCTGTTTCTACACAAAATTAGCTGGGTGTGGTGCCTCTGTAGTTCCAGCTCCTCAGTAGGCTGAGGTGAGAGGATCACTTGAGCCCCGGAGGTCCAGGCTGCAGTGAGCTATGTTCATGACACTGCATTCCAGGCTGGATGATAGAGCAAGATCTTGTCTCAAAAAAAAAAAAAAAAAAAAAAAATCCAGCCTGGGCAACATGGTGAATGAAACCCCATATCTACAAAAAATACAAAAATTAGCTGGGCATGATGGTGTGTGCCTGTAGTCCCAGCTACTTGGGGGGCTGAGGCAGGAGGATCGCTTGAGCCCAGGAGGTCAAGGCTATGGTGGGCTGTGTTCGTGCCACTATACCCTAGCCTGGGCAACAAAGTGAGTCCCTGACTCAAAAAATAAAAACAACAACAAAAAATAAATTCCATGCTTATTTACTTTGTGAATAAAGAGGCAAGATACAGTTTTATCTGTCCAAATCGCTGACTTTTTTTTTTTTTTTTTTTTTTTTTTTCAGATGGAGTTTCGCTCTTGTTTCCCAGGCTTGAGTGCAATGGTGCGATCTTGGCTCACTGCAACCTCTGCCTCCCAGGTTCCAGCAATTCTGCCTCAACCTCCTGAGTAGCTGGGATTACAGGTGCCCACCACCCCATGCCTGGCTAATTTTTTGTATTTTTAGTAGAGACGGGGTTTTGCCATGTTGGTCAGGCTGATCTCGAATTCCTGACCTCAGGTGATCCACCTGCCTCAGCCTCCCAAAATGCTGGGATTACAGGTGTGAGCCACCACACTCAGCCCTGAATCCCTGACTTTGTTAATGACCTGTCCTTACCAACCATGACCTAGAGAAGATTTGGCTTTTTAAGAATTTTGGAGAAAGATGGCATAAAAATGGATTATTTCCTTAAATCAGTTTTTTAGCATTATATTACCTAAGCTCATTTGGTCTCTCATAGACAAGAAAATACATTATATTGTAGGTTACATTCTTTTAATTTTGAAGAGTCACAAAACTCACATTATTTAGAGCAACAATATTTGTATTTGGAAATTAAAAATTCACGATTTCAAGAAAATACATAAAATTTACATTTTTGAGTAGTTTGAATAAGTTTCTATCTTAATTATAATATTTGTAGGAAATAACAAAACAAACTCAAAACCTTTATTATTTCCAGTCTCTTTGTAACTGATGTGGTGTGGTATCATCATGAAATCTAAGCAGTGGTATACTGAGTGGTTGTCCTGCTCTTCCATCTCTGTGGCTGAGAACTGAAATAACTGAGAAGAGACAGATTTTTATGAGAGCAGTTTTAGAATCCTGACACTGATGTATAGACCTCTAATTTGAAAAAGTTATTTATCTATTATATCTCTGATCTTTAGTCACACTAAGGCTCTCAAAATGTTGGCCAAGATTGATAATGATTCATACGTACTTGATTTTTCGGGGCTCCTATAAACTTGTATAGGGATATTTTTCCATTTTTGATAAATATCTAACTTTGAGGCATTCACTTTTGTAAACCGCGAAAGTGCCTTACATTCATGTGTACCTCATGACTATTTTCAGTTGTTGCCCAGTGCTGTGGTATATCCTGTATATATGTGTTGTGTGGTATCTGTTGAAATTATTCTTATAATTTAGAAAGTTAGAAAATAGAAATGTAAATGAAAATGTGGCAACCTGACTGCAGAACTTTGAGTACTGAACCACATTTAGGTGAGGCATTTTCATCCATTCTCTCTGATTCGCTCTCTCAGGATTCATCTTCTACTGGGTATGTCTTCTTTCCTCTTAGCTCTCCAAAGCTGTATGATGGATGGGTGAGAAGGATGTGCATTTTGGTTGATAGGAAAAATGTTTCTGTTTTCTTCCTTTTACCCTCACTTCAAGCATTGATGGATTACATTGATTGAGCTACTTCATCCATTAATTTGAAAGGCTACACATCATCAGCTCATGTTCAAGAAGTAGCACATCCCAGGTAAACAGAGTAGGCCATTATTCAACACTTAGGATGAGTATATTAAAAGCATTCAGATATCAATGACAGAAGAAACAAGTCCTAATGTTTCTTTATAATAGCTGATTCCTGTAAGAAATGCAAACATAGGATATTTTTCTGTTCCATTACAAGATTACTAAGAGATGGAAAATATTATCATTCTCTATTTTGTCAATAGTACGATTGCATACATACTAAGTTGTAAAGACTGGAATTACAAAAAATGATTGTCCTAATTGAAGCGATCCTCAATCCATTCAAGTCTGTACAATACCCTGAAAAATAAAAATGAAAAATTTGTGGAAAGTGTTTTGAATATATAGGTTATTCTGTTGTAAAACATTTTATGTGTATGTCAATAGGGTTTTGTTGTTTAATACTGATATAATAAAGTTTTATGTATTTCTGACAGAAGATGTATATTAATATTTAAAATATTTTAATGAGCCTTGGTGTTGTAGAGAACATATTTTTTAGTTCCATAAAAACTTTTATGCAAATAAATTTTTTTATGTGTAAAACATAAACTGTTTGCTTTAGATAGATAGCAGCCAACCTTTTTAAAAAACTCATTTCTGTGTTAGTATATAATACAAAATGAGGTTGAGTAGTTTATATTTTGGGTAAAAAGTGGAGCATTTTAGATTTTAACTTCAGAGTGTTCGTGAGAAACTCTTGATGCACCAGCAAGTATATTTTTGGTGTTTCGTGTTACGTAGCTTAACTCTTTTATCCATACATATATGTGTATATCAAAGTCCTTCCCTTGATCCTCTCAGCGTTAGCACTGTTTGGGGAGTTGCCTTTACTGTTGGCAGAATTCCACTTTCCCTGAGGCCATTTAGAAATCTACCTAGTAGCCTGTGGGATAACCTTAACTCTTAGAACTTTCTTCAAAGGATGGTGGTGAGAGTGGGGTATACTGCCAGGCCCTGGCCTATGGGAGTTTGTAAGGCCTACTTCTGGAGGCAATCCAACCCTGATGGCTGTACCTGTGAGCTATCCCTGTAAACACAGGAGACATTGTGTCTATATTGTTTAAGGACTGGCTCTGCCCTCCTGGGCCCTCGATCTGTGTCTAGACTTCTTGGTCAGAGGTTTCCTCATCTTTCTGCGCATACACTATTATCTAAAGATCTTGTAAACATTTTTGAGTTGTAATCGTAAAGTCAGTTACTAAGCTTTTCTAACACACTCAAAGGGAGTTTTTGAAATATCTTCATCGGGGCTTAAGGTAGAAGGACAGGGTGAAATGGTTGGGAAAGCAAAAGCTGCCTCGAGATGTTTTCAGATAGTTTGTACTCATTAAAGAGCTTAAGAATGGAAATAAACCCTGAAGCCCTGAAGGGAAGAACAGTGTTGATACCAACCAACTCTACTTTTCTGGCCTCAAATCCTAGAAAGTATGGTGGGTTTGTTGTTGTTGTTGTTAATTGCTTTTATTTTCTGCTTATGGGAAGGGTCTCACATTAAAGTTATTTTAAATTTCTTTTGTCCCTGGGATAAAATGAGAAAATTTACCTTTTAGATATGGCAAGAGATGGCAGGTCTTGGGTTGCTCAGGAAGCCCAATTTTGAATATTAGGAAAGACCTGAGGGACAGTGATAACAGAGGAACCTCTCTCACTAGAGAACTTTGAATTTCAGCCAACTTCTGCTTAAAACTGTATCCTTAGAAAAACCTCTTTAAACTTTGTTGCTCTGAAGCAGAATGAAATGGCTACAGAAGTGGTTGTTTCTTTTACGCCTTTCAGGTTTAATTTTCTGTAAGTTTGTCCACTGGGAATATAAGAGATGTCTTTTAGGGATATCAGTTTATTTTTTAATTTTTATTTATTTTTCTCTTTTCTTTTTTTTGAGACGGGGTCTTGCTCTGTTGCCCAGGCTGGAGTGCAGTGGGACCACCTTGGCTCACTGCAACCTCCGCCTCCTGGGTTCAAGCGATTCTCCTGCCTCAGCCTCCCGAGTAGCTAGGATTACAGGCACGTGCCACCACACCCAGCTAATTTTTTATGTTTTTGGTAGAGATGGGGTTTCACCACTTTGGCCAGGCTGGTCTTGAACTCCTGACCTCAAGCGATCCACCCGCCTTGGCTTCCGAAAGTGTTGGGATTACAGGCGTGAGCCACTACTCCTGGCCTTTTTATTTTTTTTTTAAGACAGAGTCTCACTCTGTCACCCAGGACCCAGGCTGGAGTGCAGTGACATGATCATAGCTCACTGTAGCCTCAACATCCTGGGCTCAAGTAATCTTCCTGCTTTAGCCTCCTGAATAGCTGAGACTACAGGTGTGCATCTCCATGCCCAGCTAATTTTTTTTTTTTTTTTTTTTTTTGAGGAGACAGGTTTCACTATTTTGCCCAGGATGGTCTGGAACTCCTGGCCTCCAGCAATCTTCTTGCCTTGGCCTCCCAATGTGCTGAGATTACAGGTATGGGTCGCCACACCTGGCTGTGATATCAGTTTATAATAATAGCAGTTTCTTTAGTTTGGGTTTTTGTTGTTGTTTTGGTCTCTTGAGTAGCTTCCCAAGTCACGCAGGCCACATACTAATTGCTCTTTCCCAGAGTGCCTAGATCCTTAACCTTTTCCTATGTTTTTCTTAGATGCTTTTTTTCCCCCTTTTTTTTCTTTTTGAGACGGAATCTCACTCTGTTGCCCAAGCTGGAGTGCAGTGGCTTGATCTCAGTTCACTTCAGCCTCCGCCTCCCGGGTTCAAGCGATTCTCCTGCCTCAGCCTCCTGAGTAGTTGGAACTACAGTCACACACCACCATGCCTGGCTAATTTTTGTATTTTTAGTAGAGACGGGGTTTCACCATGTTGGCCAGGCTGGTCTCGAACTCCTGACCTCAGGGGATCCACCTGCCTTGGCCTCCCAAAATGCTGAGATTATAGGCATGAGCCACTGCACCCAGCCTTTCTTAGATTCTTGATCAATCATTCCAGCTGGGACCTCATGGATCCTTCTAAATACTCAGAACCAATCATGTTGGTTATGTTATAGGCCAACAGGAAAAGGTTGTCTTCTGACATCCAACTTTGTGCTTTGGAATTTAGGGATATAAAGATGCTTTTTGCTTCTACTTTGCATGTTAGAATTTTGTGGTTGGTAGTGAATTTTTGAATATACTTTTATTTTTGAATTCTCTCCAGAATTACTTGGTAAGTTTTCTGGAATTAACGAAAAAGCCTAGTGTTAAATGTTATTTTAAAAGAGTTGATGCAACATTGAGGATTTCAAGGTTCTACCATCATTTCTAACTGAGAGAATAGTAGTTTCCTCTGGAAGGAAACTTCCTATGAAAGTCATATAGTGATGGCATTTATTCTAAGAGTGGATGTGGTAGGTGAGAACCACAGAGTTGAAGGGAATCTAGAGGGTCATTCTAGGCTACTCAGCTTCCAGAAATCACATCAATGGATAACATCAAAGAATCACACTGTTTTTTCAAGTAGAGAGTAAATGATTATATATTTGGGTCAAAAAATTGAAGTTTGGTTATCAGTGAATGTAGTAATCACAGAACAAAACAACGCTGTTGTGAGTTAGTGATCTAAACTAACACAGCAGTATAAATCTACCCCAGAGAGAGGGGGTTTGCCCTGTTTGGTTTATTATTTTGGGTTCAGTTGGTAGAGAATAGAATCCATTCTAGCTAAACAAAAATAAATTTATTTTGGGCGAGGTGTGGTGACTTATGCCTGTTATCCCAGCACTTTGAGAGGCTGAGGCAGGAGGACTGCTTAAGGCCAGGAGTTCAAGACCAGCCTGGATGGCATGGCGAGACCCTCTGTCTACAAAACAAAAACAAAACCAAAAATTAGCTGAGTGTGGTGGCATATGGCTGTAGTCCTAGCTATCTTTTTTTTTTTTTTTTGAGACGTAGTCTTGCTCTGTTGCCCAGGCTGGAGTCCAGTGGCACAGTGTTGGCTCTCTGCAACCTCCGCCTCCCAGGCTCAAGCAACTCTCCTGCCTTAGCCTCTTGAGTAGCTGGGATTACAGGCATGTGCCACCATGCCCGGCTAATTTACTTCGTATTTTTAGTAGAGATAGGGTTTTGCCATGTTGGCCAGGCTGGTCTCAAACTCCTAATCTCAAGTGATCCACCCGCCTCAGCCTCCCAAAGTGCTGGGATTACGGGCGTGGTGAGCCACCTTGCCTGACCAGTCCTAACTATCTGAAAGGTTGAGATGGGGATCCCTTGAGCCCAAGAGTTCAAGGCTGCAGGGAGCTATGATTGCACCACTGCACTCCAGCCTGGGTAACAGTGAGACCCTGTCTAAAAGTAATAATAATAATAATACATTCATTCAGAGAATACAGAATCATTGGAAGGCTAATGAAGTAGATTCTGGTTGAGCTTTCAGGAACCAGTCCCAAAGCCACACCACAGAACCAGGCCACTAAGAGTAATTTCAAAACAATTATGATCCACAGAGAACTGCCACACTATGAGTCTAGCCATTGCTGCTGCCACATAAAACTAGTGACTGAATGGTGCTTGCTAACAGAAATATCAGAGTTGCAGCTTCCAACTCACTTCTGCCTTCTTTTTTTTTTTTTTTTTTTTTGAGATGGAGTCTCGCTCTTGTCACCCAGGCTGGATTGCAGCGGTGCGATCTCGGCTCACTGCAACCTCCACCTCCTGGGTTCAAGCTATTCTCCTGCCTCAGCCTCCTGAGTTGCTGGGATTACAGGTGCCCACCACCACACCCGGATAATTTTTGTACTTTTAGTAGGCAGGGTTTCGCCATGTTGGCCAGGCTGGTCTTGAACTCCTAACCTCAGGTGATCCATCCACCTCGGCCTCCCAAAGTGCTGGGATTACAGGCGTGAGCCACCGTGCCCGGGCTCACTTCTGCCTTCTATATCTCACTCTAGTGTATCTGATAGGCTGGGAGCTATACTGAACAGATTACGAATACGTTCATTGTTGACAGCTCAACTTCATTAACTGTCAGGAATTTCAAGGATTCTATTGCAGTAACATAAATAACAAAAATTTGAATGATGCTTTGCCTTTTTTTTTTTGAGATGGAGTCTTGCTCTCCCAGACTGGAGTGCAGTGGCACGATCTTGGCTCACTGCAAGCTCCGCCTCCCGGGTTCACACCATTCTCCTGCCTCAGCCTCCCGAGTAGCTGGGACTACAGGCACCTGCCACCACGCCAGGCTAATTTTTTGTGTTTTCAGTAGAGACAGGGTTTCACCGTAGCCAGGATGGTCTTGATCTCCTGACTTTGTGATTCGCCCACCTCGGCCTCCCAAAGTGCTGGGATTACAGGCGTGAGCCACCACGCCCGGCAATGCTTTGCCCTTTCACCTTTATTATAGGAGATGGTGTTTGGAACAGCTACTTCCCCCACGTACAATGACTTTCCACCTGGTCGTGGTGGCAATATTTGGATGACCTCAGTGGCATCTTCATACTTGGAGAACCAGAAAACACTCTTTTTGTTCAATAGCAGGTTGTATGTAACATATAAACACACAATGCCTTTTTTGTGGGGAGTGGGGAGGCATACTAAATCAATCTTTTGGAGTTTCATACACAATTATAGTTCCTCTTGGGAAGACCTTTTAGGTATGCTGTCTCTTACAGGGGGTTGAACATGAGCCTCCCATAAGGGTCAGAGGACAAAGGCCTGTCTGAGGGCCTGCTTCAACTTCTTTCAGGCAGGTGGCTGTGAGAGGACCAAGCTGGCTATGGCAGCAACCCATGAAAGTGAGTGATAACAACATTTATTGTTTCCTGTGGCATTGCTTTGCTTTGCTATTGACTGGTAGCACTTGTAGCTTTAAATAAATTGAGGAAGTATGAAAGAGTAAATGGAAGAAATGTTGAGTAAGTCCTTCTTGAAAATGTTTTTAAGTGGGAGAATATTAGTGGTAAATTTCTAACTGTCTTTTAACATTTTAGTTGGGCTTGGATCATTCACATTCTCCCTAAATCCTTTCTAAATTTAAAAAAAGGTAAAGGCCAGGTGCAGTGGTTCATGCCTGTAGTCCCAGTACATTGGAAGGCCGAAGCAGGAGGATTGCTTAAGACCAGGAGTTCAAGACCAGCCTGGGCAACAGAGCAAAACCCCCATCTCTTAAAAAAAAAGTTACAAATTACAAAATAAATTAGCTGGGCTTGGTGGTGCATACCTGTAGTCCTAGCTACCTGGGAGGCTGAGGCAGGAGTACCCCTTGAGCCTAGGAGTTCAAGGCTGCAGGGAGCTAGTATGATCACGCCACCGCACTCCAGCCTGGGTGACAGAGCGGGACCCTGTCTATTAAAAAAAAAATTAATTTAAAAAGGGAAGCAAAATTACAATCTGCCAAATTATTGGCTGGGCGCAGTGGCTCTCGCCTATAATCCCAGCACTTTGGGGGGCTGAAGAAGGCGGATCACCTGAGGTTAGGAGTTCGAGACCAGCCTGGCCAACATGGCTAAACCCTGTCTCTACTAAAAATACAAAAAAGTTAGCCGGGCTTGGTGGTGTGTGCCTGTAATCCCAGCTACTCAGAGACTGAGGCAGGAGAATCACTTGAACCTGGGAGGCAGAGGTTGCAGTGAGCCAAGATCACACCACTGCACTCCAGCCTGGGTGACAAGAGTGGGACTCTGTCCCAAAAAAAAAAAAAATTATTAACATGATAATTAGCATATTTCAATATAAATTTGTGATTAAGCTTTTTGTTATGTTTACATATGCCCTCCCCCTTATAGTATCAGTGTTTAATACTTGCATTTTTTTGTTTTATTTTATTTTTATTTTTTTGAGATGGAGTCTCCCTTTTTTGCCCAGGCTGGAGTGCAGTGGTGCGATCTCGGCTCACTGCAACCTCCTCCACCTCCCAGGTTCAAGCGATTCTCCTGCCTCAGCCTCCCGAGTAGCTGGGATTACAGGCACCCACCACTATTCCTGGCTAATTTTTGTATTTTTGGTAGAGATGGGGTTTCACCATTTTGGCCAGGCTGGTCTCAAACTCCTGACCTCAGGTGATCTGCCCACCTCAGCCTCCCAAGTGCTGGGATTACAGGCGTGAGCCACCACGCCCAGCCTAATTTTTTATTTTTTAGCACTTGAAGCAAATGTTTATAGTTAGACTGGAAATTTTTCATTAAAAATACCTCTTAATTAGTGTTTTGATAAGTACCATTTTCATGTGGTTGCAAATTCAAAAGTCACAATAAGGGGTCTAGACAAAGTTGGCTGACACCTATAATCTTACTACTTTGGTAGGCCAAGGAGGGAGGCTCTCTTGAGCCCAGGTGTTTTTAGACCAGCCTAGGCAACATAGCAAGACCCTCATAACAACAACAAAAGTCACAAAAAGGTACATGGTGAAAAATCTCCCTTTCATCTCCAGCCATCCAGTTTTCATCCCTGTGGCAAGAAAAATCTTTGTAGCCTTGCTGATATGGTTTGGCTGTGTCCCCACCGAAATCTCATCTTGAATTGTAGTTCCTATAATCCCCACGTGTCATGGGAGGGACCCAGTAGGATGTGATTGAATCATGGGGGCGATAACTCCCATGCTGCAGTTCTCATGATAGTGAGTTCTCACAAAATCTGATGGTTTTATAAGGGCCTTTTCCCACTTTTGCTCAGCACTTCTCCTTGCTGCTGCTATGTGAAGAAGGACATGTTTGCTTCGCCTTCCACCATGATTGTAAAGTTTCCTGAGGCCTCCCCAGCCCTGGGGAATTGTGAGTTGTTTAAACCTCTTTCCTTTATAAATTACCCAGTCTTGGGTATGTCTTTATTGGCAGTGTGAGAACAGACCAATACAGTAAATGCACAGAAATTATTTGAGTCAAATGCTTATATAATAAAATACTGCATTCTTTATATATATATATATATATATATATATATGAGGAACCATACTTGCAGTACTATACATCCTGCACTTTTCATTTTGCAGCATATCTTAGATAATGTTCCACAGAGGCCTGGTTATTTTAAAATAACTTTATAGGTTCCACTGTATGGATTTACTATTATTTATTGAACTAGTCCCCTATTCCTACTGATGATTATTTAAACTGTTTATTTCTAGGGCGTTTTTTGTTTTGTTTTACTTCTGGTATAATAAACAACACTGCAATGAATAACCTTGTCTCTAAGTGACTTCATATAAGAGCAAGTATATCTACAGGACATATTCCTAGAATTTGCTAGGTCAAAGAGAAACTTTGATATTATCTAGTTCCCCTTGACAGAGGTTGAAACAATTTACAGTCCTAATACACTTACAATATATTAGAATGCTTGTTTCCTCATATCTTCACCATCATAGTGTGTAATCAAACTTTTTCATCTGTGCTATTCTAATAGGTGAAAAATGATAACAGTGTAACCCCCAAAAGAGGATTATCTTTTTCTCCACATCCTCAACAGCATTTGTTATTACCTGTCTTTTGGATATAGGCATTTTAACTGGGGTGAGATGATATCTTATTGTAGTTTTGATCTGCATTTCTCTAATGATCAATGATGTTGAGCACCTTGTCATATCCCATTTGCCATCTGTATGTCTTCTTTTTTCTTTTTTTGTTTTAAATTTTTTAAAAAGTTTTTTTTTTTATAGAGATGGGGTCTCATTATGTTGCCCAGGCTGGTCTTCAATTCCCGGGCTCAAGGGATCCTCCTGCCTCTGCCTTCCAAAGTGCTGGGATTACAGGTGTTGAGCCACTGTGCCTGGCCTCTTTGTTTTTCTTATTGAATTTTAGTCTTTTAATTTGTAGGAGCTCTTTTATATTTTACTGAAATTAACTACAAAAATGAATTGCACCAGCTTGGGCAACATGGTGAGACCCTGTCTCTACCAAAAATACAAAAGATTAGCCGGGTGTGGTGACACGTGCCTGTGATTCCAGCTACTTGGGAGGCTGAAGTGGGAGGATCACTTGAGCCCAGGAGGCGGAGGTTGCAGTGACCCAAGATCATGCCACTGCAATCCAGCCTGAGCTAGAGTGAGACCCCATCTCAAACAAACAAAAAACCCGCAAAAATGAGTTACAGCTATTGTTTCCAGTTTGTCATTTTCCTTTTGGCTTATCTGGTAATTTTTTTTTTTTTTTTTTTTGAGGCGGAGTCTCGCTCTGTCGCCCAGGCTGGAGTGCAGTGGCGCAATCTCGGCTCACTGCAAGCTCCGCCTCCCGGGTTCATGCCATTCTTCTGCCTCAGCCTCTCCGAGTAGCTGGGACTACAGGCGCCCGCCACCACGCCTGGCTAATTTTTTGTATTTTTAGTAGAGACGGGGTTTCACCATGGTCTCGATCTCCTGACCTCGTGATCCGCCCGCCTCGGCCTCCTTTTTTTTAAGAAACAGGGTCTCACTGTGTTGCCCAGGCTGGTCTCCAACTCCTGGCCTCAAGATATGCTTCTACCTCGGCCACTGGAGTTATTGGGATTACAGGCATGTACCACCATGCCCGGCTCATACGTTTATAAAAATTGAATTTATCAGTCTTTTAGATCTTGTGTCATAGTAAAAGTGTCTTTTTCTGTTCTGAGGTTATAAATGAATCATTGTATGGTTTTATTGTTTACATTTAAATCTTTGACATATCTGGAGTTTGTACTAGTGTATTGTATAGGGTATGGATCCAACATGTTTTCTAGATAGCCCATTTGTCTGAATGGGAAACTTTTTTTTTTTGAGACGGAGTCTTGCTCTTGTTGCCCAGCTAGAGTGCAATGGCGTGATCTCAGCTCACCACAACCTCCACCTCCCGGGTTCAAACTATTCTCCTGACTCAGCCTCCCGTGTAGCTAAGAATTACAGGCATGCACCACCTTGCCCAGCTAGTTTTGTATTTTTAGTAGAGAGGGGGTTTTTCCATGTTGGTCAGGCTGGTCTCAAACTCCCGACCTCAGGTGATCCGCCTGCCTCGGCCTCCCAAAGTGCTGGAATTACAGGTGTGTGCCATCTCGGCCGGCCCTGAATGGGAAACTTTTTACTGCTGTCATTCTTGGACTATCCTCCACATGCACGTGGATCACATTTCTGTTTGCTCAGCCCAGAGATCACAACTCAGATGCCTGTAGAGACTAGGCAAGTTACATAAAAGGGTGAAGAGTGCCAGGTGGGAAGTATAGCCAACTGGAAATGGATGGCATACTTTTATAAAGAGGGCAGCCACTACCCGGTGCCTGCTGATTACTCTCTTGCACGAATGCAGTAGGTCCCAGTGTTGCCAGATCTTTGTCAAGAGAAGCTGAAAATACACATTTTTATATGAAGCCTCTTGATTTTAAAATGTTAACAATTAAATTTAAATACAGCCTTAGCTAAACAAAATATGTCTTCAGGCCTGACTTGGCCCAGAAAAGCCTCCTGATATTCCTGGCCAATAATGAGATTTCTAACAAGTTTACTCTCCTATGAGTGAAGAAAACATACATGGTCTAGTAGTTTGATAGCACAGTAGTGTATAGCTGGAGTCTGGGAACAGGAGAGAAAAGTAAGGACCCTCTATATAAGCCAAAGTCTTTGCTCTCACAGACTGAAACATTAATGGGAGAAATACAAGCATTTTACCATCCCACCTTTTATCCCAAGTACATGTGAATGGATATGGCCATTTATTAGAGGATGTTCTTGATTTAGTGGATACTTTAGTGGATTAGAAAAATAATCTTGCCGGGCGCGGTGGCTCACGCCTGTAATCCCAGCACTTTGGGAGGCCGAGGCGGGCGGATCACGACGTCAGGAGGTCGAGACCATCCTGGCTAACACGGTGAAACCCCGTCTCTACTAAAAATACAAAAAAACTAGCCAGGCGAGGTGGCGGGCGCCTGTAGTCCCAGCTACTCGGGAGGCTGAGGCAGGAGAACGGCGTGAACCCCGGGGGGCGGAGCCTGCAGTGAGCCGAGATCGCGCCACTGCACTCCAGCCTGGGTGAAAGAGCGAGACTCCTTCTCAAAAAAAAAAAAAAAAAAAGAAAAGAAAAATAATCTTATTTTCCAACCCTGCCATTCTGATTTTGCCCAAATGAGAAAGTGGTGCATGTTTTGGGGAGAATAATTGCTCAGCTACTGATGCCGGAACTGAATTGTAGTACTGACTTATTTTTTGTACCCTGTTCGCCTTTTCCCTTTCTCACTGCTGGTGGCTAGGGACAGGGAGTAAAATATCTTCTCTACAACCTGTTAAAAGTAATGTGCTCAGCCTCTTTAGTGGGATGAAATTTGTGGTAATGATAAAGTTACCAGAGCCTATGCCTCTTTGAATTGAAAAGCTTGTCAGGATCTTTTCTGGGTTGCTAAGGAGTGTGTCCTAGACGCCAATCCAGGTTTTGTAGGACCTGAAGCCTACACAATTTGGATGACACGATTAAGAAAACAATTCGAAAATATCTTTTGAAAGTTTTGTAAAAACGATATGATTTTCTGAACGCACAGGGGCCCGTGCAAGTGAAGGACGTTTCAATTCAAGCTTGATCAACGTCACTGTCATCTGCCCCTTCTGACCCTACCACCAGGCTAAGGGCTTTCCACGCCTCATCTCTCGGTCCCCACACCATCACCCTAAGAAATAGTTACTATATCTCCTAACGATATACTATATATAGTACATACTTTGTATAAACATACAGTACTCATGAAAACAAGCCACGTAGAGCACAAATACGTTAAATATCCTGTCCAGCCCGAATGCCCCTTTCTCTCCACGTCCCTATACAGCCTCCCACGACGGTAGTCCTGGGGCTCCAGGCGCCACAAGAGTGGCACCGAATCCGGATTGTCTTAAGCAGGTCGAGAGAAGGGAGCATATGGGTAAAAAGCAGTCAAACTGGAGAGTCTGGAGCGGCCCCCCGCAGAGTCTCGGGAAAGGCGGACTCCCCAGAGGCCCCAGGCCCCGCACCCCCGCGCCGGGCTGGCGCCTCTGCCTGCTCCGCGGCGCGCATGCTCCGTGTTAGGCCTCTCGGGCTACTCGGGATAATGAGCGCCGGGCCGAGGGGGCGGGCCGAGCCTCGGCTGCTGGGACCCAGGGCTCGGCGGCGACCCCAAGGCACTCTGCGTGGCTGCTAAAGAGGCAGCAGCGGCGGCCAGCGCTGTGCGCGCCATAGCGAGGCTCGCTCGCCCGACGCGCACTCCGGGTCGGTCACCAGAGCTCTGTGGAGGTGACTCGAGTGGGCCGGGCCGGGCGGCGCTGTCGGCTGGGAGGGCGGGGAGGAGGCGATGAGGAGACGAGCAGCCGCCGCCGCCGCCGCTGCTCACCGCCCGCCGCGGCCGTAGCGGGAGTCGGGGCGGGGCTGGGCCAGCTGTACCCCTGCCGGGCCGCGAACCCAGACAAAGGAGGAGGAGCCGCCCCAGAAGCGGGCCAGCGCCGCCGGGAAAGGAGGTCGCCGCCGGGGGTCGCCCGGGCTCGCGGGTCGCCGCGCTTCGTCTGCGGGCGCTGCGGGAGGCGAGGGCCGCCTCGGCGGAGGAAGCCGACCCCGGGGTCTCCGCCCGCCCGCCGGCGCCGCCTCCGAGCCGCCTCGGCCGTATCCTCGGCCCGGGCGGGAGGCGGCGGCCGCCGGCGAGGCGAGGCGGCCCGCGCCCTGCCTGTCAGGCCACCGGCCCGGCCCGCGGGCTGCCCCCGATGCGGAGGCGCTGTCGCCGGGGCCATGCAGCCGGCGCCGCAGCCTTACGAGTTCTTCAGCGAGGAGAACAGTCCGAAATGGCGGGGACTGTTGGTCTCGGCCCTGCGGAAGGTCAGTGCTAGGGCCGGGGTGGCCGGCGGGTGGCCCGTGGCCCCCCGAGCTTCTAACGGGGAGCAGCTCGTCCCTCCCACAGGGCTCGACTCCCCGGGGCCGAGCTGTTACTTGTTGGCTGGCGATGGGGGGCTCACAATTGCCTGTTGCATTCTGAAGGACGTTTCTCAAGTTTTTTTTTTTTTTGCCTGGTCCCGGAAGGAAGGTTTTGTTATGATCGTAAAACTGGATTTCATGTTGCAGTCATTTCGTCAGGCAACTTCCGCCGTTGACCAATTTGTTGTCCTCAGGCTGGAATCGGGCAAGAGAAAGTCCCGCTGGTATTTAGACAGTTTCTAAAACAAAAGCACATTTTCAGGCCGGGTAATTACTTTTAATTAAGTTCTTTGGGAGTGTTCCCCCTAGGCGGTTTGCTTGTCAAGGGTATCCACTTATGAGGCAATGGTTTTTTGTAATATGGATGTTTCACATATGTGAAATGTCAGTGAGTCATAATATTCTTATTCATTTTACAGTTCTCAAGGTAAATTTAAAGCGCCTTCCCACTTCCTGCAAACGGTGTCGTACCTGTTTACAAGAGATTATCCTTAGAAAATTTGTGTCTTCATGACCAAATTGCGATTTAGGACTTGAAATCATTTTAAGGAACAAAAAAGGGGCAACTCCTGCAAATCAGTCTTTCACGTTTGGGTGCATTGCTAGGGTGCATCTTTCCTGTAGATGGTGGCGGTCTTCCTCTGTGAATTTAGGTAGTAATCATAACGATCATTTTTATAATAAATCCTTTTGTAAGATCAAGACATTTAAAGACTGTGAATAGGTGCGTGATCAGCTGTCATGCCTGCTGAGCAGGAGCTTTCTTTGCCATTAATGCAGACTTAATCTCTTCTGCCTTTTGTGCAAAATAACCAAGAATACATTCTAAAATAATAAGGAAAAAATAAAGATTAATTTAAAAGTATACTTGGAAAATATATCCTCAGACATTAAATTTCTATAAATGAAAGGAAGTAGTGTATTTTAAAGTTAAAGACATTTTCCTCATGCGATGAGAGTTGCAGATTTTCCATTATTTTCATAATTCTTACAAGGAAGTATTGCTTTCCTCAGGGCAAACACCAAGTCGTATCTTTTTAAAGAACCTGGGAGAAATGACTAGTGGCAGCTAGACAGTTATTCCATTGGTATACCAAGTGCTAAAGTATTAAGTTGACCTTACTTCCATGTGCAGCCCAATTCTGTAAGGAGAGGGAAAGAAATGAAAAGTGTGCTGAGTGGTGATAATGAACTCTGGCCTGAATTAAAAGCAAAGGGGGAAATGCCTAGATAGTAATTAGCCCTTTGACCACAGGCAAGTGTAAGTGCAGTTATCAGGTAGACCTATATTGTTGGCAATATGACGCAGGTATATACTCATTTATAACTTTCTGGTAGCAAACAGTATTTGAGTGTGTGTTGCATAACTTGTTCAATAGGTAGCTTTGATTCTAATAATCCTTTATGTCCAGAAACAGATTTATGTTTTCTTTTTCTTCAAATAGAGACAGGGTTATGCTATGTTGCCCACGCTGGTCTTGAACTTCTGGCCTCAAGCAGTCCGTCCACCTCTGCCTTCCAAACTGTTGGGATTACAGGCATGAGCCACCTCGCACCAGACCCAGATTTTTTTTCTTTCTTTCTTTTTTTTATTTTTTTTGAGACGGAGTCTCGCTCCGTCACCCAGGCTGGAGTGCAGTGGCGCCATCTCGGCTCACTGCAAGCTCCGCCTCCCGGGTTCACGCCATTCTCCTGCCTCAGCCTCTCCGAGTAGCTGGGACTACAGGCGCCCGCCACCACGCCCGGCTAATTTTTTTTGTATTTTTAGTAGATACGGGGTTTCACCGTGGTCTCGATCTCCTGACCTCGTGATCCGCCCGCCTTGGCCTCCCAAAGTGCTGGGATTACAAGCGTGAGCCACCGCGCCCGGCCTCTTTCTTTTTTTTTCTTTTTTTTTTCAAGTTAGGCTGGAGACAAAGCCAAGATTAGCATCCAATCCTAGTCCATTGCTTTGGTGCTATTACTTTTCATTTATACATTGTGCTTGTTTTCCTGGAACTCAGGTGCCTTGTAGATACTATGTTATATTCCACAGTTCTAGTATGTTCTTTACGAAATAAATACATCTAAGAAAATTCGGTCTTTTGAGGTGAATTCAGAAAACATTTTCTATTAACTTACTGTTATGATAGAATTGAAGTACATTCGTATGGAAAATTTTTTTATATTTTTGGAAAAATTTTGGTAAAAGTAATTAAGATTATGTCCACTTTTGTGGTATTTAGGACATTGCAACTTGTAGGTCTGTAGTGCCTGCTAACAGCTGTAGCTCTTAGGGAGCTGAAGGTTCACTCTTTCTTTGCAGGAAGTTTTAAATTCTGGTATGTGTCAGCCACCTTGCCTTTGTAAAATGAGAATTTCTACCATTTTGGGGGAGTCTCTGTCTTCACATTCAGAGCATCTAGAACTTGGCATCCTTCCTCTAGCTGACCAGATAGTTACAAAGACAACTAGGATTTGATTGGAATATCTCTCTCCTTCAATTGGTGTTACCATTGTACATGTGTTGTATTCTAGCCTCATTAATTCACTTAACCATTGTTGAACACATTTTAAGTACTTGACATGATGCGGGATCCTAAGAATACAAAGTTAAAATAAAGTCCCCTCCAAAGGTGTATACTATCTAAACCAAAAATTCTAAAATTTGAGGTTTTGGTTTATGTAAATGACAGGTTCTGAGCTCAGAGTTCAGTAAGGGATATTTGTGTGTCTGTGAAAGCAGCAATGTAGCTTACTTGGCTCTGTCAGTTTAGTCCACTTGGACATCTTGGTGGAACCTCCAAAACTGTTAGAATGTAATTTTCAGAAAGATAAAGTCATCACTTCCATACAAATGTAAATGAACATGTATCAATGATTTTGATTCAGCCCATTACTTAATGAGGGAACTAGTAAGATGTTAAAGTCACTTAATATGAAAATTTGAGGAGGTATTTATAGGCAGTTTAATAAGGGAATATTAAGACTGTTGGGTTACATACAGAATTAGTTAATATCCTACAAGAAACATAAAAGAGTAGGCTTTGGGTTATCTTTTCCTCTGGCTAAAAATTACTAGCATCTCAGTGGGCTTGGTGGCTCGCGCCTGTAAACCAGCACTCTGGGAAGCGGTGGCTGAGGCTGGTGGATCACCTGAGGTTAGGAGTTCGTGATCAGCCTGACCAACATGGTGAAACCCCTTCTCTACTAAAAAATACCAAAAATTAGCTGGGCGTGGTGGTGTGTGCCTGTAATCCCAGCTACTCAGGAGGCTGAGGCAGGAGAATCACTTGAACCTGCTAGGTGGAGGTTGCAGTGAGCCGAGATTGCACCACTGCACTCCATCCTGGGCGACAGAGCGAGACTCCATCTCAAAAAAAAAAAAAAAAAAAAAATTACTTGCATCTCTATCTGCCGAAAAGCTGTAACTTAATCTTATAGATGTGTAAAATAGCTCAGTCAGTAGAAATTAATAAAAGACTCAAGCATAGCACTGTATTGAAACACACCCAGTATTCTCTTTTGCTTATTTTCCATTTTTGGCTACTTTTTATGAAAACTGGATATCTGTATCTATATCCATGTATATATCCATATATACCCGTATATAGATCCATATATATATGGGTATGTATGTGACAAAGTCACCATTGTCAACATTGAAAATGCAAGGGATTTTTTAAAAACCAAACTCAAGTATTCATTGCATTACATAGAAACACAGAGATGGTCTGGGCACAGTGGCTCATGCCTGTAATCCCATTTGGGAGGCCAAGGTGGGCAGATCACCTGAGGTCAGGAGATCGAGACTATGCTGGCTAACACGGTGAAACTCCGTCTCTACTAAAAATACAAAAAAAAAAAAAAAAATTAGCAGGGCATGGCGGCGGGCGCCTGTAGTCCCAGCTACTCGGGAGGCTGAGGCAGGAGAATGGCATGAACCCAGGAGGCGGAGCTTGCAGTGAGCCGAGATCGCGTCACTGCACTCCAGCCTGGGCGACAGAGTGAGACTCTGTCTCAAAAAAAAAAAAAAAAAAATTAGCCGTGTGGTGGTGCATGCCTGTGATCCCAGCTACTCAGGAGGCTGAGGCAGAGAATCACTTGAACCTGGGAGACAGAGGTTACAGTGGGCCAAGATCGCACCACTGCACTCCAGCCTGGGTGACAGAGCAAGACTCTGTCTCAAAAAAAAAAAAAAAAAAAAAAAGAAAGAAGAAAGAAAGAAAAAGAAACACAGAGATAGACAAATAGATTTATGGAAAAATAATTTTGGAAATAGAAATGTGTTCTTTAGCTTTTTGCTTGTTCTTTAACTTTTAAAAGAGAACCTCACCTAGAGCATTTAAAAACATAGCTACAAAGCAGAGTGAAATGACACTACTAATGTATAATGCATGGATTGTTAACATTACTGCTAAATTATGTATCTTCCCTAAAAGAGCCTAGAACATAATCACCTTCACCACTGCTCCCCAAGATCATTGTTACTTGGGGAAAAAAGAGCATGGCGTATATTTGTAAATGCAGTTTATTACCTGTGTCTTTGAAATGCCCTGGTACTATATGCATGTGTTATTTGATTGTATGTTGAGATAAATCAGCATTCTTCATATGGGAAATATGCCTCAAAATCATTTTATCAGATTTTACAGTCCCTGATATTTATTTTGTAGATGTCTTTTCTGTAAGGTGTTTTTCACCAGGCTAGCCATAGAGAAGAATATGGCTGTTTTCTTGCCAGCTGTAGTTATAAATGTCACAGAAAGCTAGAAAGAATTGGTTGAATTACTTTGTTCCTGAGTCCAATTAGATTCAGGTTAAATATCGACCTCCCCACCCCGTGACAATTTGCTCTTAGATATCTAAAAGGCAAGAGGTGTGAGAGAATGTCTGGGTTAATTAATAGCAGTCTAGGGCAAGGAAAAAGAACGGTAGGGGCTTTGACTTAAAAATGGTTTTGTGAAATTCTACTGAGACCCTAGTGTTTCTGCGTTTGTACAAATGTCTCTTGGAAGTTTGTTTTAGAAGATAGGACTGGATCTTTCCTGAGGCCCACAAGAAAAGTACAGGGTGATCTGAGAAAACATAACTGGTGTCATCGATATATGAGAGTCAAAGAAGACTTTGAGCAAGCAACATTTGTGCTTCTTTCTGGATGATATATTCAAATATAGTAATATTACTGTCCCCAGGCTGGTCTTGAACTCCTGGGCTCAAGCGATCCTCCCACCTTGGCCTCCAAAAATGCTGGATTACAGGTGTGAGCTACCTCGCCTGGCTGCAGACACTGTTCTTGATAGGGAAGATGTAGCAAAGCCCCTGCTGTCATAAAGCTTGTGTTCTAAATGGCTGTGGCAGAGAGACAGACAATAAGGAAGTAAACAGTTATCTGAAAGATCAGTAGAATTAACCAAAAAACAAAAAAAGCAGGGGGGAAAGGATTTGAGGCTGAAGGGAAAGTAAGAACATTATTTGTTTCTTTGTTTGTTTGTTTTAAATAGGTCTCAGATTCTGAATTTAATGACTTATTTTAAAAAACAAGAAGAATAAGTAGATGAAGCTAGTATGATAGACTGTAGGTACACTGAGTTAAGGTCTCTGCTTGAGAATAGGAAGTCCTGTTGGGTTCTCATTTACATAGCAAAGTAATTAGATTAACTTGATCAGAATTGCTTTTTGAAAAGATTACTTCAATTTAAAGCCAAAAACTAATAAGAGATCCTGTGATTTTTGTGACATGAGGCCTGTTCTGGAATTCCTAAAGCCACTGAATATAACAGTAGAACTCGAGGGAGTCATTTGGAATTATTCCAAACTAATAATGACCCAAACTGACCTGAAGAGTTCAGCCAGAACTAGATGAGCGGTAGGAATGTACTTTAACTTGCTGTACTTGGCTCCCTGTCAGCCATGATTAAGTAGCCTTCTATTTTCGGTTCAATTTTGGTATGGTATATTTGGAGCAATAATATTCCATTAAAGTGTTTTATGCTGAGTATTCAAAGCATTACCTGTGTTACCACATGACATAAATGAAGTATATGTCTTTTATATTAACCATGGACTCTCTTTCAAGGGAACAGTAGTTTGATTATATCCTGCATATTTGAATCAAAAGGAATTTTAATGTAACTAGTGGATTTAGCATTATCTCATGTTAAAAATTAACAACCAAAAATTATTTTCTTCCATGGGCCAGGTGGAGTAGCTCATGCCTATACTTTGGGAGGCTGAGATGGGAGGATTGCTTGAGGCCAGGAGTTCAAGACCAACCTGGCCAACTTAGCGAGACCCCATGTCCATTAAAAGTTATTTTCTTCTTTTACATAAAAATATATGCTAGTACAAAGTTTTTTCAAATGGATAAAGTATTACACACTTCAATTTTAACATGTAGAAGTGAAGCAAAAAGATGAAAATAATACCAAGATCTAGATATAAGGAGTAGTATTAGCTCTTCTAAGTAAAGTTTTCTGTACTCCAGTTTTCTTCTTCATTAGGTCATTTTGTAAACTCAAACACTATTTCTCTCTCTCTCTCTCTCTTTTTTTTTTTTTTTTTTTGACAGGGTTTTGCTCTGCTACACAGGCTGGAGTACAGTGGCATGATCATAGTTCACTGCAGGCTCCAACTCCTGGGCTCAAATGATCCTTCCACTATAGCCTCCTGAGTAGCTGGGAGTACAGGCATGTGCCACTACACCCAGCTAATTTTTTTATTTTTTTGTGGAAACAAGGTCTTGGTATGTCCCCCGGCTGGTCTCAAATTCCTGGACTCAAGTGATCCTCTAGCCTTGGCCTCCCAAAGTTCTGGGATTACAGGAGTGAGCCACCTGCCTGCCAAAAACTACTTCTTACATACAAAGTATATTATAGTTCTTTCTTAATTGACCTATTTAGCAGCATTTGACAGTTGATCTCTTTCTCTTTTTGAAATCCTTTCTTCATTTGGCTTCCAGAAGAAGCCAAGCTTTCAGGGTTTTTTTTTTTTCTCTGAATGTTCCTTCTAGTTCCCCTTTCCTTGATTCCTCCTGATCTTCCTGACCACATCCTTCTGACCTCCCCAGAGCCCATTTATATATATATGTGTGTGTGTGTGCGTGTGTGTGTGTGTGTGCGTGTGTGTGTGTGTGTGTGTGTATATATATATATATATATATATATTTTTTTTTTTTTTTTTTTCCAAGACGGAGTCTTGCTTCGTCACCCAGGCTGGAGTGCAGTGGTGCGATCTTGGCTCAATGCAACCTCTGCCTCCCAGGCTCAAGCAATTCTCCTGCCTCAGCCTCCCGAATAGCTGGGATTACAGGCGCGCACCACCATGTCTGGTTAATATATATTTTTGTATTTTTAGTAGAAACGGGGTTTCACCATGTTGGCCAGGCTGACCTCGAACTCCTGACCTTGTGATCTGCCCGCCTCAGCCTCCCAAGTGTTGAGATTACAGGCATGAGCCGCTGCGCCTGGCCATTTTTTAGACTTCTATTCCTATTTACACATACTCCCTTGGAGATGTCATCCTGCCTCATTGCTTCACATATAATCTAAATCTGATAATTACCAAATTTACATTTCTGGCTCAGACCTCTTTCTTAAACATGGATGTTCAACTCTTTTTTTGAGACAGGGTCTCACTCTGTCACCCAGGATGGAGTGCAGTGGCAAGATCACAGCTCACTACAGCCTTAACCTCCTGGGCTCAAGTGATTCTCCCACCTCACCCCCCTGCCGCCCCCATATAGCTGGGACTACAGCTGTGTGCCACCACACCCAGCTAATTTTTTGTTTGTTTTTGATGGAGTCTCGCTTTTTTGCCAGGCTGGAGTGCAGTGGTGCAATCTCAGCTCACTGCAACCTCCATCTCTCAGGTTCAAGCGATTCTCCTGCCTCAGCCTCCCGAGTAGCTGGGACTACAGGCGTGCACCACCACAGCCAACTAATTTTTTTGTATTTTTAGTAGAGACGGGGTTTCACCATGTTGGCCAGGATGGTCTCAATCTCTTGACCTCGTCATCCACCCGCCCCGGCCTCCCAAAGTACTGGGATTACAGGGATGAGCCACCATGCCCAGGCCCAATTTTTAAAAAACTTTTTGTAGAGACAGGGTCTTACTATGTTGCATAAACTGGTCTCCAGCTCCTGGGCCCAAGCATTCCTCCTGTCTCAGCCTCCAAAGTGTTTGAGTTACAGGCATGAAGCACTACGCCTGGACAACTTTTTACTTGATATTTCCACATAGGCATCTCAACCAACACTGAATCCTTTTCTTTCCCCGCAGACTTGTTCCTTTTGTAGTGGTTCACATATCAATAAATGGCTACTCCATCCTTCCAGTTGCTCAAACTAAAAATCTTAAGTTATTCTTGAATATTGTCTTTTTTTATACCACACATCTAATTTGTCAGCACATCCTTTTAGCTCTACTTCAGACTATAACTATGTTTAGTTACCGTTTTATACTTTTTGACTTTTACCACCTGGAACCAAGTTGTCATCACCAGTCTCCTGGAATATTGAAATATCTTTTCAACTAGTCTCTGCTCATCTACTCTTGCCCTATTTAGTTTTTTTTCTCCCCCAAAACAAAGAGATAAGTGAGATCATTTCACTCCTTTATTCAAAACCCTCTCAGTGCTTCTCAGAATAAAAGTGAAAAAAGTCCTCCCAAAGGTTTACTAGGCCCTCTGCAGTCTAGGGCTGCCCCACCTCCTGCTTTTACCTCTCTGACCTCTGTAATATTGTGCCTTGTTTGTTCTGCTTCTGCCCCATACTGGCTTTCTTGTTTCTATAACATAGACATGTTTTAGTCTTAGGACATTTGTACTTGATGAATTTTCTACCTGAAACAGCCTTCTCTCAGATAATCATGTGGCTGGCCCTTTTACCTCCTTTAGGTTTTTATAGTCAAACATCATTTTCTTGGAGAGATTTTCTCTTACAGCCTATCTAAAACTGCTACATCCTCCTGCTTCCCAAACAGTCCCACATCAGTGTTCACAGTATTTTTTCCCATAAACCCGTATCTCCAATATAAATGATATATCCAGTCCTCAAGCCAGAAACCTAATCATCATTCTTCCCCTCTTTCTTATGCCAGACTAACATCTATTCATCACTGAATCTACTTGATTCTTTCTCCTAAATTAGGAGTTTTTTTAAACTTTTTTTGCTGTGTACCCCCAAAAGAATTTTGAAAAACTTGCACATTTTTATGCTGACATCTAGAAATTTTCATTTTACATTTAAATAGTTGCAGTAGATGTATAATTTCATATGTGTCATAAATACTGATGTTTTAAGGAAAAACAGTTCCATCAGTCTTTTAAATGTGCTGAATGGAATTTAAATACCAAAATAATTTGATATCCACTATCATCTTTTAAAAATACACATGAAAAGTGTGTCTTTAAAAGTTGGAAATTTTACATTGTCCTTTTTTTCTCTGTGAACTTTTTTCATTATATTTCCCCTACATAATTCTAATATAATATTTTTAGATTTAAGTCTTTAATCCCACTTATTTATGCTTCTTTACAACAACAAAAAAGTCTACATATTGAATTTAAAAAGATTTTCCCCACAACCGTAAAGCTTTAAAACTTGTCTTTTGAACTGAATTATTATTATTATTATTATTATTATTATTATTATTATTAAAGTCTCATTCTGTCACCCAGGCTGGAGTACAGTGGCATGATCATGGCTTACTGCAGCTTCAACCTCCCAGGCTCAAGCGATCCTCCCATTTCAGCCTCCTGAGTAGCTAGGACTGCAGGCACATGCCACCACACTTGGCTAATTTTTAAAAAATCTTAAAGATGCTTTCTTTTTATTTTCATGGGCTTGTCCCCTCAGGAGGATGTATTTTTCGACAGTAGGCTAGAGGATGGAAGAGGCAAGATACTTAAATGAAAATATTTGTAATTTTCTCTTTGTTTAGTGTCCTAGGATTCATTTATCGCACTTCAGAGCAACACGTATACTCTAGAGAATTTCAAGATAAGTGAGAGATCTGCCTTTCTTAGTAAAATGAGAGGGCAACTGTGAAAAGAGAGGTGTAAAAGGAGACCCTGCTTTACTCACTGTGTGCAGGCACCTTGTCAGGCAGATCTTCTTTAGGAAAAAGTATGTATGGCTGTTTAGAAAGTATCCTGACAGACGTGGGTGTTTGGCTCAGGGACTTATTAAACATAAGTGAATGAAACAAATTTAATAGTGATCTTTTCCCAGTTCACCGGGGAAAGAAAGCAATTTTTTTCAATTTTATTTTTCTTCCATAAATTAGAAAAAAAAATATTTGTTGTCTGCTGCAATATACTTGCTAGTGAGTAGTGAAAGATTGTAAAATGAGTGAGTGATAATGGAGGTTTTAAAGGGAAAATGGCTTTTAATACTTTTTGGTTTTTTTCTTACAAACATGTTCCTGTAGTTTGATTTTAAGTTTTAAAGTCATTACTAGCATTGTCCCTGCTGTGATAGAATATGAGTCTTAAAATTTCATGTTCTGCAAAGAACACTGATTTCCAAATGATCTGCCACTGGAACAAGTTGGGAACCATTTATCTAGCCTGTACTGTCTTGGATTTACAGGCAGATGGCCTGCCTTTACGGGAAGGTGCTTCTAGGTCATATGCCATTCAAAGAAAACTTTGATGACAAAAATTTTTGCTTCAGCTAATCTTTTTTACGTATTTGATTATACTATGGTAAGATCTCACCTAATATTAAGTAGAAATAGCTTCTTGGCCTGTACTTATTTGCATTTTAAATAAACTTAACATTGTGAAAGCCTGCTGAAAGTACCTAATTAAGAGCATAGACTCTGAGAAGTATTAGTAGACAGTGGGAGGAATAGAGAAACATAAGAGAGGGAATTCCTTCATTTATAATGTTGTATGAGAACCAGGTCTCCAGATACATATCCAGTGAAACGAAAACAAATTTTATGGAGTTTAAAATTTTTTCCAGTACCCAGATAATTTCAGTGAGGCCAAGAGATCTGTTTGCTGCTGTGAATCTATTTAACAAGTATTTACTGAGTGCTTTCTTTATGCAGGGTCTGTTCTTTTTTTTTTTTTTTTTTTTTTTTTTTGAGACAGAGTCTTGCTCTGTTGCCCAGGCCAGAGTGCAGTGGCGCTATCTTGGCTCACTGCAAGCTCCACCTCCTGGGTTCACACCATTCTCCTTCCTCAGCCTCCTTAGTAGCTGGAACTACAGGTGCCCGCCACCACTCCCAGCTAATTTTTTGTTTTGTATTTTTAGTAGAGATGGGGTTTCACCATGTTAGCCAGGATGGTCTCGATCTCCTGACCTCGTGATCTGCCTGCCTTGGCCTTCCAAAGTGCTGGGATTACAGGCGTGAGCCACCGTACCCAGCCCAATGCAGGGTCTGTTCTTTTAATGACATACTAGATTACCTGTATGCTAAGAATACAGGTGTAGGGAAATAGGAGGAGGAGACCAAAAACAAGAAATGGGAGCTAGTGTGGTAGTGCCCACCTGTAGTCCCAGTCACAAGGGAGGCTGAGGTGGAAAGATCATGAGCCCAGGAGTTCGAGGCTTAACAGTGAGTGGTGATCACACCACTGCACTCCAGCCTGGGTGACAGAGCAAGATTCAGTCTCCACACCTCTCCCTTGCCCCCCAAAAAACAAACGAGAAGTGGTTCCTGATCTTAATGAGTTTAGAGTATACAACTGTGGTTTCAATTCTTGATTATACATTTTGATTAGAAAAATGTTGCTTTAGAATATCATATTTTAGAATTATTTTTAAAAACTTTATTGGGATGTAATTGATATAAAGTATGTATTTACAGTGCATATATTTACAATGTACAATTTGATGTTTTCAACAATGTGATAAGTTATATATACACAGTAAAACCACCCCAATAAAGCTAGTAGACATATCCTTCAGCCCCATAAATTTCCTCATGACTGTAATTCTCCCTCCTATTTCTCCCCACTCTCAGGAGACATCCCAAGCCATCACTAATCTGTTTTCTGTCATTATCAATTGCATTTTCTGGAGTTTTATATTAATACTAATAGAATCATACAGTAAATACTCTTTTTTTTCAATCTGGCTTCTTTCAGCATGATTATTTTAGATTCATTTATGTTGCATATATTGATAGTTCATTCCTTTTTATTGCTCAGTAGTGTATTCCATTGTGTAGATATACTGTGGCTTGTTTATCCATTCACTTATTTATGTACGTTTAGTTTTTCAGATCTTGGCTCTTCAAATAAAGCTGCTATGTATATTTGTGTACAAGTCTTTGTATGAACATATGTTTAATAGAAAGAATGGAAATTGCTGGTAATTACCAAAGAGTGGTTGGATCGGATAGTATGTGGATGCTTAACTTTTTTTTTTTGAGACGAAATCTCACTCTGTTGGCAGGCTGGAGAGCAGTGGTGCAATCCTGACTCACTGCAACCTCCGCCTCCCGGGTTCAAGTGATTCTCCTGCCTCAGCCTCCTGAGTAGCTGAGATTACAGGCATGCACCACCACGCCCGGCTAATTTTTGTATTTTTAGTAGAGACAGAGTTTCACTATATTGGCCAGGATGGTCTCGATCTCTTGACCTCATGATCTGCTCATCTCGGCCTCCCAAAGTGCTGGGATTATAGACGTGAGCCACCACGCCTGGCTTCTTAACTTTTTAAGAAACTTTCAAACTGTTTTCTAAAGTGGTTGTATAGTTCTACATTCCCACCAGCAATATAAGAGATCCTGTTCCTCCTGCCAACACTTGGTAATTTAATTTTAGCCATTCTAATAGCAGTGTAATGGTACTTTGTGGTTTTAGTTTGCATTTACCTAGTGATTAATGATGTTGAACATCTTTCATGTTTTTATTTGCCTTCTATATATCTTCTTTGGTGAAGTGTTTGTTCAGATCTTTGGCCCATTTTTGTTGAGTTGTTTTGTTTTTTGTTTTTGTTTTTTTTTTTTGGGATGGAGTCTTGCTCTGTCACCCAGGCTGGAGTGCAGTGGCACAATCTCAGCTCACTGCACCCTCCGCCTTCCGGTTTCAAGCGATTCTTTCACCCCAGCCTCCCAAGTAGCTGGGATTGCAGGCACCCACCACCATGCCCTGCTAATTTTTGTATTTTTAGTAGAGACAGGATTTTGCCATGTTGCCCAGGCTGGTCTCAAACTCTTGGCCTCAAGGAATCCACCCACCTTGGCCTCCCAAATTGCTAGGATTACAGGCATGAGCCATCTCAGTCTGCCTCTTTTTTTTTTTTTTCCTTTTATGGAGGTTTCATTATATACTATTCTCTTAATATTATCTTTTTATCTTTTTCTTTTTCTTTTTTTTTTCTTTTTAAGAGATAGGGTCTTGCTGTGTTGCCTAGGCTGGTCTTAAGCTCCTGGCTTCAAGTGATCTTCCTGCCTCAGCCTCTCAAAGTGCTGGGACTACAGGCATAAGCCACTGCACCTGGCCTGTACTATCTTTTGGAGACCAAAAGTTTTAAATTTTTATCAGTTTGTTTTTTTAGGGACCGTGCCATTAGTGTCATATCTAGGAAACCTTTGCCTAACCCAGGGTTACAAAAATTTTCCCTTCTAGAAATTTTTTATTTATTTATTTTAATTTTCAAAAGTAGAGACAGGGTCTCACTATGTTGTCCAGGCTGGTCTCGAACTCCTGGCCTAAAGTGATCCTTCGGCCTCGGCCTCCCAAAATTTTGCAATTATAGGTGTGATCCACCATACCTGGCTTGTTCTAGAAATTTTATAGTTTAAATTTTGTATTTATATCTATGACTCATTTGAATCACTTTTTCTTTCTTTTTTTAAAAAAAACTCACCTTGTCTTGTGGTGCTGATTGAATCATTTTATATATGGTGTGATAATTCTGTATATGGTATGTTTGTGTTTTTGCATATGGATATCTGGTTGTTCTGCCACCATTTATTGAAAAGGCTATCCTTTTTCCTTTGCTAAAGGTCTTCATGCTTTTATTTAAAAAGTCAGTTGCCCATATATGTGTGGTTTTATTTCTAGATTCTCTATTCTGTTCTATTGATCGTTTTGCTTATCTTTATGTCAGTGCCATACTGTTTCGGTTACCATAGCTTTATAGAAATCCTTGAAATCAGGTAGTGTTAGCCCTTCAACTGTGTTCTTCTTCAGAGTTGTTTTAGTTATTCTAGGACCTTTGTATTTCCATAAGAATTTTTTAATCAACATACCAATTTCTACAAAAAAGCTTGCTGGAATTTTGATTGAGATTGTGTTGCATCTACAGATCATTTGGGAGGAATTGACTTAATAACAATGTTGAGTCTTCCAACTCATAGTTTATCTCTTCATTTATTTAAGTATTTAATTCCTATCAGCAGTATATTGTATTTTTATTTTTATTTATTCATTTTTATTGTATTTTATTTTTATTTTTTTGAGATTGAGTCTCCCTCTGTCACCCAGGCTGGAGTGCAGTGGCATGATCTCAGCTCACTGCAACCTCCTCCTCCTGGGCTCCAGCGATTCTCCCGCCTCAGCCTCCAGGGTAGCTGCCCGTGGGGTTTCACTATGTTGGCTAGGCTGGTCTTGATCTCCTGACCTCAGGTGATCTATCTGCCTTGGCCTCCCAAAGTGCTGGGATTACAGGTGTGAGCAACCGTGCTCTGCCAGTATTTTGTAGTTTTAGTGTATATTCTTCAACTAAAATTTTTATTTTCTTTTTAAATTGAATTTTAATATTTCATAATGGGCTGGGTGTGGTGGCTCACACTGTAATCCCAGCACTTTGGGAAGCTGAGGCAGGCAGATTACCTGAGCTCAGGAGTTAAAGACTAGCCTGGCCAACATGGTGAAACCCTGTCTCTACTGACAATACAAAAATTAGCTGGGCGTGGTGGTGCACACCTGTAGTCCCAGCTACTCGGGAGGCTGAGGCAGGCAAATCTCTTGAATCTGGGAGGCGGAGGTTGCAGTGAGCCAAGATCGCTGCCACCACACTCCAGCCTGGGCAAAAGAGCCAGACTCCATCTCAAAAAAAAAAAAAAAAAAAAGCAAAACCCCAAAACATTTAATAATGAAAACATTGCCAGTATTCTTAATTGATGTTTGAGATATTTGTATTCTTGTGGAAATCTTGGCAACACAATGAAGAATTTGGCAAAAATAAATATCAGTCAGACTATATATCCAAAAGGATTTATTTCCACATTGTATCCCAAACTCAAATGTTAATTACTGAACAAGTGCACTAGCAAGATTTTTAATTTAAATGTGAAGATGGAAAACTGAAAAATATCAATTAGGAAATAACATTTCTATAACTTGTCAAATGTAGTGGTTTATCAGGGTAAAAATTTAAAGTGCTTTTGTTTGTGTCTGCACATTTATAGTATGACACTATTTATAGTGTTACAGTAAGGAAATGCCTTCTGGCAATTTGAAAATATGGTGTAACTAAAATACAGGTCTGACTTGTTAATCTACTGTTAAAGACTGGAAATTATTTTAATTGCTCTTTTTCTGACTAGTCTTTCAAAAAATATGATAGGCAAATTGGTTCTGTTGTGGTAATTTTGTGTTTACTGTCTCTGTAGAAATGTAAAGCATGGTTCTCTTCCATTGTCCTCTTGATGTCCTATTACAGTATGTATGGGTGAGGTTTTAACATTGTGTATTTATTTTTATGACTGTTTTCGTATTTGAAATTAAGAAGTTTGGCATAAGAAACTTTGATCCTTGATGTTCAAATTGCTTTGTAGCTTATTTAACAAAATCATAATCACAGAAAAAGAATCCATCCCAGTTAGACATTATCTTAATTCTCATGTTCAATCATTTTCACTGAGTGGGGCCCTTGGCTTTTTATGGAAAGATGTTATAAGAAACAACCTTGCCGGGCGCAGTGGCTCACGCCTGTAATCCCGGCACTTTGGGAGGCCAAGGCGGGCGGATCATGAGGTCAGGAGATCAAAACCATCCTGGATAACACAGTGAAACCCCATCTCTACTAAAAGATACAAAAAATTAGCCGGGCATGGCAGCGGGCGCCTGTAGTCCCAGCTACTGGGGAGGCCGAGGCAGGAGAATGGCGTGAACCTGGGTGGCGGAGCTTGCAGTGAGCTGAGATTGCGCCGTTGCACTCTATCCTGGGCGACAGAACAAGACTCCGTCTCAAAAAAAAAGAAAGAAACAACCTTGCCTCAGGGAGGGGGGCCTGAGGAGGCAGGAGGATTGTTTGAGCCAAGGAGTTGGTGACCAGCTTGAGCAATTTAGGTAGGCCTCATCTTTAAAAGAAAAAAAAAAAAAACAGCCTTATGAAGTCTACTGCCACACTTATAGTATAAATGTTTATTTATTTATTTAGAGATAGAGCCTCATTATGTTTGGAAGCCTGAAACTCCTACGCCCAAGGAATCCTCCCTCCTCAGCCACTAGAGTAGCTGGGACTATAGGCACCCCACTACGCCTAGTTAAATGTCTATTTTTTAAAAAATGTCTTTTAAAAGTCGATTGATCTATTAGAAATGTATGGTTAAAATGTAAGTTATCTTTGGCTGTGTTAAAGAAGTGCAGGGTATAAGAGGAAATCTTTATTTCCCCAAAACCTAATTTGAATTTATTAGAAAATATGTTAGAAACATATTTCTAACATAGAAATACATTAGAAAGCCTGACTTTTTTTTTTTATTATCAGTCCTTTATGAATTTCTAACTGCCTTACTGTTAGACTTTTTGGACCAGACTTTTTCAAAGAGTAGTCTTTCCTTACTATGGCCTTCCACTTCCCCATTCCCCAATTCAAAATTATTTTTCTTTATCAGTTAGTTTGTATTTTGTCAAAATTATTTATGTAAATAAAAAGATAATTAGCTCTGTGAGGCTTGTTATGAAAAATAGCATTACTTCCCCCTTAAACACAAAATTTTCTGTTTCCTGGAGAAAACCACTTTAACTTTTCAAGGTGATTTTATTTACTTCTATATTTCTAAGAAAGAAAAAGTGCTTATATTGCTATTTCTTGTTTTTTTCTGTTTTGGATGTTGTCTGTTGACTTCCTACCATGGAGGGTAAGGATTTAATACTCTTTTTTCTCTCTCTCTCTCTCTTTCTTTTTTTTTTTTCTTTGGCAGGGACTCACTCTGTTGCCCAGGCTGGAGTGCAGTGGCACAAAGGATTTAATATTCTTTAATATGCACATACGTTCCCCTCCAACCACACACACACTTTCCACTTTCTCTTCTCTCACTTCAAAGTTATATCTTAATTTGAGTTGGATTACTATTCAAAGTTTACATTATTATGACTGTAAATGCTATTTTTGGAGTTTTTTTTTTTTTGGAGGGGGACAGGGTCTCACTGTGTCGCCCAGGCTGGAGTGCAGTGGCATAATCTCCACTCACCTCAACCTCCACCTCCCAGGCTCAAGCTGAGATTACAGGCACATGCCACCAGGCCCAGCTAATTTTTGTATTTTTAGTGGAGACGGGGTTTCACTGTGTGGGCCAGGCTGGTCTTGAGCTCCTGGCCTCAAATGATCCACCCCCACCTTGGCCTCCCAAAGTGCTGAGATTATAGCCATGAACCACCACACCCGGCCTGTATATGCTATTTAATTTCCTTTTTCTTTTCTAGATCACTGGTTTTACTGGAGTTATTAATTATCTTGTTTTCTTGTTTGTGTGTTTTTCTATGTAGTACACTTATTACCAAATTCAAACTTTTTACCAGTTTTCTAAATATCCTATCAAGATTTTCAACCCATTGTATACTCTGTCAAGTTCGTTTTCTTGAGACAGTCTCTCCCAGAGCCTTCTGACCTGCACCAATGTGGACTGGTTACCTTTATTCCTGTTGTACAGCTCTCATCCTATAATTTCCTTTCATTTTATCCTGGGCATTCCTTTGACCTTTCTTCTCTATTGATTCCTTTATTTCCTTTATTCCATATTTTTCTTTCTTGATTCATACTCTTGTTTTAGTGTAGTACAAATGACAGAAGCTTAATGAGAAAGACTACGTGAGAGATAAAGTTTTGGACCTTATTCTATCTAAGAATATCACTTTAGCATGGCATTTGATATTGTTGGTATCTTGGATTCCAGGCTGAACATCATTGCCATCTAGCTTCTAGTATTACTGTTGAAATCTGAAGCTAATGTCTGCTTCTTGCATATAATCTGCTCCTCCTCACTTCCCTGTCCTCTCAGTCTTGTAGGATATTCTCTTTGTCTCCAGTGTCCTGACATTTAAATTTTGTTCAGTGCCATGGGTACTAGAAAAGCCCTTTAGACTTATTTTATTGATAATTTCCCCCCTCAATTTCCTCTGTTTGCTAGTTGATTCTCAAACTTTTGAAAACCTCATTTATGGTGAAGTGTAACATAATCAGAAAATGTGTAAAGGATAAATAATACAATTTAAGGAACATCTATTTAACACTCAGATTAGAAGACAGAGCATTGTCAGCACTTTTCTCAGAATAACTCTCCAAAAGGTAACCATTTTTGTGGTATTCACTGTTTTGATTTTCTTTCTTTTTGAGACGGAGTCTCGCTCTGTTGCCAGGCTGGAGTGCAGTGGCATGATCTTGGTTCACTGCAACCTCCGCCTCCTGGGTTCAAGCAATTCTCCTGCCTCAGCCTCCCGAGTAGCTGGGACTACAGGTGTGCACCACCATGCCCAGCTAATTTTTGTATTTTTAGTAGAGATGGGGTTTCACCATGTTGGCCAGGATGGTCTCGATCTCTTGACCTCGTGATCCGCCTGCCTCAGCCTCCCAAAGTGCTGGGATTATAGGCGCGAGCCATCGCACCTGGCCTGTTTTGATTTTCTTAATAGTTTTTCCATCTCAGCGTGTATCTCTTAACACCATTGTTTAATTTGTTCTGAATTTGTTTATTTTTTATTTTTGTATTTAATTTTGTCTGACTTTGTGAATGGAATCCCATTGTATGTATTCTTTTTATCTGGCTTCTTTCTGCCAACATTTTTTCAAGGTGCATCCACATTTTATGTCGCTGTCATTATTACTGCATTTTTTGACTGTATATTCCATTGCATTAATAAGCCACAATGTATCTGTCCCATTCTGGATGAATATTTGAATTCTTTTCTAGTTTTGGAAGGTATTATTCATAATGTTATTTATGAGCCTTCTAGCGTATGTCTTCTGGTAAACATTTCTCTAGAGCATTGCTGTCTAGAAGAGATGCAATGTGAGCCACACATGTAATTTAAAATTTTCCCTCCTAGGCTGGGCATGGTGGCTCATGCTTGTAATCCCAGCCCTTTGGGAGGACAAGGCAGGAGGATTGCTTGAGCCCAGGAGTTCAAGGCCAGCCTGGAGAACACAGCGAGAACCTGTCTCAAAAATTTAAATAATAATAATAATAATAATAATAAATTAAAAAATAAATAAAAATAAAATTTACCCTCCTAAGTGAATTAATGCAGGAACAAAAAACCAAATACTGCATGTTCTTATTTACAGGTGAGAGCTAAACATGGGGTACCCATGGACATAAAGATGTTAACAATAGACAGCGGGGACTAATAGAGAGAGTAGTACTATGCTCAGTACCTGGGTGATGGGATCATTTGTACCCCAAACCTCAGCATGACACAATATACCTAGGTAACAAAATCTGCACATGTACCCCCTTAATCTAAAATAAAAGTTAAAAACGAAAATTATCATAGCCACAGTTGAAAAGTAAGAAGAAACAGATGAAGTTGATTTTAATAACATATTTTTAACCCAGTAAATCTAATCATTTCAGCATGCGTCATAAAAATTGAGAATTTGACTTCTTATTTTAATACTGAATCCTTGAATCTGGTTTGTATTTTACACCAACATCCCATTTCAACTCAGTGGAGCTACATTTCAGGTGTTCAGTACCCACATGAGGCTAGTGTCTATTATATTGGACTGTATAGCTCTAAAGAAATATATGTAAATCTATCCTTAATATATATATATCCTACAGTGGAATTGCTCAGTCATAGAGTAGACATGTCTTGAACTTTACTACTTAATGGCAAAGTTTTTGTAAGTGATTGAACCATTTTACATTCTAGTAGCAGTGTGTGATAGTTCCCATTGCTCCACATAGTTACCAACTTTTGGTATTATCAGAATTTTTAGTTTTGCTGCCTGGTGAGCGGATAGTGTTCATGGTCGTTTAATTTGCATTTTTCTGATTACTTAGAGCTAGAGCACTTTTTAATATATATATATTGGCTATTTGAATTCTTCTTTTGTGAATTGCTAGTTTAAGGGTTTTTTGCCCATTTTTTGTCTTGGGATTTTTATCATTTTTTTTCTTACTGAACTTTTAGGAGTTCTCTATATATTCTGGATATGAGCCTTTTGTTATATGTACTACATATATCTTCTCCAGCTCCGTAACTTGCCTTTTTACTTTCTTAAAGATGTCTTTTGATAAACCTAAATTTTAAAGTTTAATATAAAGTTTATCAGTTCTTTCCTTCATAGCTAGTAATTTTTTGTGTCCTATATAAGAAATCTTTTTCAATCCTGAAATCATGAAGACATTATCTAGTTTTACACTGTCAGAGCTTTATTGGGTATATTTATTTATTAGGCCTAACATGCAGCTAGGATTGATTTTTGGGTAAAGGATGAAGTAGGAGTTGATTTTATTTTTCTGCAGTGGTTCAACACTATTCATACACTTCCCTGCCTCCCTGCAACTCTCTGCCACACCTCATACTCTACAGTGCCATCTTTGTAAATAAGCGTCTATATATATATGGACTTGTTTGTGGACTCTGTTATGTCCCATTGATTTCTTTCTCTATCCTCATGCCATTGTCACATTCTTCATTACTATAGCTTTGTAATAAATCCTGACAACCATTGGAGCAAATCCTTGTACTTCCTTACAAACATATGACTTTGTTGTCAATAATTTAAAAAAAAGAATATATGACTGGTTTTCTTAGCCTTTTGCACTTTTATGTACATATGAAATTATCTTGGCATTTTTAGCAAAACAACCTGCTTGGTTTTGATTGTGATTTTATAACTGCGTGTATCAATTTTGAGAGAATTCAGTTGTATACGATATTAAGTCTGACAGTTCACCAACATGGTATCATCTTTCATTTATTTAGCTCTTTAATTTTTCTTAAAGTCTAGTTTTCTCCCTAGGGGTCATGTGTACCTTATCATATACTCAAGGTATGCGGTATTTTAAATTCTATTGTTAATGCTATTTAATTTTTTTTTTTTTTTTTTTGAGACAAGGTCTCACTCTCACCCAAGCTGGAGTGCAGTGGCATAATCATGGCTCACTGCAGCCTCGACCTCCCGGGCTCAGGTGATCCTCCCACATCAGCCTCCCGTGTAGCTGGGACTACAGGTGCATGCCACCACATCTGGCTAATTTTTTGTAGAAGTGGGGTTTCACCGTGTTGCCCGGACTGGTCTTGAACTCCTGGGCTCAAGTGATCCTCCCGCCTCAGCTTCCCAAAGTGCTGGGATTACAGGAGTGAGCCACCACACCTGGCCTAAAAATTTTGTTTGCTAGCTTTGTTGCTGTTACATAGAAAGAAAAGTTTATGTTTTATGAATTCAGGTAATTTATCTTTACAATATTTTTGTCCTGCACAGGCACATTATTTTGTCCTCCATGGGTGCATGGATTCTTCAGAGAAGCAGAACCAATAGGAAACACACACACACATACACACACACACACACACACACACACACACACACACACACACGACATATACTGTAAGGAAATAGGCTCATGAGGTTATGGTGGCTAAGAAGTCCAAGATCTGCATTTGTCAAGCTGCAGACCCACAAAAGCCAATGGTATAATTCTAGTCCTAGTCTGAAGGCCTGAGAACCAGAAGAGCTGATGATACAAATTCCAGTCTGAGTCTGAGTCTGAAGGCAGAAGACTGACATCCCAACTCAAATACAGTCAGGCAGAGAGAAAGAATTCTTTCTCAGCCTTTTGTTCTATTCAGGCCTTTAGTCAAGTAGATAAGGCCACATTGGGGAGGGTAATCTGCTTTTCTCATTCTACCAACTCAAATGTTAGTCTCCTCCAGAAATACTCTGACAGACATACCCAGAAATAGTGTGTAACCAGTTACATGGGCACCCCAAAATTAACCATCACAATGGGCAGTCAGATGATCTGCAAATTTTCTTCTTTACCAATTCTGAAATTTTCTTTTTCTTGGTTTACTGCACCAGCCAGGACCTCCAAATATAATGTGGAATAGAAATGGTAATAGAAAATATCCTTTTTCTTGATCTCAAAGGGAAAGCTGTCAGTGTCTTGTCTTACCATTAACTATGATTTTATTGTAGCTTTTTTTTTTTTTTTGAGTTGTAGTGTTGCTCTGTCTCTCAGGCTGGAGTGCAGTGGCGTGATCTCGGCTCACTGCAACCTCTGCTTCCCAGTTCAAGCGATTCTTCTGCCTCAGCCTCCCGAGTAGCTGGGACTACAGACACTCGCCACCACGCCAGCTAATTTTTGTATTTTTAGTAGAGACGGGGTTTCACCATATTGGCCAGGGTGGCCTCAAACTCTGACCTTGTGATCCCCCCATCTTGGCCTCCCAAAGTGCTGGGATTATAGGTCTGAGCCACTGCACTCGGCCTATTGTAGCTTTTTAGTATACATCCTTTATCAAATGAAAGAAGTTCACAAAGAGATTTTTTGTTTGTTTGTTTGAGACAGAGTCTCACTCTCACCCAGGCTGGAGTGCAATGGCACATGATCTCGGCTCACTGCAACCTCCGCCTCCCGGGTTCAAGCGATTCTCCTGCCTCAGCCTCCTGAGTAGCTGGGACTACATGCGCCTGCTACCATGCGTGGCCAATTTTTTGTATTTTTAGTAGAGACGGGATTTCACCATGTTGGCCAGGCTGGCCTTGAGCTCCTGACCTCAAGTGATCCACCCACCTCGGCCTCCTAAAGTGCTGGGATTATAGGCGTGAGCCTCCGTGCCAGGCCCACAAAGAGATTTTATCATGAATGAATGTTGAATTTTTTTCAAATGGCTTTTCTACATATATATTGGGATGGTCATATTATTTTTCTTTTCTTTTCTTTCTTTCTTTTTTTTTTTTTTTTTTTTTTGAGATGGAGTCTCGCTCAGTCATCCAGGCTGGATTGCAGTGATCTCGGCTCACAGCAGCGTCTGTCTCCTGGGTTCAAGCAGTTCTCCTGCCTTAGCCACCCAAGTAGCTAGGATTACAGGCCTGTGCCACCACACCTAGCTAATTTTTATATTTTTAGTAGAAACGGGGTTTCACCATGTTGTCCAGGCTGGTCTCGAACTCCTGACCTCAGATGATCCACCCACTTCCAGCCTCCCAAAGTGCTGGGATTACAGGTGTGAGCCACCATGTCTGGCTGTGATTGTATAATCTTATTTGTATACATTATGGAATTTAGTTAGGTGACACTTAGGCTTTTTTTTTTTCTGGATTCATAAGTGAAAATGGCCTATAATTTTCTTTTCTTTTAGAGATGAGGTCTTGTTCATTCCCCCAGGCTGGAGCGCAGTGGTACCATCATGTCTCACTGTAGCCTTGACCCTCTGGGCTCAAGTAATCCTTCTATGTTAGCCTCCTGAGTAGCTGGGACTACAGGCATATGCCACTATGCACAGCTAATTTTTTATTTTGGAGAGAGGGGGTCTTGCTGTGTTGCCCAGGCTGGTCTGGAACTCCTGGCCTCAAGTGATCCTCTGACCTTGGCCTCCCAAAGTGCTGGGATTACAGGCATGAACCACTGTGCTGAGCTAAAAATGGCCTATAATTTTCATCTTTCTTTTTGAGTTTATGTATAAAGTCTAGTCCCGAAATAAATTGGAGAGTATCTTTTTTAAAAAAATTTTCTAAATGTTCGCTTAAGATTGTTGTATTGCTTCCTTTATGTTTGATGAGTTTGTCAATGAAGCCAGGTAGACCCATATAATGGGCTATAATACAAGTCTCAACAAATTTCAAAAGATTGAAATCATAGAAAATATGTTTTCTGGCCAGGCATGGTGGTTTATGCCTATAATCCCAGCATTTTGGGAGCCAGAGGTGGGTGGATAGCTTGAGCTCACAAGTTCAAGGCCAGCTTGAGGTCAAGGCTACAGTGAGCCATGATTGCACTACTGCATTCCAATGTGGGTGGTCGAATGAGACTCTGTCTCAAAAAAATTAAATAAGTAAATAAAAATGAAAAAGAAAGTGTTTTTTTTTTTTTTTTGAGACGGAGTCTCGCCCTGTCGCCCAGGCTGGAGTGCAGTGGCATGATCTCGGCTCACTGCAAGCTCCGCCTCCTGGGTTCACGCCATTCTCCTGCCTCAGCCTCTCCGAGTAGCTGGGACTACAGGCACCTGCCACCACACCCGGCTAATTTTTTGTATTTTTAGTAGAGATGGGGTTTCACTGTGGTCTCGATCTCCTGACTTCGTGATCCGTCCGCCTCGGCCTCCCAAAGTGCTGGGATTACAAGCGTGAGCCACCGCGCCCGGCCAAAAGAAAGTATGTTTTCTGACCACATGTGATTATTATAGAAATCAATTTTAAAAACCTTTAAAAAAATCTCATGTTTAAAAATTAAGAAATTTGCTTCTAGTTTCTTAAGATGAAAGAAGAAACCATAATGGAAATTAGAAACTATAGTCCGCCATTCTTATCCTTGGGTTCTTAATCCATAGATTCAGCCAACCTCAGATCAACAGTATTTGGGAAAATAATGGATGGTTGCATTTGTACTGAACACATACAGACTTCTCTCTTGTCATTATTTCCTAAACAATACAATATAACCACTATTACATAGCATTTACATTGTATTAGGTGTTATAAGTAACCTATAGATGATTTAAAGTATATGGGAGGATGTGTGTAGGTTGTATACAAATGTTACACAATTATATATAAAGGACTTGGACATCCATGGATTTGGGTATGCACAGGTGTCCTGGAACTAATTTCCTACAGTTACTGAAGGATGACTGTGTTTTGAACTGGAAGATTACAAAAATATTCCATATGAAAATATGTGGGTTTTTACAAAAGTAGTTTTAGAGAAAACATACATATTAGAAAAGGAAGGTTGACAAAAATGAGCAAAGTATCCATCTCAAGAAGTTGGCAAAAGAACATAAAAAGCAGAAGAAATAATGAAGATAAAGCAAAAATAAATGAAATATAAAACAAACATAAAATAGGATCATAAAAGTCAAGAGTTGGTTCTTTAAAAGATTAATAACATTGATAAACCTCTGAGATGCTGATCAAGAAAAGAACGAATACACAAATAACTAATATTAGGAATGAAAGAAGGGATTTTACTATAAATCCTATAGACTTACAAAATATGAGGCTATAATGGACAATTTTATGCTATTTTTTTTTTTTTTTTTTTGTGAGATGGAATTGTCCAGGCTGGAGTGCAGTGGTGCGATCTCTGCTCACTGCAACCTCTGCCTCCCAGGTTCAAGCAATTCTTCTGCCTCAGCGTCCTGGGTAACTGGGATTACAGGCACGTGCCACCACACCCAGCTAATTTTGTATTTTTAGTTTCACCATGTGCCCAGGATGGTCTCAAACTTCTGACCTCAGGTGATCCATCCACCTCGGCCTCCCAAAGTGCTGGGATTACAGATGTTAGCCACCGTGCCTATGCTAATTTTTTAAAAGTCTAATTTTGTTCAGGCATGGATCTCTTAGGAAATGGCAAAGTCTAAATCATAGACTCATCATCGTTTGGCAATGGTCGGTTTAGCGGTGGGTGTGTGATCTGATGTTAGAAAGAATTCTATGGTAAATGTTGAGACTTCAAATGAAATGGTTAACTTCAATGCTGTGTTTTTTGTGGGGAGGGTTTTAAATTACTTTTGCTTAACTATGAGTCTATTCAAGTTATCTATTTTTGTGTTAGTGCTTCTGATATCCTTCTGACTTCATGGCATAAAAAGTTAAAGCAGGCTGGGTGCGGTGGCTCATGCATATAATCCCGGCACTTTGGGAAGCTGAGGTGGGAGGATCACTTGAGCCCAGGAGTTCAAGACCAGTCTGGGCAACATGGTGAGACTTCATCTCTATAAAAAGTTTTAAAAATTAGCCAGGTCATCGTGGCACACACCTGTAGTGCCATCTACTTGGGAGGCTGAGGTGGGAGGGTTGCTGGAGCCCAGGTCTGCAGTGAGCCTGGGTGACAGAGTGAGACCCTGTCTCAAAAAAAGAAAAGAAACGAAAGCAATAATTTTTTATTATTTCTTTCAACAAATATTTATAGGACACCTAATGCTAGGTACTATTTACCATATTTCTTACATCCAGTCAGACTGGATTATTATTTAGGACAGAAAATTTAGAAACAAAAACAGCTCATTCCTAGAAGGATGCAGCTGCTTAAAAAAAAATAAAGAAAAGAAAAGAAAGAAAGGTGGGGGGCTTAGCATAGCTGGTGGTGACAGTGCTATTGTGAAAGCTGAGTAGCACCTATTTCACAGAGCACCTCTATAATTTGTAAAGGAGTATGGTTTTCAGATATTACCTTTATTACTGGGATTCATGACCTGCATAGACTTCAAGTAGGTTTATTGACTTCAAGGTATCCACAATTCCTCTGAAATTGTATAGAATAGTTTATGTGTATATGCTTTTTGGTGATAGAGAAGAGAGGGTTCAATGGCTTTCCATAGATTTTTCAAAGGGTCCAAAAATGCTTAAGAACCACTGTTCTATGGATTAAGAAAAGTTTACAGAGACCAACAAATAGTTTTTTTCTTCATTTTGTGTTTTATGTCTGTTTTGAGTAGCCATTATAGTAAAATATTATTTATATATAAAATTCTCTCTGACTTTTGTTCAATTTATATTATTTTGCCATTACTTTAACGGATAACTTTTTTTTAAAGGTTCAGGAACAAGTGCATCCCACTCTCTCAGCTAATGAAGAGTCTCTCTATTATATTGAAGAGCTGATTTTTCAGCTGCTTAATAAATTATGCATGGCCCAGCCAAGGACTGTTCAAGATGTAGAGGTAAAAATTATTTTGTCATTTCAAAATGTCACTCAACCACTGTATGAATTAATTTTTGTATCTATATCATTCTAAATTATTGTGAAAACTAAAACCACTGAAATTATGTATGATATATATGGTCAGTTTGTTTTTGACAAAAACGTCAAGGCAGTTCATTGAGGAAAGGCAAGTTTTTCAGAAAAAAAAAGTCTTAGAACAACTGGGTACATTTATGAGGGGAAAAAACCTTGAAACCTATCTCATGCTGTAGACAAAAATTAATTCAAAATGGATCATGGCCTTAGACATAACAGCTAAACTACAAGATTTCTAGAAGAAAATTCTGGAAAATATCTTCATAACCTGGGGTTAGGGACATATTTTTTAGAGAGAACTCAAAACATAGTACTTTATATTGAATAATAAGGCTAGGTGTGGTGGCTCACACCTGTAATCCCAGTACTTTGGGTGGCTGAGGCGGGAGACCGTCTCAAAAAAAAAAAAAAAAAAAAAAAAAAAAAAATGTTCTCTATGTCAGTTGAGATGATGGTTACACAGACATAAGCATTTCTAAAACTCAGCAAATCGTGCATTTTATGATCTGTGTATTTTACTGCATATAACTATTACCTCAGTAAAAGATCAGTGTAAATTTTGAGGACATTTGCTCATTGATTTAAAAAAAGTGTATGTATGTGTGTGTGTATATATATATATATCTGAAAAACTATGTTTAAATTAGTACTAAAATAATTGTTTTGCCTTGGTTACATGGGAGTATTTTTGGATTTTTAGCAATATCTGTTAGGGAGAGTTTTACTTCTTTTGTATAAAAGCACCCTGTGCACATAAAATTAATATTAATAAAATTGGTATTATTTTTCTCCTGCTAAAAACAAAACAAATGTCTAATAGTACAGCTATCAAAAATTATTTTTATTTTTATTTTTTGAGATGGAGTCTCACTCTGTCGCCCGGGCTGGAGTACAGTGGTGTGATCTTGGCTCACTGCAACCTCAGCCACCCAGGTTCAAGCGATTGTCCTGCCTCAGCCTCCCAAGTAGCTGGGACTACAGGCGTGCACCCCAGGCTAATTTTTATATTTTCAAAAATTACTTTTATACTGTACTGCTTACATTTCCTTTTTTTTTTTTTTTGAAATTTGTTTCTATAAGCAACAACCTTCTTTCTTTCTTTTTATGAAGTGGCATGATCATAACTCACTGTAGCCTTGAACTCCTGGGCCCAAGTGATCCTCCTGCCTCAGCCTACCGAGTAGCTGGGACTACAGGCACGTGTCACTGCACCCAGCTAATTTTTATTTTTATTTTTGTAAAGACTGGGCCTTGCTGTGTTGCCCAGGCTGGTCTTGAACTCCTGGCCTTCAGTGATCTTCCCTCCTCAGCCTTCCAAAGTGCTGGGATACAGGTGTTAGCCACCATGCCCAGCTACAACAACTTTCAGTATAAAGGAAAATCTTAATTTGTAGTGATTGAGCTGTTAAGATTTTCCAGGATTCTTGGAATTAAAGCATTTTTTTCCCCTGTTCTCTGCTGCCAGTTGTTTGGATTTTGTTGCGTTTTGTTTTAAGAGACAGGGTCTTGCTTTATCACCCAGACTAGGGTGTAGTGTCAGGATCATAGCTCACTGTAGCCTTGAACTCCTGGGATCAAGCAGTTCTCCTGCCTCAGCCTTGCAAGTAGCTGGGACTACAAGTGCATGCAACCATGCCTGGCTAATTTTTAAAGTTTTTTGTAGAGACAGGGTCTCCCTACATTGCGCAGGCTGGTTTCATACTCCTGGCCTCAAGGGATCCTCCCACCTCCGTCTCCCAAAGTGCTGAGACTTAGTTAGAGGCATGGGCCACCATGCCCAGCCTCTGCTACTAGTTTTGAACATGAACTAAACACACTGAAAGCATACTTTTCAATAGCTAAATTTGCTAAAATCTGAGAATATAACTATAAATATAGGAAACCCTGCTAAGTTAGAGTTTAATTCAGATCTCAGTAGTTCTTGGTTTTCATGCCAATGAATCACTGATTAAATTAAAATTAGATGAACTGCCTAGGTGCAGTGGCTCACACCTGTAATCCCAGCACTTTGGGAAGTTGAGGCGGACACAATCACTTGAGCCCAGGAATTTGAGACTGGCCTGGGCAACATGGCAAAACTCTGTCTCTACAAAAAATAGACGAATTAGCCAAGAGTAGCGGTATGTGCTTGTAGTCCCAGCTACTCGGGATGCTGAGGTGGGAGGATCATTGGAATCTGGGAAGTGGAGGTTGCAGTGAGCTGAGATCCCGCCACTGCACTTGCACTTCAGCCAGAAGTGACACAGACAGAGTGACAAGAGTGAGACCCTGTCTCCAAAAAACAAAACAAAACAAAACAACAACAACAAAAAAACAAGATGAACCACAAAGGCTAGGATTGTTTTTGTCAAGGTACGTATTTTCTAAGCCATTCTGAGCTCTTTCACCCACTTCATCTTCCAAGAGATACATGACCTCTTTTATTTGAAGCTCTAAGATTAGCGAAAGGAGACTGGCTGTGTACTAATGATTAAAAATGAATGAACAATTTCTGCTCTGCTAGGTAAATAGTTTTAACTCTAGAAACCTAACTTAAAATCACTAATACATTATTTCATGTTCACTTTAATCTTTCTTATATATCCTATGTGTTGTTTTTTTCCTTTTTCCAGTTCATCTTAATTATGCTTAAAGCTTTCTTTTTGAAGTTTACCTTTTTGTTTTATCCATGAAAATTATGTGGAAAATTTTTGATAGTCCTGTTGACGTTTTTTTTTTTTTTTTCAGCTGGGGGTCTCCCTCTCACCCAGGCTGGAATGTAGTGGCGTGATCTCGGCTTGCTGCAACCTCCGCCTCCTGGGTTCAAGCAATCCTGCCACCTCAGCTTCCCAAGTAGCTGGGACTATAGGCATGCACCACCATGCCAGGCTAATTTTTGTATTTTTAATAGAGATGGGGGTTCACCATGTTGCCTGGCTGGTCTCAAACTCCTGAGCTCAAGTGATCCACCTGCCTCAGCCTCCCAAAGTTTTGGGATTACAGGCGTGAGCCACCGCGCCCAGCCTGACCTTTTTTTTAAGCCAAAAAATTTATTTATTACAGGAATCAGAATGTATTATGTCACTATTATCCGCTAGCATTAAGAATAGAGATCAAGTTGAATTTTGTATGAATTTCCTATTTACAAACACTTTTATTAATACTACAATGGTTCTGCTGTGATTGAGCAGGAGCGAGTTCAGAAGACCTTTCCTCACCCAATTGATAAATGGGCCATTGCTGATGCACAATCTGCTATAGAAAAACGAAAACGAAGAAATCCTCTTTTACTGCCTGTGGACAAAATCCATCCTTCGTTGAAGGTAACAAAAGATTAAACATTAGTTGGGGGGTGTTCTTTATAACGAGTAATATTTTATTTCTATATTTATAAAGCATTAATGTAGCATGGTCTGTGTTAGTGTGTATATATGCACTTCCATGTGTATACTTGTACATACACATCGTATAAATATGTATACAAAATGATTATACTCTGGTGAAATTTAATTTGTTTTCAAACAATATTAAAAATTATTAATAGTGATAATGCATCACTATTATTTTGTGGCATCTTTTTTGTTTTTTAAATAGAGACAGGGTCTTGCTGTGTTGCCCAGGCTGGTCTCAAACTCCTGGGCTCAAGTGATCCACCTACTTTGGCCTCCCAAACTGCTAGGATAAGAGTCATGAGCCATCATGCCTGGCCCATTATGGCATCTTTATGGCATCTTCCAATGACTGCTACTCTGACTGATTCCTATGTAGTAGGCCGTGATTCTCAGCCATTTGTTGATTAAGAAAGTGTATAATTTCAGAAGCTACTGTGAGTTCAGAACTGTCTTTAAAATTAATTTGTATTATCACAGATTATTTTTTATATACTGGAAAAGTGGGCTAGGACCTAGTTTGGCTACTAGATGGATATTAGTGCATAGGGCAAAATATGTTTGGTGTATATGGATTTTAAGAGTTTTGTAGCAAATGCAAACCCCCCCCCACCCCCACCTGCCACACACACACAGACACTTCCACACCTCCCCTCAGTAGAAACTACTGTAATTAGGGGATACTGGTTTTAAAGCAGAGTCCTTGAAGATAGCAGATATTTTGATATTTGTCAGATGAGTTTTGGTTAATGTATTAAGAGGCTTTTAGTGGAGTCCAACCCAAGATTTCTATATTAAGATCAACTATTGTTGTTTGATAAAAGGCAGAGTTGTTAGATTAGATATCTCTTAAAAGAAAAAAAGCCCCAATACAGGGACCAAAGATTCATTCTATATCCCGTGGTACCCATACATTTAGACATGTTAATAGAAAGTTTTTTATAAGCAAGGATGTTAAATAGGAATTTTTTAAGTGTTTAATACTTGACTGCTACATTTTGCAATTAAACTATTTATTCTTTTCACAGGAAGTATTAGGGTACAAAGTGGACTACCATGTGTCCCTATATATTGTGGCTGTGCTAGAGTATATCTCAGCTGATATTTTAAAATTGGCTGGTAATTATGTTTTTAATATCCGGCATTATGAAATATCTCAGCAGGACATTAAAGTGTCAATGTGTGCAGATAAGGTAAGTGTTACAAGGTATTTAAACTTAACTTGAATAGCAACTATACTGATTTCTGCCTCAATCTTTTTGTACACATTATTAGATAAGTAATTTTTATAATTGCTAGTACTGGAAGAGAGAAAAATCCTGGCTTTACAGAGTAACCATGGTATTTCCAGGTTTTTAAGCGTATGGCAGGATGGGGATCTCTTTTTTTGGTCAAGAATCTTTTGCTTACAGGAAAAAAACATCCAGGGCCTCAAAACAATTTAAGTAGTTTCAGTTTTATATTTTTATAAAGAGAATATATGGAGTTCTACTCAGGTACTTTTAAGTGTAAGTAATTTTGAAGACCCTACTTTGGTTTCACAGCATAGCTTAGTGAGGCACAGGGGAGAGAAAATTAGACTGCAGTGTTGAAGTTACTCCCCTCTGATCATTTTTTTGTTTTTATATCTGTCTTCTTTCCTGGCTGTAAGCTACTTGTGGGAAGAAATTGAGTCTTTCATATTCTTCTATATTCCTTTTCTTACCTTCTTATTTTTCTTCCTATTTATTTATTTGAGACAAGGTCTCACTTTGTCACCCAGGCTGGAGTGCAGTGGCACAATCTCAGCTCACTGCAAACTTTGCCTCCCTGGCTCAAGCAATCCTCCTATCTCAGCCTCTCGAGTAACTAGGACCACAGGCGTGCATCACCACCTCCAGCTGTTTTTATATTTTTTGGAGAGATAGGGTTTCACCATGTTGCCCAGGCTGGTCTTCAACTCCTGAGCTCAAGGGCCTGCCTCAGCCTCCCAAAGTGTTGGGATTATAGGCATGAGCCACTGCACCCGCTGAAGCTATAATGCTGAATAACATAGCAATCCTTGTGTTAGAAGGTATTTATTTTACTGCAAAATAAAAATATTATAAACAGATAATTACAGAACAATATGATTAAAACTATCATACTAGTAAGTCCAAGGTACAGTGGAGAAAGTAATGAACTTTAGCATGGGTGAGGCCAGAAAGACTACAGAGAAAATGCCTAAATGAAACTCTCTCAGGGTGAACAACCTTCAGGAGCTAGCACATGCTGATGGTTCTCAGCCTTGACTGCACATCAGAATTAATAGAAAGCTTTTTAAAAAATGCTGATGCCTGCATATCACCCCCAGAGACTTAATTGGCCTGGACTGGATCTCCAAACCTCAGTGTTCTTTGAAAGCATTCTAGGTAATTCTGATATGCATTTATAATAACTGAGACTGATCGTACGATGCCATAATTTCAGAAATGACTTTTCACTTACATCATGGTAACAATTCCTTGTTATCTCTATTTTGACTTATAAAATTATGGCTACTTTTTTTTTTTTACTTTGAAAATATCTTAGACTTATAGAAAAGTTGGAACTACAACAAAAAGTAAGCCCTTGCCACTTGAACCATATGAGAGTAAGTTGCCGATATAGTATGTCCTATAAACAAGAACGTTCTGCTACATTACCATAGTATGACTGACAGTCAAAATCTAGGAAATGAATACATTTGATACATTATACCATCTAACTTTCAAACATCGTTCAAGTTTTGTCACATATCCTAATGATGATCTTTTTACCAAAATAATTCATTCCACAATCATATATTATGTGTCATGTATTTTTATCCTCTTCAGTCTGGAATAATTCCTCATTCCTCCCTTAACTTTAAAAAAAAAAAAAAGATAGCAAAGCAGGCCAGGTGGTGGATCACGCCTGTAATCCCAACTCTTTGGGAGGCTGAGGCGGGCAGGTCGCTTAAGGTCAGGAGTTCAAACCAGCCTAGTCAACATGGCAAAACCCCGTCTCTACTAAAAATACAAAAAAAGTAGCTGGGCATGGTGGCATATGCCTGTAATCCTAGCTACTTGGGAGGCTGAGGCACGAGAATCATTTGAACCCAGGGGGCAGAGTTTGCACTGAGTTGAGATTGCACCACTGCACTGCAGCCCTGGGTGACAAAGCAAGACTTTCAAAAAAAAAAAGGTGGTAAAGCTGACTTTATTCAAGGGAGGCCATGGCAATAGGCACAGGGACCACTGCAGTGTAATCCCGTGGTTGGGGAGAGAGACATTAGAATCAACTCTCCTCCCTTAACTTTTATAACCCAGACACTTTTGAGGGTTACAGGTCAGTTACTGTATAGAATGTCCCTCAATTTAGGTTTTCTTTGCTGTTTTCTTTTGGTTGGAATCAGGTAATGGTCTTTTGCAGGAATATCATAGAAATTGTGCTGTGTTCTTCTCATTGCATTTTCTCAGATGGCACACAGGCACATGATTTCATTGTGTCTCATTAGTGGTGGTGATGTTGACTTTGATTACTTGATTAAGGAGTTATCTGCCAGGCTTTTCATCTGTGAAGTTACTCTTTTCCCTTTTGTAATTAATAAATGAATATTTTGTGGAGTACTTTGAAACTGTGTATCTTATTCTTCATCACACTCAAATTTATTTATTTTAATATAGACTAATGAATTGTTATTTTATTCAATGGATCATAATCTGTTACTTCATTATTTAAATGTTGCAGGCCAGGCACCGTGGCTCATGCCTGTAATTCCAGCACTTTGGGAGGCTGAGACAGGTGGATCGCTTGAGGTCAGGAATTTGAGACCAGCCTGGGCAACATGTCTCTACAAATAAAAAAAATTATCCGGGCGTGTGCTTGTGACTATAGTCCCAGCTATTTGGGAGGCTGAGGTGGGAGAATCACTGGAGCTTGGGAGGTCGAGGCTACACGGAGCTGAGATCACGCCACTGCACTCCAGCCTAGGTGACAGAGTGAGACACTCTCAAAAAAAAAAAAAGTTCCGGTTGTTCCAGATTTGGTTATTAGGAGCCCTAGCTTGGTTTTTCTGTTCCTGTCATTATTTGAGCACTTTATTTTCTTTTCTCCTTCCTATTTATTAATTTATTAAATTATAAATTGACAAATTATAGTTGTATATATTTATGAAGTACAAGGTAAGTTTATGATTATGAAGAAAATGTGGAATAATTAAATCAAGCTCATTAACATTTATTACCTCAAATACTTATTTTTTGTGGTGAGAACATTTGAAATTTACTCTTAGCTAGTAGAATAATGGTTAGAAGGCTAGGAAGGGTAGCTGGAGTGGGGGAAATGGGGATGGTTAATGGGTACAAAGATATTGTTAGAATGAATGGGATCTAGTATTTGAAAGCACAACAGGGTGACTACAGTCAACGATAATTTATTGTATATTTTACGACAATTAAAAGAGTGTAATTGGACTGTGTGTAACACAAAAAAAGGATAAATGCTTGAGGTGATGGAGACTCCATTTTATTCTGATGTGGGCATTATGTGCCTGCATTTACCGCATAAATATATACACCTACTATGTACCCACAAAAATTTCTTTTAAAAATTGAAATGACAAAAAAATTTACTCTTTTTGCAATTTTGAAATGTAAATACATTATTATTTACTATATTCACCATACTGTGCAATAAATCTTACAAAAAAGACCCAATTCCTCCTAATTGAGGTTTTGTCCCCCTACCCTTCAGCCTCTGGTAACCACATTCTACTCTGCTTCTATGAGTTTGTTCTAGATTCCACATGTAAGTGAAAACACGTGCATTTTCTTTGTTGTTTGTTTTTTGTTTTTGTTTTTATCCTTTTTGAAACGGAGTCTCGCTCTTTGGCCCAGGTTGGAGTGCAGTGGCGTGATCTTGGCTCACTGCAACCTCTGCCTCCCAGGTTCAAGCGATTCTCCTGCCTCAGCCTCCCAGGTAGCTGGAACTACAGGTGCCTGCCACCATGCCTGGCTAATTTTTGTGTTTTAAGTAGACGGGGTTTCACTATGTTGGCCAGGCTGGTCTCGAACTCCTGACCTTGTAATCTGCCCGCCTCGGCCTCCCAAAGTGCTGGGATTACAGGCATGAGCCACCACACCCAGCTTGTTTGTTTTTGAGAGCTTGAGTCTCCCTCTGTCACCCAGGCTCACTGCAGCTTCAAACCCCTGGGCTCAGGCAATCCTCCTGCCTCAGCCTCACAAGTAGCTAGAGCTATAGGCGCCTGCCACCAAGCCCAGCTAATTTCTAAATTTTTGTAGGAATGGGGTCTCACTATGTTGCCCAGGCTGGTCTGGAACTCCTGGCTTCTAGTGATTTTCTTGCCTCAACCTCCCAAGATGCTGGGATTACAGGTGTTGGCCACTGCACCAGGCCATAAACTATTTTTTTAAATAAGTCATTCCCTTATTTGAAGCATTTTTCTATGTCCTAAATCTTCACCTTTTGAGAGTGTTAAAAAATCTTCATGTGGCAGGATTTTCAGATCCCCTTGTTATATTGCTTTTAGACTGATTTCTAAAACTGTGAAGACAATAGTCCAGATTTGGTCTGACCAACAGAGTATATTGAAATGCACGTACCTATCCTTTATTCTATAATAATTTCAGCATTAATATTTTGGCACCATGTTACTCTGTGTACTTATTGAGTCTGCAGATTTCTGAACTCCCGAGGACTGTTCCACATGAAGTACCATTATGTTAGGTCTTTGATTTCTCCAACTTGTGCTGTTGATTTTTTGTTATTGTTGTAAGAATGAACGTGAATTTATCCCTAGAAAATTTCATACTGTTATTGAGGCTGTGTTCCAGCATATATAGATATTTTAAAAATTGAATTCTGTCATTCAGCATTTTAGATACAGGTTTTTGTAATGTGTACAAATCTGATAAACCTTGAATTAAAATTATTTAGTAAAAATGAAAAGGCCAGGTGCCTTTGAATCTGGGAGGCGGAGGTTGCAGTGAGCCGAGATCACGCCACTGCACTCCAGCCTGGGTGACAGAGCGAGACTCCATATTATTTTATTTATTTATTTATTGTTGTTGAGACAGAGTCTTGCTCTGTCACCCAGGTTGGAGTGCAGTGGCGTGATCTTGGCTCACTGCAACCTCCACCTCCCAGTTTCAAGCGATTCTCCTGCCTCAGCCTCTGAAGTAGCTGGGATAACAGGTGCCTGCCACCATGCCTGGCTAATATTTTTGTATTTTTAGTGGAGATGGGATTTTACCATGTTGGACAGGCTGGTCTCAAACTCCTGACCTCAGGTGATGCACCCGCCTCAGCCTCCCAAAATGCTGGGATTACAGGTGTAAGCCCCCGCGCCCAGCCAATACTCCATCTTTTTTTTTTTTTTTTTTTGAAACGGAGTCTCGCTCTTTTGCCCAGGCTAGACTGCAGTGGCGCAACCTCGGCTCATTGCAAGCTCCACCTCCCGGGTTCACGCCATTCTCCTGCCTCAGCCTCCTGAGTAGCTGGGACTACAGGCACCTGCCATCGCGCCCGGCTAATTTTTTGCCAATACTCTATCTTAAAAAAAAAAAATTGAAAGAGATTATATAAGAAATGAGATTTCTTGCATATGTTATTAGTGGCATTCTTCTAGGTTAAAAGTTACCACTTTTCTTCATTATTGCCTTTTAGTTAGCTATTATTTCACATTTTATTTAATTCATGGGTCAACAAACTTTACCTATAAAGGCCCAGGGGATAAATATTTTAGGCTTTGTGGGCCATACATCTTTCTTGCATCTACTCTTCCCTGCTCTTGTAGCATGAAAGCAGCCATAAATGAATGAGCATGGGCTATGTTCCAGCAAAACTTTATTTACAAAAACAGGCTGCAGGCTGGATTTGGCTTGTAGTTTGCTGGTCCTTGTTTCAGACATTCGTGTCGTGATCTCCTATTTGTCACAAGAGACTGTCATATGCTTAGCTAAAATCCAGGTGACTTGGTCGGGCATGGTGGCTCACGCCTGTAATCCTAGCACTTTGGGAGGCCAAGATGGGCAGGTCGTCTGAGTTCAGGAGTTCGAGACCAGCCTGGGCAACATGGTGAAACCCCATCTCTACTAAAATACAAAAAATCGGCCAGACGTGGTGGCGGTTGCCTGTAATCCCAGCTACTCAGGAGGCTGAGGCACAAGAATTGCTTGAACCTGGGAGGCGGAGGTTGCAGTGAGCCGAGTACCACTGCACTCCAGCCTGGGCAACAAAGTGAAACTATGTTTCAAAAAAAAAAAAAAAAAATCCCGATGACTTGATATGTGGGTGTAGTTATGTAACCCTAAGTAATGAGGTTGTATGACATGGTGTGATCTTAGTATATCCAAACTGATATCTAGAGATCACTAGTTCAAGAGCTCACAGACCATCTGTTTAATAAATTATTTGAATACATGGTTTCTAGGGATATCTTTAATTTGCCAGACAGAGAACTTGAGAATCAACCCTATTTCTTTACATTTAAAAATAAAAGCAACATTTGGCTATATGAGGTATTCTAGCATATCAAAGATTGATGAGAATTAGATGATCATAGGAAAGAACCATAGGATTTAACTTCTAGTATATATGTTACTATTAATGAAAATAGTATTTAAAATGGAAAAATTGAACATAAATGCTTAAGAAGGAAACCAATGTTTAGGAAAGGTAAAGGCCAGGCACAGTGGTTCACGCTTGTAATCCCAGCACTTTAGGAGGTTGAGGCAGGAGGATAGTTTGAGCCCAGGAGTTTGAGACCAGCCTGGGTAGCATAGCAAGACTTCATCTCTACAAAAAATTTAAAAAAAGAAACAAAGAAAGAAAGGTGAGACACCCTGGGGAATATAGCAAGACCTCATCTCTACTAAAAGTAAAAAAAATATTAGCTGGGTGTGGTGGTGCATCCCAGCTACTTGGAAGGCTGAGGTGGGAGGATTGCTTGAGCCTGGAACATTGAGGCTATAGTGAGCTATTATTGTGCCATTGGGCAACAGTGGACAAAAAAAAAAAAAAAAGGTGAGAGAATAAGAGGGCACAAAGCTGCTCTGAGGAAGCTTAGTTCACCAGATCTAGATGTACTAGCAGTTGAGTTCTATATTTTCTTTCTTTTATTTTTAACCTATTGAATTATACTTTTTTTTTTCCTTCTGAGACAGACTCTCGCTCTCTCGACCAGGCTGGAGTATAATGGCGTAATCTTGGCTCACTGCAACCTCCGCCTCCTGGGTTCAATCCATTCTCCTGCCTCAGCCTTCTGAGTAGCTGGGATTACAGGCATCTGCCACCACGCCTGGCTAATTTTTGTGTTTTTAGTAAAGACAGGGTTTTGCCGTGTTGGCCAGGCTGGTCTCGAACTCCTGACCTCAAGTGATCTGCCTGCCTTGGCCTCCCAAAGTGCTAGGATTACAGGCGTGAGCTACTGCGCCTGGCTTTTTTTTTTAGACAAAGCCTTGCTCTGTCGCCCAGGCTGGAGTGTAGTGGTGCAATCTCTGCCCAGTGCAACCTCTGCCTCCCGTGTTCAAGCGATTCTCCAACCTCAGCCTCCTGAGTAGCTGGGATTACAGGCGCGTGCCACCATGCCCGGCTAATTTTTTGTACTTTTAGTAGAGACAGGGTTTCGCCATGTTGGGCAGGCTGGTCTTGAACTCCTGACCTCAGGTGATCCGTCCACCTTGGCCTCTAAAGTTCTGGGATTATAGGCGTGAGCCGCCCATGCCTGGCCAGAAAAATCTGGAGCTACCAGGAGTGGGGTATGAATATATTTTCTCTTTCATGGTAGTATTACTCCATCTATTTCAAGAGCTAGCTCGCTCGCTCTCTTTTTTTTTTTTTTTTTTTTTTTTGTGTGACAAGGACTCACCTAAGCCGGAGTGCGGTGGTGTGAACAGGGCTCACTGCAGCCTCAAACTCCAGGGCTCAAGTGATCCTCCTGCCTTAGCTTCCTTTGTAGCTGGGACCACAGGCTTGAACCACCATGCCTGGCTATGTTTAAAATTTTTTTGTAGAGGCTGGGTGTCTCTTTGTTGCCCAGGCTGGTCTTGAACTCCTGCGCTCAAGCAATCCTCCCACTTCAACTTCCCAAAGTATTGGGATTACAGGTGTGAACCACTGCACCTAGCCTGGCTCTACTGTTCGTGCTATAAACATGACCAAAAAATGCTTTACATGTCTAATCGTTTATAAATACATACAGTACATGTATGCTCTTTAGACAATTATCTTTTGTGTATTTACTGTGTGTCACGTGCTTTGGATTTTAAGACTAAAGCCCTGTGTTTTATCTTTAGATGGTTACTATTTAGTAGGGGAAAAGATAGAACAGAAATTTTAATACAGTTGACCCTCTGTATTCATGAGTTCTGTATCCATGGATTCAACCAGCCACAGATAAAAAATACTTAGGGAAAAGAAATTCCACAAAATTCCAAAAAAGCAAAGTTTGAATTTGCTATGAGCTGAGTGCTACATTTAATCTATGTGAATGAACTGACATGTAGGCATTGTATTAGATATTACAAGTAATCCAGAGATGATTTAAGTAGACGGGAGCATGTATGTAGGTTATATGCAAATAGTATGCTATTTTATATAACGCACTCTAGTATCTGAGGATTGTGAGGATATGGGGTGGGTACTGGAACCAATCCCCTACAGATACCAAGGGATGACTGTATACATTAGATACTTCTACAGGGAAGAGAGAAGGTTGCTAATCAAGGGCTAATGCTAGTGGGAGAGATTCTGGTAGGGAGTCAGGGAGAATTTGGAAAAGCTATCCAAAAAAATTATATTTGAGCTAAGTGGTGAAAAAATGGGTAGAGATTGGTCAGGTGAATAAATGAGACTTGGGAGGGAAGGGGAAGTAAGAGAAGACATTCTAGACAGAGGGAAATAGAGGGAACTGACCAGATTTAAGGGATATTTCTTAGTTAGAATCAACAGGATTTGGGAACTTATTGGATACAGGAGAGAAGTTGGAAAAGTGATGAGTCTAAGATGATGGACAAGTTTTCTAATTACGAAGACCAAGTAGGTGATGCTGTTTAATTAGTGATTCTGAGAGTGTACATGTATAGGTTTTTTAAGACAGGCAGATATCTAGCGAGCCTTTGGTAACATTTGTGTAGGATCCAGAGAGATGCTGAGGCTAGAGATAAACACTTAGGAGTCATTGTCATCTAGATAGTAATTGGAAATCATTTAAGGGAATGAGCTCACTCTAAGGAGTGATATATCATTCTGTCAGTGTAGCAGACGTTTCAGACTGGTGACCTTCTAGTAAATAGGGTCTCTAGGTTTGTTTTTTAAATTTTTGAATTATTTGCCTTCTGTTTATATTTATAGATCTAAAAATTTTACATAAAAATGTAAATCCCAGACTTTTCATGAAAAAAGAAAATCAGAATGCCTAACAGAAAATAGCTGGCACTGAGCAGCACTTCCTCTTTAAGTGCATGTACCTTCCGGTTTGCCATAATCCCCACTGTTTCTTGTATATTATAATGTTAGTTGCCTGACCCCTGTAGCATTTAAATTCAGGAACTTTGGTATTATGTGACCAAAAGAGTTTTCATAATGGAACCCTGGAGTGGGTGGTAGAGAAGGTAAGTCATAGAGAAGGAGGCCCCACTGACAGAATGGTGTATCAGAAGCCAAGAAGAGAAAAATTGTTTGGGGGGGTGGTTTATATGTGTTTTTTCTTATTTAGAGATAGGATCTCATTCTGTCACTCAGGCTAGAATGTGGTGGTACAATCTTAGCTCACTGCAGCTTCAAATTCCTGGGCTCAAGTGATTCTCCCACCTCAGCCTTCAGAGTAGTTAGGACTGCAGGTGTCTACCACCATGCCTGGTTATTATTTTTTTTTTACTTTTGGTAGAGACAGAATCTTGCTATATTGCCCAGGCTGGTCTTGAATGCCTGGCCTCAAGTGATCCTCCTGCCTTGGCCTTCCAAAGTGCTGAGATTGTAAGCATGAGCCACCATGCCTCGCCCTGAGAGTTTTAAGAGTTTTAAGAATGAGAGAATGGTCAGCTTTGTCAAAAACTAGAGAAAACAAGTAGGAAGACTAAAACACACCATTAGATTTGACACTAGATCAATAGTGAGAGCAGTTTTAATATAGTAATGGGCTTGCTAAGTGAATGGGAGCAAGAAGTTATAACTAGCAAGTATGACCTACTCTAAAAGGGTCTCTGGTGGGGAAGAGAAGAGGGTGGTAGCTCTTCTGTGTGTTTTTATGTCTTATGCCTTCCTTTATTTTGCATGTCTGTTTGAAATCAGATTTCATCACCAAATTCCCTGTGTAGCCTTACTGGTTTCTTTAAAGTGGCTGGGAAGTGGGGATGATGGTCTTCAATGACAAGAAGGTGGATTGCATGGAGTAAGCAATGGGGAAGGGATTTGAGAGTGTCACAGAACATGAGATTAGGCAGGTAGGTTGGAGTTAAATTATGAATGGCCTTTATCCTAAAGAAGTTAGGATTTTATGCAGAAGGCAATGAAATCCAGTATCATTTTTACGTATCATTTATTTTTAGTAACATGATTTTAGAACTGGAGTTGGGAAGACCTGTGGCAGGCAGATCAAATTATGAAACTTGTGTATCTTTGTAAGAGATGGTGATTGTTTAGTGGAGTAATCTAAAGCCTGCAGTAAGATGGAGAGAGCTGACCAGATTTAAAAGATGCTTATAAGATATTTCTGCGTTAGATTCAAAAAGATTAGGAAGGCAGAGTTCATGTTTACTTTATTAGCATATTTTACTAACATGTGGTACAGTTTATTGTGATCAGTAGATGTTTTTCAGA